>NC_051186.1:92257767-92560407 GCF_013339695.2 Rhipicephalus sanguineus
CTTCTTTCCTTACGGAGCCTTTACTCTTGTGTTCCTTGGGCACTTTTCTCATGGGTGCTTTGGAGGAGGAGATGGAACTGTTTTTGGCAGCTTCTGCATAACTCACAGCTTTTTTTTTACCTTGGTCTTAACATTGATTGCGAGCAGGACCTCCCCCCTCAATGACGATCTTCCTCTTTTTGTGCAAGAGACGTTGCCACTTGTTGTGCCCGAAAGAATGTGTGGGAAGTCCGAGTCTGAGTCGACTGACAAAAACAGCTTCGACTTCTGCTGCTGCTGTTTCAAGCGTTAATTCCGCACATGGAAAGGATGTGGAGCTAGTTTCAGCTTTCGCATGCAGTCTTTTCCCGCAGTTTCGTGATGGAGGTTGCCAACCAACCACCTGAACATGCATGTGAGACAGTGAAGAAATAATCTTACAGCGGTAATGCACATGAATGACACATGCGGAGAGAGGAGAAGAAACAGAGAAGAACAAAGTAGAAAAAGGCCCCTCCGTTAGATGCAAGGGACGTAGCTGAAAAACCGAAGGTCGTCCGGGTATTTCATAATTAGAATTAAGTCTGCGCACTGCTAGTTTGGCTATATGTAATCTCGCAGTAATTCTTCCAGAGAACTGCCACCTCCTGTCATTTTTACGAGCTGATGCTTCTGAAAGCAAACGCTTGTTCTCGAACGTAAGGTTGTCGTTAACGAACACTGCAGAAATGCCTATTGGGCGAGCAGGTAGATATCCATTGCGGTTTCTGAGCACAAGCTTGCTTTTCTTCTCGCAGCAACAAAACGCGAACCATATTATGGACAAAACGCGAGCCACAGGATGGACAACGTCCTTGCCGGAGGAACTTAGGCCTCCCAGCACCGTACTTCAGGCTCCGCACCTCTAGCGCAAAGTCGACTCAATTGTTCTTACATTACAGGGGGGCATTGTAGGCCGACATAACACTGCGATGCTATCACCGTATTACAGGAAATGTTCGGAGCTTATTACCTTAGTGAGGTGAGTTATGTAAATAATACATAGGAGTGGATCAAGAATGGACCCTGGGAAACACCTTGATTCCTAACCTTAGTGTTGGAGTAATATCCACAAGAACAGACCACGCTTTGTCGGTTAAGCAGAAAACTCTTCAAAACGTTCAAGCTCGCCGGTTCTACGATATGAATATAGCTTAATGGATATATTCGAGCGATTGAGCGTGTATAAGGCTTTATTTATTTATTTATTCAACAATACTACCAATGTCATTCGAGGTAATTGCAGGAGGAACACGTGTTAAGGTATCACATACTAAAATTCATAAATGAGAGAATAAAACAAATGTCTGATAGTACACTGAAAATTGGGCAGTACAATACAACCTATAGAGACTGCTGCAATAACTATACAATTTAGCGTCCGTAGGACACCGCAGCAGCTCGAACAAAAAATGAAAGTATTTCGCATGAGTACGCGCATTTTCAGATGCGTACACATAAGGATCAAGAGGAAAAACGCATTCAGTCGCAGCTGATACGTTCAACTACGGTAAAATATGTACAGTAATATAATATGCTCTCGCATACGCCTTATAAAACATTTTGATGCTAGTCTTACGTAAATACGTTGGAGAAAAAAAGAACAACAACCAAGACAAGGAAGAGAGAAAATAAAAAAAAACGGTACCTATACTGGTTCAGGTAATTAACATTGCACGTGAAGTACAGTTTCTAGGAGGAAAAATTCAAGAAGCAACAGGGCTATTGCGACTGTGTGATGAGGAGCACTATTTGTAATAATGTTACAACCGTGTTTGAGAAATTAGTATTGACGATCGATTTATATAATTCATTCCATTCACTAATTACCAAATGAAAATAAGAATATTCGAGGCTGTTTTTGCTCTGTGTTCTACGGTTAGTAATCCGGCTTTATTAGCAGTTCTGTTGGTGATTTATACTTATTATGTACAAAGCGAATCGCTTTTCGTTGTAAGCCTTCCAGAGGACATATCAGTTTCTTGGTATGTGGAAACCACGTGATTATGCCATATTCTGGTATTGAACGAATTAGCGTAGTGTAGGCCAGTAGTTTTTTCTTTGATGGTGGGAGCCGCAGGCGGTGTCTATGAAGAAAATGACTTTTTACGGCTGATGACGCGATGTTATTTATGTGGTTTTCGCAGCTGAGATCGTGCAAAAGTTTTAGTCCCATGTATTCTTGTTCGTTCACTTTTGGAATTGTGATGTTATTTATCGCGTAATTTAAGTCTGTTTTTACTTTTTATGACTTATTGAGATTACAAAAGGCTTTTGGATATGAATCATCATCTGCCTTTCTTGACACACGTTATGAAGAGAATTTAGTGCTTCGTTAAGTGTCTCTTGATTGATTGTTGAATTATTTCGTGGTATAAGATGCAGTCATCTGCAAACAGTCGAAATGTTACATTAGATATGGATGGTAACTCATTTATGTACAAGAGAAACAGCACCTGCGCGAGAACGCTTCCCTGGGATACCCCTGATATGACAGGTTGTATTGAGGATGCTGCGTTATGAATTTGCACAAACTGATGCTGATCAGTTAAGTAGCCCTGCATACAATGAACAACTGACTGTTAAGCAGAACGGAAAAAAGCTTTAAAGCTAGCTTTCCATGAGACACGCAGTCGAATCCTAGTATTAGGTCTATTTGCTTCTTGTTGTCAATTGCTAACGACAAGTCATGCATTTGGTCTACTAATTGTGTTACTGTTGAGCGCCCTCTACGAAAATCGTGCTGACACGGTGATAGGATTCAATGTTTTTCAAGTTATGCGTTTATGTGTTTTAACACTATATGCTCTAGAAGCTTACATACCGTACAGGTGAGGGAGATGGGCCTATAATTTGAAACATTGGATTTAATTACAGATTTGTGCACAGGAATGATTCTGGCCGCCTTCCACTCTCCAGGAACAGAGCTCGAGGCTAACGATTTGCTAAAACTACAACGTAAATATTTTCACAACCATTCGGCCTATCGCTTCAAGATTGTAATATGAATGTTGTCTCGTCCCCGTCCAATATCTTGTGTCCAACTTTAAAGAAATGTTTTGCACCCCTTGCGTATTTACTGAGAGCGATTCTATTGGTTCACGAATGCATGGTTCGATAGAAGGGTTCCTTCCGTTGTCCGACGTAACGACAGACTGAAAATAATTAATAAACGACGGAGCCCAGCTAAGATTTTCTTCGTAGGATGCAGTGTTGGTATCGCGCTTCTTTGGATTTATGTGATCCCAGAATTTTCGAGGGGCAATGCTTAGAAATTTTGGAAGAGTGTTTGAGAAGAAGGTATTTTTAGCTGACAGAATTTTTAATTTCATGTCCATAATCGTGGTGCTCATACTGGCTTTTGTAATGGGTGAATGGTGTAATTTTAACGATTTTCTAAGTCTCGTTACCTTGCTCTTAGCATGTATAATTTCCCGAGTAATCCATTGGTTGAAACTCGTAGTCTTTATTGTTTTAGACGGCACGTAGTTAAGCATACAGAAAAGTATTCGACACCTAAACTTATTGCAAAGAACTTATTGCACAGAACGGCGGTAGATCCGTCGGCTGAAATTTCTTCAAAGTGTAATGAAACGTCAAGTAGTGAAGAATGCTTCTGCCGTCCGCCTTACAAAAATCAAGGAAAGTCCTGCGCGTTGTTAGTGCTGGCAAGGAGTCTTATATTGGCGTGGAACAGTACATGATCGTTGTCGTATATGCGTTTCACTATTTGTACATTTATTTTGTCTTGAACAAAGTGTTCGCTCACAAAAACTAGGTCTACGATGTTTGACGTGGAACCTTTAGTGCGCGTAGGTTAATCCACAACTTGACGCAGGCTTGTGTGGTGTATCATGTAGCAGATTAGTGCGGAACCGAGAGATGGAAAAAGCAAGAATTTCCAATCTATATCTGGCAAGTTAAATTTCCCAAGTAGAATGAGTTTGCTGTTTGATACATGGCGTTGCAGATCATTATGTAGCGTGAGGATGGCGTCACTATCCGCTGAAGGGATACGATAAACACAGCCGACAGGGACATTGTGGGGACCGACAACTAGTATAAAAAACACCGCTTCTACGTTATCAATTTGATTCAGCAGTTTGATTGAAATTCTTTTCTTGATTACTAGGGCAACGCCCCCCCCCCCCCCCCCCCCGTGTCTGCCTGTCTTTTCATATGATCATTTACTTAGGTGCAATTAGCTCGTCATCGTTAGTGGTTTCTGTGAGGCAAGTCTCTGCGAATGCTATCAAGTCTGGCTCAAGAGTGCTTAGCAAGGACTCAAGTGTGCCTACTTTGTTCAAAAAGCTCCGGGCATTTAATATAAGAAAAGTTATTTCTGACGTGGCTGGTAGCGGTACAGTAGTTGCCTTGGACCAATGCTCGGGTTTTTTGCGTGTGTACCTAGTGCGTGCGGGGGCGTGGTTGGAACCACTTCTTCCTTTGATTCGTCCCGTAGGAACTGCTCGCCGTTAATCCGCACTCTGTCGTGTGCTAGAGATACTTTATCACCCACTACTAATTCTTCTCGTGAAATCTTCACTTACAGAAAAATCTCTTCCCTTCAGCGTGTGTCATTGTTTGACTAATTTTGACTTTGCTGGGAAATCTGCCAGCTTTAATATAACTGGCCTATTGGGTTTGGCTCTAGGTCGGCCCAGTCTATGAATTCTATCAGTACTGACCGGTTAAGTTTTAAGGACATTCTAAATAATGTTGTAATTAACAAAGTTTTGTAGTGTGTTACTATCTTCCTTTTCACCTTCGGGAATGCCGTAAATTATGATGTTTGGCCTACGTGAGCGGTTTGGATCTGAAAACGCTAATGTGAGAGGTTATCACTCACTATTGTAGGAATGATTCTTGAAGCTAGTCAACGGATGTAAAACATGGTTAGTTGTGCTTCCACGACTAAAACCATACAGCGAAGGCTTTATTATATCAAACCATGATAGGTGTTTTACTGCGTTTCACAAACAAATGTTGAGTTATTTTACGTAGTGATGGTGAAATATATATAGACATAAGGCAGCGGGTTCGATCCCGGCTGCGGCAGTCATGTTTCGATGGAGGCGAAATACCAGAGGCCCGCTTACAGCGCAATGTCGGTGCCGGAAATAATAATAATAATAATATAATAATAATAATAATAATAATAATAATAATAATAATAATAATAATAATATAATAATATTAATCAATCAGTCAATCAATAATTTATTTAACGTGCCCAGGAACAACCGTAAGGTCTTTGTGCTGGCGCACGCAAAAAAAAACAATAAAAATAAACAATACAATACAGACAGTTTTCAGAAATAAAAAGAGCAAAAACACGTAGACAAAGAGAAATGAACACAAAAAGGGAGGAGTAAAATAAGACAACACGAGAAATATTGACGGGGCATAAAAAATTAGATTGCATATATACAACTATGTGGAAAGACTGAGAAGGGAAGACTTTGTACATTGTGCCACACTATGTCAAACAGTGCAAAGCTCGGATAAAAACAATGATTGTGGGCTATGAAAACGTCAAGATCAAGAAAATTAACATTATAGAGACTTTGTATTCTGTGAACGGTAGAGTGTTGGAAGAAGCAGGCGGGTACATGAAACGGTCTGTTCTCTCTGGTTAACTTACGCGGAATTCGAAAATTTACACACTTGAGAAGTACAGGGCAGGATATGATACCGTGGACTAGCTTGTAAAGAAATAAGAGATCAGAGCGATTTCCTCGGCAGTGAAGGGATGGCAGTGATAATAATTCAGCAGTACTTGAACGAGATCCAGAGTCATTTTTAGCAAAGCGATGGTTATATATGCTGAGGATTTTTTTCTGGACTCGTTCAATGGTGTTACCGCTGGATTGAGCAATGCCATTCCATATCACGGACGCATACTCAAGTTGCGGAAGACATATTGCCGTGTACAATTTGTGTAGGGCCATGGGAGACCTGAATTCTCGAGATATTCTACAAACACATCCGAGAGAACGAAGGCCCCGCATAGCAGCACGCTTAACGTGAGAAGAAAAGTTTAACGCGCTGTCAACAACAACACCAAGATCACTGATTTCATAAACCTTGCATAACGGCACAGAATTGACAGAGTATTGAAATGACACGCTAGATGTTTTGCGAGTGATAGACATGAATTTTGTCTTCGAGGTATTCAGAGAAAGGTTATTACCGTCGCACCATTCGGAAAAAGAGCGCAAGTGTGACTGCAGCAAGCTGCAGTCGTTAACTGAATGAATTTCCTTAAAAATCTTGATGCCATCGGCATACAAGAGGAAAGAAGAATTACGAATGGCAAAAGAAACATCATTAACGTAAATTAAAAATAGGAGTGGGCCTAATACCGACCCTTGAGGGACCCCACTAGTCACTTTATACAAAGAAGACGTTTGGCCATTTACGGCAACATAACAATATCTATTGAGCAGATAGCTCTGCAGGAGATTCACAACTGACAAGTCAGCATCAAAGTGCGCAAGTTTAACCATAATCAGCGTGTGGCTGACTACGTCAAAAGCCTTGCTCAGGTCACAGTAAATTACGTCAACCTGTCCTCTCTGAGAAATAGGTGTGGAGATCTGCGTCATGAAACTAGCAAGATTTGTGGTAGTTGAGCGGCCAGCGAGAAAACCATGTTGATTAGGAATCAATGAGTTTTTCACACTAAAAGACAATATGTCGTGAAGAGCCAGCTCGAAGATCTTTGATGTGGCACATAGTAGAGAAATCGGGCGATAATTAGAAGCATCTGTTTTAGAGCCCGACTTAAATACTGGAAAAACACGAGCAGTTTTCCACATGCTTGGAAATGTGGAAGTGTCCAGGCAGTTGTTAAATATCGTAGTTAGTACTGGGACAAATATACTACCATAAGCTTTTAGTATGGCGGAGGGGATGCCATCTGGCCCACATGATAAGGATGGTTTTAAGCGCTTAATGCATTCGCAGATAAGATTTTCATCCAGCGACAAAGCACTGGATGAGCTAACCGCCTTGGGCTGTTGTCTGATATCAGTGCTAGAGTCTGAGGCCTTATAAACGGATGAGAAATGCGTGGCAAAACAGTCAGCGACGGCATGCACTTCTACCCCATTTGAGTCCAGTAGTCTGAAGGACTCTCCGCTTTTGCTGGACCGTTTACGTACATACTTCCAAAACTCAGCCGGCCTGTCAGAGGCGCTTTTTTTCTAAGAATTCAATATACGCACTATGATCCCGTTTATATAGCGTTTAGAGAGAGTTCGAAGGAAGCTGAACTCTTCCTTCCACTCGCTGGATGGAGAACATTTAGATTTCCTGTGTGCGTGATCTTTATGCTTCAGTGCACTGATAAGTTCAGATGAGAACCAGTGGGGATATTTATGTTGTTTAGGTATATATTGGGGAATAAAATTACGCATGCTGCTCAGTACAAGCTCCGTAAACCGATCAACCTGCTCATCAACATTTGGTTTGTCAGTAACCTGTGACCACTCAACGGTAGACAAGTGATGATAGAGGCCCGTGTAATCACCTCGCTTGAAGGCAAATCTCGGAGATTTGTTTACGTAACTGCTGAAGCTCGTTGTTTCGGCTGATACGGATAATCTTACGTTAAGTGGTGGGTGGAATTTGTCCGGACGTACAAGAGAGATGTCGGAGCGGGAAACTTCAAGGGGTTGATCGTTTGACACACACAGGTCTAAGACGTTGCCACTGGAATTGACGACTGAGTTATGTTGCAGTAGGGAATTAAACGCCAGAAAGTCCAAGAGCAGGCTGCACTTTTTCTCTATGAAATGATTGTAATGAGAAAAAGGAAGCGTGCTCCAGTCAATTCCAGGTGCATTGAAATCCCCAAGAACAATAATTCTGTGCCCACTATGAGAAGATACCACAAGTTCAATGGAAGACGTGACATCATGAAACGAGGCAGGGGACATGCTGGGCGGTAAATAGAAACATCCAATCAACAATTTTTCACTGCGCTCAAGGTTGGTTTCTAGCCAAATGGATTCTTCGATAGTTTCTAGGTCTTTCCGTCTAACGGATTTCAGTGAATTGTCAATGGCAATCAGCACGCCACCGCCTTTCTGCTTGGTTTCACTGAAATCTTGGTCACTGCGGAAGGTGGTGTAGGTCGGGGGAAGAAAGTCAGATGAGGGAATTTCAGCGCCTAGCCAGGTTTCAGAAATAGCAATAATAGGAAAAGAAGACGAAAGAACATTAGAGAGAAACTCTCGTGTCTTGGTACGTAGACCACGAGCATTTTGGTAGAATATGTCTACGTTACACGGCACTTTCGATTCCAGTCACTTGCTCAGAGGGATGAAGCATGTCATCGCGCAACTCCCCACGAAATGGCTTGAAGAGGCATCCGAGGGGCCACATCGAAGGGTCATTCAGGCGTTGTAGTGTTTCCTTGTCGACTTCGATGTAGAACGAAGAATAGGACTGAAATTTGGTTTGAAGTCGCCGGCAGGAGATGGGAGACAGATCGAATGAAGCAATATGTTTTTTGATGTCAGCAACAGTGGTGTCCGGGCTCAGCTTCGTAACAAAAATGGCCTTTGGCCGTTGTGGCCGTTGTGGCCGTTGAGCTACAGGTATATTCGATGTTGTCATAGCTCCAAAAGAGGCGGGTTTCTTCTTTCTTTCCCCCTCAGTCACCGCTGCATAAGAGGCTGTCGCAGGCATCACACTGCCACGCTCGGACGTGTCTACGTCAGCTGGCGGCGAATTCGAAGATGAAAGAGTTTTGGAGAGAGGTGGTTCAGAGCAGGCAGCTTGCTCGGAAGTCACTGATCGCTCAACGATCACATGGGCTGGGGGGATCACAGGTGCCTTCACTGCCACTCCGGCCGTGCGGCGCGTCAGCTCCTCACGCAGGAAGCGGACCTCTGCACGAAGGGAGGCGACCACGCGGGCTTGTTGTTCAACACCGCGGGAGTGATCCTTACGGAGGCGCTCGTTGTCTTCGCGTAGTTGGGATACCTCGTCGCTGAGGAACGAGATTCCCTCCAAAGCGTCGAGGAGAAGGCGGCGCAGCCCGGCGAGATCGCCATCCGGAGGGGTGCACGTGGAGAGGGAACCGGTTTGAGAGCCGCAATGCTCATCGATGCACGCCGCCAAGTTGTCTTCGCTAGGCTTACCAGCAGCACGGCTCAGATCACATAAATTGCAGCAAAACGAGCGCGATCCGGACTAATACTATAATAATACTAATAATAATAATAATAATAATAATAATAATAATAATAATAATAATAATAATAATAATAATAATAATAATATTAATAATATCAATAATAACAATAATAATAATAATAATAATAATAATATCAATAATAACAATAATAATAATAATAATAATAATAATAATAATAATAATAATAATAATAATAACTTCTTTATTTCCATCAAGGATGGAGGAGACTGCGGGTATAAGTTGCTCTAAACACAAGCAACTTAACAGAGGCCCACAGCCATCTCTACAATGCAGGCAGTGATAGCACAGTTTCACAAAAGAAAAGAAAATCATATAGAACGCAATATTCAGAATACAAATATATCCAAAAAATTATACAATTTCATACAAAGAAAAACAGCCACAAAAGTAAAAATGAATGAAGAAAGCAATATTTTTCTCCTATTTACTATGTGAGCATGGATTGATGAAATGTTCGCGCAGTGTTCGTGCTGAAGTTATCTGCAAATCAATTTGTAATTTATGAAATGAATTTAAAAGGGTTGGCAGCGTGTATAATATTCGCTGCATAGAATAATTTGCCCAAGCAGTGACCACCTTCCACTGTTCGATGTGACGAGTGCCATATGAATGAGTGCTTTTAGCAAGATTAGATAACTCATGGAAAATCTTTAAGTTTTCACTTAGCGCATCTACATTTCTATGCAGTATATTAAGTCTTTCAAGATTGGTATATGTCGTCGTACCCCATACCAAAAAACAATAATATAAGGAAGAAAAAAAAAGAGTGCATTGTAAACAGGAAGCTTTATTTTAAAAGGTAATATAAATCTGACGCGCCATCATACCAACCACACGAGATAACTTCCCTAAAACCGATTCGATGTGTACATCCCAAATCATATTTTGTGTGAAGGTAACGCCCAGTATGTTTACACTACTTACTATTTCGATTGTTCATGTGCATAAAGGAGAGTGATGTGATCGCAGCTTATCTGCTTAGATTTCGGTCTGAAAATCACGGCGTTTGTCTTTTTTGTATTAATTTGCAGAATGTTTGCTGCTGACCATTCTTGGAGAGCCTTCAGGGCAGTGTTGGCGTTGCTCTGAAGGCTACCAAGTTCAGGTGACGAAAAAAATAGACTAGCGTCGTCAGCGTGCATGACGTATTTCGCATCACTGTAGATATTTGCAAGGTAATTTATGTAAACTATAAAAAGAAATGGGCCGAGAATACTGCCTTGAGAAACGCCTCTACTGATATGTTTTGAGTCTGAACGGCAATTTTCAATCTGAACGTATTGATATCGATGATCAAGGTAAGACTTCAGGAGGTTTAAGCAGTGCCCGCGAATACCGTAAGTTTCAAGTTTTTCAAGTAATATGGAATGGTGGATACAATCAAATGCTTTAGTGAAATCAATGTAAAGGCCGAGCACAAGGTTCTTGCTTTCAAATTGTGATAAAATGAATTCTTTTTGTTGTAGTAAGACTAACTCAGTAGACAGGCGTTTCCTAAATCCAAATTGGGCTGTAGAGATGAGATTGTGCTTATCGAAAAATGTAGACATTTGCACATGTATAAGTTTCTCCAGCCCTTTAGATAATACTGGCAAAATCGAAATAGGCCTATAATTTTTTATATCGTTTACGTCTCCTTTCTTAAAAAGCACAGAAACTCTTGCGATCTGCATCCTCCTGGGAAAGATAGCGCTCGCCAAAGAGAGATTAAAAATATAGGTGAGATATGGGCAAAGGATATCAAGCACATACTTGATTGAACGAACCTGCATGCCCTCAACATCGCAACTTGAGCTATTTTTAAGTGAAAGAAAAACTGACAGTACTTCAGACTGTAAATGGGTGAAGGAAAAAGGAAGATGGATTCCTATCTGGCATCAATTTTGTAATATCAGCAGATGCACAAGAATTGCAATTGCCCACAAAATAATCATTAAATGTATTCGCGAAATCATCGCCCAATATTTCGCGGGCACCAAGAAGTAGCTTTTCCACACGTGGAGACGATTTACGGCGATTTAAGATAGTATTAAGCTTTTGCCACAACATATCGGGTTTGTTCGAGCAGCTGTCAAACTCAGCTTGAAAACAGCATTTCCTGTGCGATCTTAGTTCTCTGTTTAGCTTGTTTCTAAGCGATTTGTATTCTTTCAATATGCTTGGATCCTTACTTTTAATGAACATGTGATAAAGCGCATTTTTCCAGTTAAATTTTTGTAACAATTCAGGGGTTATCCATGGTTTTCTTAATTGTTTGCCCAATTTAAACTTTTTTGTGGGAAGTGCCGCGTATATACACAAGAAATCTCATCAATAAGTTTACTGTATGCAATGTCAACGTCATCTATTTTCAGAATTTGCGTAATATCGCTAAGGAGCAATTCAGCTCTAAAATTATTCACAACTGTTTGTGTAATATTTTGAAAAGAAACGTACTGATGATTTTCATTTACCATGAAATATTGCTTTCTTAGCAGAGCAAATATTGGGAGGTGGTCACTGAGGTCATACGATATTACACCACTATTGGCATTTGTAGAATCGATATTAGTGATAAATAAATCTAGCAGTGTTTCGCTTTCAGTCGTTTCCTTGTCGGTACACGGATTAAATTTTCGCAAACGTTTGAAGTCAGCATGGTTAACATTGCTTTTTGTGGTGCAGAAATGGTCAACAAGTCAATATTGAAATCACCAGCAGACACCAAATAATTGCCAGTTTCTGAAGCAAATGACAATAGCTGTTCATAAAAAGAAAAGAAACTAGAAAGATTTCCATTTGGTTGTCTATAGCAGACAGAAAACATACAGTCATTCACATGAGCTGTTATTATTTCAAAATCATCACAACAGATACAAAAGTTGGAAAGCAGCTCTCAGTTTACGCGCTCCCTTAGCAACAGCATAACGCCACCGCCTCGACGATTAGTTCTGTTCACACAATACGATTGATAAGATGAAAATTTGAACAAATCACGGTCATCCCTGCACCAAGTTTCACTGAGCATTACTGCATCAAACAGAAAATGAAAACAATTGATAAAGTCATTTATATCTGCTTCCTTGCTGTAGAGCGAGCGAACATTTAGATGAAGGCACTTCAAGGAATGTGCGTGGTGTCTTGCCACAAAAGTGTCCAACTCGTGCGGAAAAAAGGGATTTTGATTAGCTATTTTGAAGAATGAAATTATTCTGCATACAGTCAACAACTAGCAGGATTACACGGAAAAGTCGGACCTCTGACGCACTACTAGCACAGAATCACCGTCGGCTTTGCGCAGCAGGATTTTCCCGTTCTGAACATCAGATGGTCGTATTTTCCGCAGCCATAAGAGAGCATGCCTTTTAATAATATCATCCTTTGAGCACATGAAATGCAAGACATTTTAAAAGATATATATATATATATATATGCATACCGTTTTCATTAGTACCCATGCCAGCTTTCTTAAGAAGTGGAGTGATTTTTACACGTTTTAATAAGTCAAGACACCAACCTTTTGAAAAAAATGAGATTGATTATATGGATTAAGGCCCTAGAAAACACCCGAGCGACCATCTATTAACGACAGGGCCAAGCAAACGATCTCCTGGCCTGAAGAGCTGATGTCAGGTGCAGAAGAAAAGCGAAAAGAACTAAATCCAGTGTCACACCAAGCGAAGTGTCGAACATAATGAAATACAGCGCAACCATGACGCGGGACCAAGTGAGAACAGGGACCAACCAAAGCGCGGTGGTTTGGACTGCACTGGGGCTTGTGCCTCTTTTCTCCGGGACCGCGTCGTGGTTGCGCTCTGTTTCATTATGTAAAACAACTGTCACCGACTGGCCCAGCTTTCGATTTTTCACCGAAAAGAAGCTGTAGGACATGCGGAGCATTGATACGCCTGTGTTTTGCTTGTGTTTACCTGCTACTTTCAGTTATTTCTTGTTGTCTGATTATCTGTTGTGTCGGCTGTTTTGGGTTTTTAATGGGATTCTGAGGATAAAAATTCTATCAACTTCTGAGGATAAATATAAAAGCAAATCAATCGCTGGTTGTGGTGCACGTTTTGAGCCCACTTCCGAGAATTCACAATGTGAAGTAGCATTGATTGTAATTTCTCGGTCAAAGCGTGATGGAGTAAAAATTGTAGCAATTCGAGTTACAGGACCCACAAATATCAAGAATGCGGTACAATGTTTGGTAATAACAACATCAAATACACCACAGAATTCATGGCTGAATTTAAGCAATTATGAACAAGAACAGTGGGAGGGCCACATGTGCTTGATGAAGTGTGCGCGTCAATAACGCAAACTAATCAGTACCAGAGAAGGCAGTCGGTATATTCCCTTGAGGCGCAATGCCCACGGATGTGCAGGCAACCCCTTTTTGTCAGTTCTTCGAAGTAGTGGCCAACACGGAGAAAATGCGTTGCGCATAGGATGAAGTTATTCTTCTGCATAATGAATATATTTCAACATAACCACGAAGAGCTGCTTATGACTCTACCCGATCATTGTGGTTGCAGAACAACAATTTCCGACGGGTTGATTGACGTGCTGACTGCCCGGATTAACGCCAAAATATTATTGTTCTTTGATCCGACCGATTTTAGTAAACGCTTGTTGATTCGTTTCTCGTTAATTCGGAAAATTGCATAGTTCGGACATGTTATGTCGTCCCGCCCAGCATAAGCATGGTTTAATGGCATCAAACTATCCTTAATTAGGTCATATTTTGCCGTAACCCGGTTAGTTCGGATGATCCTCCGAGCGTGCCAAGCGCAAAGCGCCGTAATTGTGGGACGCAAAAGAGTGAAATCGACATTCGCGGACAACGGACACAATGTGGTCCATCTTCAGCAGCGTCACGAAGCACGTCAAGATCACGTTCTTCGTGACGCCTGCAGGAAGCAAGAAAGAGCGTTACCCACTCGCCGACATGGCTACTAGCGGCGCTGACACACTTCTACGTTTAAATACATATATACACCCCATAAAAAGCACAGGCGGATCACTGCCGCAGTAGCCCAGTGGTAGAGCATCGGACGTGTTATTCAAAAGCGGCAGGTCCGGTCCCTGCCGGCGATAATTTATCGCTTCGTCCACTTTATCTTCTCCACGTTTACACCGTAATACAACATGATACTACACATTTGCATCATCATTACTACAAGAAAACCATCCCCTAGGCATTCCTTGCCTTTCTTGCCTGTTAGTTCTGAATAATTTTGTGTCTAGCAAAGTAAGACGAGCCCTTTAAATTCCTCTTCTTTCGGTGTGTTAATTTGGGACACTCGCAGACAGTCCATCATAATTCGCGACTCCAGCGCATAAACAACCGTACAACTCAAATGAGAATGTAATAGATTTGTGTTCACACTGCCTCAAGCAAAATATCTTGATTTTCGAGAGAAAAATACTCTAGACCACTCTCAAGACACGATAAGAATCGGCAAGTAGAGAAGATGGAGAATTATAGATGCTTTCAAGTACTAAATTTTCTGGGTCGTGCGAAAGATCAGGCTGCTTCTTTTCTATCCAAACTGAGTTGATATTTGGCATGTCAGTGGAAATGTCTCCTTAATTGTCGACGTTTAGAAAAAGTGCATATCGGGTAGCGTGTTGATTATAAGCTTGTTGATGTTATCTTTACGCGGGACACACTATTCGCTGTGTCCAAATATATGTTCACAACTTCAGCTACCACAACAGTTTAATTTATAATCGTGAGCGTTAGTCGCCGCGATGGAGACATGCCACTAGGCGCCAACATGGCTACATCCACGTCAAACGGCGCTATAGCTGACAAACACGAATAGACATTGCACAGGCTCTCATATATTACTACACAATACACACTACATCACTAAAGACAAGCTTCACTTTCGTGTTATACCTATTCCTATCACGGAAGGATTAGCCATGTTTTTTGTTTGCTTTTTTTATTTCGCGCGGTAGTTGATATTTGAAATATCAATGTAATAATCAAGTCTATTTCCTTAAATAATGTCACTAGAAATGAAAATAACTGAACCTTCTTAAGCAACAGACGCACGCTGAAAATACGCAGATATGTTTTGCCAATACGTATACGTCAGCATTGACATCAGCAAACCAGGTCTCTGATACAGACATATATGAAAAGGGTGTTTTTTTTAAATCGAATGAAAGCACTGAAATTTTCATTATTCCTTCGAAGGAATTGAAATGAACTACAGAGCGACATGTTCACAAAGTAACGTATATATTTGTACAGCAGAAAAGGGCATCATTGACAGATGCGCAGAAAAGAGAAGAACCGAAGAAAAAGAAAGAAAAAGTAGAAAAAATCGCTGGTATCTGCGTGCTTCGCTGCAAATGTCGTCGAAACACGATAGTCTTTCTATCCGCCGCACTGCATGAGCCCTGGTTTCTTCCGCGGCGACCCTTGATGCTGTTCCCATGGCGCCTGCCAGGTTGCAGCGCCATATCGTAGGCAGAAGGTTTTTTCGTGAATAGCGTCGCACTTACTGTGCAGCCGAACAAACACGAGGGTGTTGAGAATCACGTATCTGTGTAATTTATAATAAAGGGATACACCATCTAATACTTACGTACCGATGTTGCGCCTCAAATATGCACAATGTTTGCTTCTTGGTCGGCAGTGTTCATAAGTATGAAAGCAGCTACTTGTTCAAGATGGCTGGGCGTTCAGGAAGAGCATAAACTTTGGCCCGGTCCCGGGTGGCTGAATCGTGTGAGAGACAGAGAGGAAGACAGACCAAAATTTATACGTTCAAGTATCGCAAGAAAGACTGTCGTCTTTAAGAGGCCATTTGATCAATTAGACGCCACATAGTTGAAAACCCGATGGTCGTTGTCGTACATTATAACTTGCACCTTTCTGCTCCTAGTCTGACGAGCTGTAACCTTCCAGCAGTCCAACCATAGAAACTCACAGCTCCTGTACGTCTGAAGAGTTCGTGCTGCTCAAAGCAAACGTTTCTTCTCGATAGTAAGGTTAGGGAACACTGGAGAATGAGTAATAATATTAAGGCCGTTTTAGTAGCTACGTACATGGGCTTACGTACAAAGGCACAAGATGCACGTACAAAGGCACATGATGCAAAGGCACAAGGTGTCCTAGCGGTGCCCTGTTCCAACTAATACCAGCAGAACTAGATGGTTTTGTTGTTCATTAACCAAATCTTAGTTTTCTCCATAATTAGGACTGTTCCCAACGCGTAGAAAAATGTGTTAGTCTTCTTGAATACTACTTTTGTGAGCACAAAAATAAGCTACGTCATCATTTAAGCATTAGTTCATTTCAGCTTAAACAATATTAAAATATCATTCGTTCAAACATGCTAACCATGCAAATACTATAGGTAGCGCGAGACCTGCCCATATCGAAATTAGTAGGGTGGCTGTACTGCAGGAGATATGTCACAAAGCTACTATTACTCGACCTTAGTAACGTGGTTTTTTATGCTTTTGCAGTTCCTAATACATTTGATGACATCGGCTCATCAGGTGTTCATTCTTAGCTCGATAAAACTATCAATATGCCTTTGCTACGTTGAGGAATTACAGGAATTGAATTGAACTGCGCGGCCATTCCCGGAGTGATAATGGGCTTTTTTCATTCCGACAAAACGAATGGAATCGCGGCAAGTTCTAATTCCCCGGAATGAAACTGGAATGGAACGGGGGCGCCGTTCCGCAACACTGCTAGCTACTGCGCGACCGTAAGGCGCCATATAGATCTGTGCTTCTGCACACTTTGTAATGGGTGGGCAGATTTAAACCGTCCAATCTTTGCGCAATGCATTTGTTTTGACGACTGGGGCGAATATACGATTCTGCCATGCAATATTGCATGTGTTAAATAGACTCCACCACCACATGACATTGTTTATTAAAAAGCAGATTCAAGAACTGGGCGGGCTCCATGGTGCAACACCTGCTTGCCACGCTAAAGGCATCGTTCGGTTCTCACCCGAACGAAATCTTTTTCTTATTTATTTATTGGCATATGTCGCAATTTTTCGCTCACGGACAATGCCGATTTTTCGATAACAACCGACGACGCTGACAGCGACGCCGACACCGATTTCTGCGAAACAAGCCCTTCAGGCTATCGCGTTAAAACGTGGCAGTCGCACCAGTCTCTGTTCTCGCAACGAATATTTAAAGGTGGCAATTTTGGTCCACAAACCTGGACAAAGAATTGGTGCTATCTCTAAAGAATAGAGGGGCCTTATCAGCGACGAATGCGCTTTCGGCATCCCGGAATTTCTTGTGGGTGTAAAGGATTCCGTTGGCAAACCAGGTAAGGCCACTGCAGTGGGCATTTCTGAGCCAATGTCCGTCGGCATGTCCCTTATAGCGTCGAAGACCCTTACAGCGCTGAATGCTTTACCACGCCTTGGAAGCACAGAGAACAACCGTGGTAGACTACCACCATCATCATAATTATGACCCTTGCATGGTAGAATGCATTAGGAAGCATTACAAGCATGGAAGAAAGCCCTGGCAGACTACCACCGTGGTCATAATCACCGATAAGGTCCAAGATCTTCGTGCAATGCTTCTTCAGACAACTGCGATAATGCAACTTCAACGCGTGCGCATTCGACGGCGGCCTTATGACATGATATACAGTCCCATCCCAGGATGTTTTCATGCGACCTGTCAGAAAGAACAACTGCCTCCACGACGTACATGTGCCATTTATGAACACGCACACTCTAAGGCAAAAGGGTGTTAAAAGGGTATGTGGTTCGTCCTTTTGGGGACTAATGGGGCTGCCACAACCATTAATCCCTTTAAGGACTAACGGCACCGGGTCTACCAGTTAGTCCCCACAATAGACTAACATTTAGTCCTCACATTTACACCTTACCGGGCAACTGTTAGTCCCCACAGATCACCTCAATGGACTAACATTTGGTCCTCACATTTACACCTTACCGGGCAACCGTTAGTCCTCGCAGTTGCACCTCGCAAGGACCAACGGTCGGTCCACTCAAACGCTCCATTCGGATGAACTTTTTATCCCAGGGATGATTTTCTACAGTTACTCTCCGCAAGACAATACTTTTTTCGCGTGTTTCTTTCCGCGGTGACCAACAAATGGCGCGGAAAAGAACACGCAAAAGAATATTTAGTCATGCGTATGTCACTGCTTTCGCATTCAATGCGACAACGAAAGACAAAAGTGAGACAATGAAACGTTTTATTTTTTCTATACATATGAAGTTTCTGCTTTCTTCCATTGAATTCCCTACAAAATGTCCAATACAGGTTCAGCCGCGTTGTCATATCTCGTACAGTCCTTTCTGTGAAGCTGCTCCAACGGAAGCGATAGATGGCAGGCGTTGTACGCGCCAGGGCACACAGCATTCTGCTCGTTGTGGGAAACGGCTGCATCCTGCAAAGCACAAAAATATTGAAAATATTTAGTCACGTGACAGCGAGGGTGAAGACGCACGAACTGTGCAAATACGTGCAATGTGAACGAAAACACGTCTAAAACAAGGCACGCAAATAATTTCACCCCTGCGAAGCACAAAAATATTGCAAATATTCTGCGACACGTCACAGAAGGGATGAAGACGCACGTACATGACAAATATGTGCAAGGTGAAATCAGAATCAGAAATCGTTTTATTTAGTTATCGAATCAATTACAAAATTTGTGTATACAGAAGCAGGTCCCATAGTCAGAGACTGAATCCGGACCTCCTACATTAGTGAATATAGAAACAATTAATTGGTGCAGCAAACAGCGGTGCAGAAAACAGGTAATAAAATACATCGCAGGTAAAAAAGAAAAAAAGGAGTTCTACTGAAGAATATCATTAGGAGAAAGTAGCAACAAAAACTGAAATTAGACAACATAAAAAATAGAGCTAATTCAACTCTCCTAAACAGTTTTCAGATAATTACCATGGTGGAAAATGTTAAAAAATTGACTACGAAAAAGAAGACTAAACAGAGACATCTGATATCAGCAATGTAGGATAATGATGCGATGCTGCGTTAACATTAGGTTGTGAGAAGGCACGAAAGGGAGCGGGAGTAATAGAAGTGACCAAAACTATCCAGATTATGGAATGGATGAGAGGAAAGTTTTCATATCTTTTTTAATATGCCGATTGATTCCGAGGTTTTTATTCCTGAAGATATAGTATTACAGAAATAGATTCCAGTGAAGTGGGCTGTTTGTTTGCCATAGTTAGTATTAACTATAGGTAAGATAAAATTGTGATTTTGTGCAAACCTTGTCAAGTTTGTATTCTCTAGACTTGATGGAGGGATTATAAACAAAGGAAGCTGATTTATTATTTGCTTGAAAAAATAGTATTCCTAGATTATATTTGAAAGTGTTCTCGATTGCTAGGATGTTGTTGGCATGCAGGAGTGCTTTAGCATCACTGCGATAATGACTGTGGGTAAGTATTCTAATAGAGTGATTTTGGATAGTTTGAAGGGAGACGAGATGACTGCTGTAGGTATTGCCCCAAGATGTGATACAGTAATTAATATGAGAATGAATAAAAGCGTAGTACAATGAAAGTAATGTGGGTTTGGAAAATATATCGCGGGATTTGATTAGAACACGTATGCCGTAAGCCATTTTTTTTCGCAGGTATGCAACATACGAATGAAATTTCAAATGACGCTCCAGTTTAATTCCCAAGAAGGTCGCCTCATCGTCTGCTTCAATTAGGAATTGTTTTAGAAATACTGGCGGGGTATAATTATGTTCACGTTGGTGAGAGTGGAAAACAACGAATTTCGTTTTAGAGGGATTTATTTGTAATTTATTATGGATACACCAAGCAGCCAAGCCTGAAAGGTCATCATTTAGTTTGTGTGTCAGAGATTGGAGGCATTTATCAGTGTTAACAATTGTTGTGTCGTCTGCATACAGTAAGCATTCTGAACTGGTAAGGCAAGATGGCAAATCATTTATGTAAATAATGAAAAGAAGTGGGCCGAGAATAGAACCTTGAGGTGCACCTATATTTGTTACTTTAAGTATAGATTTATGACCTAACAGACTGACAATTTGGCTTCTATTGAGTAGGTAGTTTTTTATTATTAAGAGTGCAGGACCAGTTACGCCTATTGCTTGAAGCTGCATAAAAAGAATGTGGTGGTTGATAGTGTCGAATGCTTAAATAAAAACACACGTCTGAAATATGGCATGTAAATAATTTCACCGTGATGTCATACGTCATCAAAGACGCATTTCAAGCCACACAGCGCAACAAACACTTCAAGTGCGGCGGCCGCAGCCATCACGCCGAGGCGCCGCCAACCACCGTGCCCCAACGAGCCGGCGAGTTTTTTGCGAGCGGCGTCGTACAACTCGAGCAAGCCCGTCAGCCGCAACGCGAAGCCGACGCCACGAAAGGCGCCAAGCTGCTAGCGAGCGAGCGAAGGGGACGCCGACGATAGCGGCGTCCAATTTCCACCAAATTCTTCGAGCGCGCACTAGTACAGTGCAGCGAGCGAAAGCGGGGTCGACGCCTCGAACGGCGGCGAACTGCTTACGAGCGAGCGTCGAGGAGGCCGACGGTCACGGCGACCAATTTCCGCAGAGTTCCGAATCGCAGCTAATGTCGGCTACCTGAAGCACTCGCCAACCCATGCCGGTGCATTTCAAGCGCGCGGCATACAATCGAGCTCGTTGCTACCACATAGCGTTTCGGACGAGTCGCAAAACAGCGGCGAGGCCTCTGCCTAATATTGCTAATATCGCGAGCTTGCAGCTCATCACCACGGTGAATCATCGGTGAGCGAACATCCGGCCAGGCGACGACAACGGCGGCCAATATCCAGGCGGTCACAAAGCACAGGCGAGACCACGCCCAAGCCGGTCCTCGCGGTACATTTCGTGCGCGCGATATACAACACGATCGAGTCCGTTACCGATAATCGCGATCAGTTTCGCGCACGCGATAGGTACGGCAGAATAAAAAGCGATCACTTGTGAAAGAATCCAGCGCCGATTTGTGCCCCTTGAAGTCCGATAGGCCTACAGTCTTCTCGGCCGCCATTCCGAGCCGGTGGCGACGCAGTGCCGTGACTGCGCCGGAGATATACAGCGCGGCGTCGCGACGTGTCGAGAGCAGCTCCAGACTTCGTGGGTGTGGCGAAACGTAAAAGCAGCACGACACACTCATCCACGCATACGTCTGTATCAAGGGCAGCGAGCCGTAGGTCCTAGATCGGCGAACTCCGAGCGCGACTTAACCGGCAACACGCCAGCTCAAACACAAGATGGAAGACTGACCCGAGCGAGGAGGACGATTAGCTCCCTTGACAACGGTTTGCACACGGAACGCATCCATGCACATGGCCTGCATCTCCCGCGCCGTTCATCCCTTTGCAGACTAACTGAATTGCACACGGCACGCATCTCTCTCCGCTTGCTCCTACGACGGTCTAACCGTTCATCTGCGAGCCTATTGGGCTCCGTTACTCCTCGTTCGGGGTAATTTTGCCTTAGAGTGCAGGAGTACTTGCTACGAGAGGTGTAACGTGCTGTGCGCTCGGATGGGCAACTTCACAGCGACTTACACCTCTCGCTGCCTGTAGAACGACGCGGTCACTTTGCGTAGTGAACGGCCCAGCTTGGCGGCTATAACAGAAACGGCTACGCTGGTGTGCACAGCAGCGAGTTTACAAACATCATCGACACGCAGGGCGACCACGTCAGCAGGAGATGTGCGACGACTTGGGTATCTCGAACATGGCGGTTCTTGCATCTTCAACTGCATTATTTAGTTTTCTTGATTTGAGGGTTCGTGCCGGCTGCACATTAGGGAGAGCGACCACCGTCGATGACATGGTGAGCGGCGCGACGGAAAGATATGGACGCCAATGTAAGTATACTGCGGTGAGTGAAAAGGAGCAGACTGGCGCATGAGCTAGCTGCCGCATTGGAACGACCCGGACAGTGTCGTTGGATGTTTGAAAGCCATGGTGACAATGTCGTCCGACGTGTCTTGGAGTACCACAGACGTAACGAATATGGCGGTTGTCAGGACTCCGCTAAGAAATGCAGACTCGCTTGGCTCGCCTTAAGGTTTAAGAGGTGTGGAATTGTGGGCATATTGCTTCATGGGTGGATGAGGCTGCTGGAGAGGCCTACGTACCCGCTGGGCAGGCGTAAGGTGTGAGGCTAGAGGCTGATTAGCTGGCGAATGCATAAGAGACATGGCCACACACTGTTGGTGGTGAGCGAGTAGAACAGCTTGAGCTATCTCTTCGGCAATAACAGTGCGGATCATTGGCGGCAGACGAGAGCACAGCTCCTCTGTGAGGGGACCAAGGAAAGTTGACAAGCAACTTCTTCGCGCATGAAGTCCTTGTTGTGAAGCGTCGGCGACTTCTCCGTAAGGGTAACAAGACTCAATAGCGAGTCAGCGTGTGACAAGGACTGCTGAGTCGCTTCTTCAACTCCTCATAGATTTTCCATTAGGTGACGACTTCCGAAACGGTGCGAGCATTCCTGGTGAGGGGAATGTGAAATGCGCCATCATCGATACCTTTGAGGATATGCTGCATCTTGTCAGACTCGAGCATGGCGGCAATGGCATGGTTACAAAATCGACGATGTCTTTGTGGGAAGACGTCAAGCGTTTGCTTTCCCACACATTTTATTTATCATTTATCAAACATGGACGACCACAGATGTCGTTCTAGCCGGAATATTCTTCGCTCTAGCGCTGGGCTCGAACGTGCGGAGGAAAAGCGGCGCAACTTCGTCTTCTTCGAGGCGCTGACTACTCGCCAGAGCTCTCGAACAGTGTGCGAAAAAGCGATCTTATGAGCAGCTCGTAGCGAGATAGAGAGAGAGAGAGAGACAGATGAAAAAAAGGAAGGCCTGGAGGTTAACCACATATTAGCATATGGCTTGCTACACAGCACTGGGTGGGGAAAAAGGGAAAAGAAAGAGGGTCTAGAGGGAGAGGAAAAAATGAGGAGAAGTCAAAACGCACGTACACACACAGGAAATACAAATAACACACACACGAAGGGCCTTCTGGCTAGAATCGTTCAGAAGGCCGGCCGAGCGCAAGAAGCACAGTAGCGCTTGCATGGCCTTCTTCTGAGACGTGGCGTCTTGTCGATGGCGTCGGATTCTTTCCTGTGACAAAGGTCGGTCATCCAACTTGTTGAGCGCGTTGCAAAGGGTTTGTTGTGGACTCTACTATGGGCACTCACAAAAAATATTTCCAATTGTTTCTGCTTTTCCACAGTGTGTGATTCACAGGCTGCCCGGTGTCGGCCATTCCAATGCGGAAGCATAGTAGGTGCTGCTGTGCGAAGCGGGTTCGTCTGGATTCCGTGGATGCATTTTCGTCTGCGAGTACGGCGTCGGTGCCGACGAGTGCCAGCTCTATGCAGCCAAGGGAGACACTGTCTTCGCTTAAGTTAAGCAGCAGGACGAAATGTTCCGGGCAACGCTTGACGAATTTCAGGATCCGTCGTAAGACACTTGCGGTGCTGTCTTTACAAAAAATTTAGGCAGTCTATAGGTAGTCTAAATATATTTTTGTAAGGGTGGTCTGTTTTGGCAGTCGCGGATTGCATGAATGATGAAACATGGTATTCAGTGTTGACGTGTCAGAATAGGACGCACATTCCTGAGGCGACTGGCATAATCAGCGCCGTCAAATAGAAGTACCGGTGACACAACAAAAAACTGTCCGGGAATCCTTAGGGTCGCGCCAAAAACGAGGTCAGCTGAAGAGCAGGACGCGTACGTATGTAACGTACTGCAAAGGTCGACGAGAAAGATGGTAGTCGCTGCGGCCGAGTTAAAAATGATCGTCAGGCCATGAGTGAGGCTTTGTGCTGGTGGTGAAATCGCTTCTTGGTTTGCTGGCAGCTGAGGCAAGCACTTGTCCAGCGGCGGACGTCGCTTTTCATGTGTGGTCATTGATATCGCGCTGTGACGATACGTTGAGTCGGACGTATGACGGGGTGCGACAAGGAATTCAAGGCATTGAAAACACTGCGGCGAAATGGAGCTGGCACGTAGGGGCAAAGACAGCCAGTAGAGGTGTCGCAAACGAGGGTAACTGCGCCCTGGGATGTTGCAAATCTTCAAACTTGATGGAGCTCTCTTGCAATTATAGAGCCTGAAGCTTGCTGTCCTCCCGTTTTGCATTAGCCAGGGCTGCAAAATGGACTACTGGCCGCTCATCCATTGTTGCGTTGACTTCTACTCAGGGCAGTGCGTCAGCAAAGGGATCTCTTTGCCATTGATATGCCGGGTATCGCTTGTAAACACCGAAAAATACGCAAGTCGGCGGATGTCACAAGGAGTGCGGGGAGAGTTGGTAGCGGTCGAGAGACACGTAAGCGACTAGTGCTCGATGAGAATATAGGAATGCCGACCTTCGAGGAAGTGGCAAAAATGCCAAATAGGGCGCGAGCAGTTCGCGACCGAATGTGATGTAACGGCGCTCGGATGGTGAGAGCTCCCGCGAGAAGAAAGCGACCGGCTGCCAAACTTCGTCCACCAAATGCTGCAGCACTGCTCCGACATCGAGGCGTCGACAGTGAGTAACATGACGGCGTCACACATTGGATGCGCGAGCAGCCAGAGTTGCGTTGGCATATAACATCCTTGAGGGTACTCAAAGATGTCTCGGCGTTGCCTGTCGAGGAGATGAAAGCGCTGGGCTTAGTTTGACCATAAACAAGTACCTAGAGCGGTTGCAAGATGGCAACGTAGTGTGAAACAAACCACCGGTAATAGTTGGCAAGCCCGAGCAAATCACGCAGATTCTTCGCAGTTGGTGGTCGTGGAAACTGTAGTATAGCTTGCACGCGAGCGGCCGTTGGAGAGATCCCAACGGAATCCAGAGAATGGCCAAGGAAATCCAGTGACGAATCTTGGAACTCGCTGTTCGGTCCGTTGACGACTAGTCCATATTTGCGGAGTCGCATGAAAAGCTGACGCAGTTGAAGTTCGTGATCTTCAGCTAAAGAGCTGAAGACGAGGATGTCGTCAGTGTACGTGAAGCAGAACCTGCTCCACGAACTGCTGAAAGGTTTTTTCGGCGCTTCCTAGTCTGTCACTAATCCGAAAATACCGAATCGGCTTGACAACCTTTATCGTATGTACTTCAAACATAATGAGAAAATTCACGCAGTTGTGTAACACATGACAGTCGGGACCGAAAACCACGCTGAACTCTGCAGAAAAAAATATTCGTTTCCGAGTGCTTCATAATACCGCTATATATAACGCGTTCAAGTGTTTTACAACGTACGATGGTCAATGAAATTGGCCGGTAGTTAGCGACATTATTTTTGTTTCGAGACCTTGGTATCGGTAGAACATTTGCTAGTTTCCATTCAGATGGCAGTGCCTGATCTTCAATCGATTTTGAATATAAGACAGCTAGAAATGGCCCCAAAGCTCTTGCACACCTCTTCAATACGTGATTAGATATAGCATCAGGCCTTGGAGCCGAGTTTGAATTAAGGCGTTCGAGCAGAGCGCATAGCGCCACTAGCAAATATAACAGTGTAATCCATAGGTTCCAATCGCTGGGGCGCCGTGTATGGCATTTCAACTTGAAATGCTTCAGAAACCACGAACTGAAAATATCGCATTAAGCAGGCTGCCTTCTCTGCACCTTCCGATAAGGTCCATTCGCCATCAATTATGTCCGGAATGCCATCAGAGTCTACCTTATTCGATTTCACAAATTCCCATACCTCCTTGGGATTAGTAATGAGCTTTCTTGGAAAAAAAAACAACCTTTCGCTTCTCTTAATTGTTTCTTTAACACTCGACTTCATTCAGCGAGTTTTTCTAGAGCATCAGCAGTCATTGTTAAACAGAAAGGCCTGAAAATTTGATTCTCTTTATTAACTAACTTCCTTAGGCTTGTGGTAATCCGAGATTTGTCAGCCATCTGTTTCTCAGAAATAACCTTGGGAGGCACATGACTACTGAGAAAACTAGCAAGCTCGGTTTTATAATGTTCCCAAGGACTGGTAATATTCATGATCGAAGAACACTCCTGGAACTCAGTGAAAAATGTAGTAAGGTTGGATGATATGGCATCATAGTTACCGTTTTCATAAAAATAAATTTTACCTGGCGTCATTCTCTTTAACTTTAGGTTTTGATAAACCAAACTACCAACAACTATCTCATCATCACTAATCCCTGTCATCGTTGTAACTGACTTTATGAAGGTTGGAAGATGGCAAAACACAAGATCTAGTATGTTAGCACATAGGTCACTGCACCTTGTGGGAGAAGCAACAAACGGATGCATGTTCGCTAATGAGTTCCTCAAGTGCCAAGTACAGGCAAGACCGTGAGCGCAAGACGGGAGCATGATTTATCCAGCTCTCAGGTATTTATCAGGAACGTTAAAGTCCCATCCTAGTAAAATGTATTCTGTTCCCAATGCAGCCAGTGTTTCAGACAAATCTTAGGCGGCCGATAGAGTTAGGCGGCCGATAAAAAGAACCCAGTAAAATGAAAATAATATTAAGGGGGTGTTTTGCAGCCATCAACTTGTCCTGTTGTGCCCTCATACCTTCGAAAACATTCCTCTACCGCCGCGCACCTTCAGGCAGATTCCTGCATTTGTCAAAGCCTAGTTCTAATAACTATGTTAGTACACTTATATACAAGTTCAGCGACCCTCGTTTAACTGAATTTCAAGAGCATGAAATCGCTTAACAAGCTCGTTGTTGGTAGGGATAGTGCTGCATACAATGCAAAACGCTTGGAAGACGCTTGCGCTTCGCCTCCGCGAGCAGAACGCGATACCGTAATCGGGCCCTGTGCGCATCGCCTTCAAGCATGCAGCAAAAGAATCAAGGTTTGCGCGTGCAACATTGCCCGTTTCATTATTATCCTAGAGCATATACTGGATTTACAGTTGGTAAGTGGCCACAGCGCCATAATTCTTCTGTATGAAAATTGGCGAACTACCTGTCAGTGTTTCGGGGTTCCACTCCGGAACTGGAATGACTCCGGAATCATTCCATATTTTCGGGACCCCGGAATGGAATGGCAATTGGATGGGAATAACGCTTGGAGGAACGGAATGGGAATGGAATTAGGTCTTTTTCCGAAAATACCCCGCCACGATGGTCTAGTGGTTATGGCACTCGACTGCTGACTCGAAGGTCGTGGGATCGAAACCCGGCTGCGGCGGCTGCATTTCCGATGCAGGCGAAAACGTTTGAGGCCCGGACTTAGATTTAGGTGCACGTTAAAGAACCCAAGGTGATCGTCGAAATTTCCGGAGCCCTCCACTACAGCGTCTCTCATAATCATATCGTGGTGTTGGAACGTTAAATCCTAGATAATATTCTATGTACCAATATTCTATATATTCTAAATATTCTATATATTCTAGATAACACAAACAGACCACTCATACAAAAATATATTTAGGCAGTCTATACACTGTCTAAAGCCATTTTTAAACAGTCGATAGACTGGTTGTGGGTCAGGTTTCGAGCTCACTTCGGAGAAGTCCCAATGTGAAGTAGCATTTATTGATATTTCTCTGTCAAAGCGTGCTGGAGTAAAAATTACAGCAATTCAAGTTACAGGACTGTCAAATATGAAGAATGCGGTATAATGATTGGTAATAACAACATCAACTGCACCACAGGATTCATGGCTGAATTTAAGAAAGCATGAACAAGAACATTGGGAGGGCCACATGTGCTTGATGAAGTGTGCGCGTCAATGACGCACAGTAATCCGTACGAGAGAAGCCAGTCGGTATATTACCTTGATGCGCAATGCCCACAGATGTGCGCCCAACCTCTTTTTGCCAATTCTTCGAAGTAATGGCGAACACAGAGAAAATGGGTTGCACATAGGATGGATATATCCTTCTGCATAATGAATGCCTTTCGACGTAACCACGAAGTGCTGCGTATGACTCTACCCGATCACTGTGGTTTCGGCACAACGATATCAGACAGGTTGGTTGACATGCCGACTTCCCGGATTAACACCCAAGTACTATTGTTCTTTGATCCAACAGATTGCAGTAAACGCTTCTTGATTCATTCCTCGTTAATTCGGAAAATTGGATAGTTCGGACGTGTTATGCCGTTCCGCCCAGCATAAGCATTGTTTAATGGCATCAAGCTATCGTTAATTAGGTCAAATTTTGCAGTAAACCAGTTAGTTCGGGTGATCCTCCGAGCGTGCCAAGTGCAAAGCGCCGTAAATGTGGTACGCAAAAGAGGGAAAACAACGTTCGCGGACAACGCACACAAGGTGGTCCATCTTCAGCAGCATCACGAAGCACGTCAAGATCGCGTGCTTCGTGACGCCAGCAGGCAGCAAAAAAAGAGCGTTACCAACTCGCCGTCACGGCTACTAGAGGCGTTGACTAACACATCTACGTTTAAATACACATATACACCCCATAAAGTACACGGGAGGATCACTGCTGCAGTAGTCCAGTGGTAGAGCATGGGACGCGTTATCCGAAGACCGCAGGTCCGGTCCCTGCCGGCGATAAGTTATCCTTTCGTCCACTTTACCTATTTCTCGTTTACGTCAGACTACAACATCTACTACACATTTCCAACATCATTACTACAAGAAAACCATCCCCTAGGCCTTCCTTGGCTTTCTTGCCTGTTAGTTCTAAATAATGTGGTGTCTTGGAAAGTAATACGAGCCATTTAAATGCGCCTTCTTTCGGTGTGTTAATTTGAGACACTCGCAGACAGTCCATCGTAATGCGCGACTCCAGCGCATAAACAACCGTACAACTCAAATGAGAATGTAATAGTTTTGTGGTCACACTGCCTCAAGCAAGATATCTTGATTTTCGAGAGAAAAATACTCTAGACCACTCTCAAGACACGATAAGAATCGGCAAGTGGAGAAGATGGAGAATTATAGATGCTTTCGAGTACTAAATTTTCTGGGTCGTGCGAAAGATCAGGCTGCTTCTTTTCTAATCAAACTGAGTTGATATTTGGCATGTCAGTGGAAATGTCTCCTTAATTGTCGACGTTTAGAAAAAGAGCATATCGCGTAGCGTGTTGATTATAAGCTTGTTGATGTTATCTTTACGCGGGACACACTATTCGCTGTGTCCAAATATATGTTCACAACTTCAGCTACCACAACAGTTTAATTTATAATCGTGAGCGTTAGTCGCCGCGATGGAGACATACCACTAGGCGCCAACATGGCTACATCCACGTCAAACGGCGCTATAGCTAACAAACACGAATAGACATTGTAGAGGCTCTCATATAATACTACACAATACACACTACATCACTAAAGACAAGCTTCACTTTCGTGTTATACCTATTCCTATCACGGAAGGATTAGCCATGTTTTTTGTTTGGTTTTTTTTATTTCGCGCGGTAGTTGATATAATGAAAATAGCTTAACCTCCTTGAGCTACAGACGCACGCTGAAAATACTCAGATATGTATTGTAAATACGTATACGTCAGCATTGACATCAGCAAACCAGGTCTCTGATACAGACATATATGAAAAAGGGTGTTTTTTTTAAATCGAACGAAAGCACCGAAATTATCATTATTCCTTCGATGAAATTGAAATGAACTACATAGCAACATTTTCAGAGAGTAACATATCTATTTGTACAGCAGAAAAGGACGTCATTGACAGATGCGTAGAAAAGAGAAGAACCCAAGAAAAAGAAAAAAAAAGTAGAAACAAATTGGCCGGTATCTGCGTGCTTCGCTGCAAATGTCGAAACACGATAGTATTCTACCGGCCGCACTGCATGAGTGCTGGTTTCTTCCGCGGCCACCCGTAATGCTCTTCACAGGGCAACTGCCAGTTTGCAGCGCCATATTGTAGGCAAAAGTATTTTTCGTGCATAGCGTCGCACTTACTGTGCAGCCGAAGAAACACTAGGGTCTTGAGGATTACGTATCTGTGTATTTTGGTGTAAAGGAACACACCACCTAATACTTACGTATTGATGTTGCGCCTCAAATATGCGCAATGTTTGCTTCTTGGTCGGCAATGTTTATAATTATGAACGCAGCTACCAGTTCAAGAAGGCTGGGCGTTCAGCAAGTGATTAAACGTTGCCGTGTGGCTGGATCATGTGACGGACAGAGAGAAAGACAGACCAAAATTTCTGCGTTCAAGTATCCCAAGAAAAACTAGTGTCTTTAAAACGCTGCTTGACCAATTACACGCAACGTAGTTGAAAACCCGATGGTCGTTCTCGTACATTAAAATTTGCACCTTTCTGCCCCTAGTCTTACGCGCTGTAATATGCCAGCAGTCCAACCACAGAAATTTCCTGCCCCTGCCCGTCTGAAGGGTTTGTACTTCTCAAAGCAAACATCTCTTAGTGAACACCGTAGAATGGTTAGTTAGTGAACACTGGAGAATGAGTAATATATGAAGGCCATTTTAGCAGCTACGTACATGGCCTTTGCGGGTTCTTAGACGACGCTTACTTTTTCTTTTGCAGTAAGCAAGACGAGCGATAATATTCTACCCTTAATACTTAAGGTCCACATGAAGGACAATGTTGTAGCCTGAGGAAGAATTCGGGCAGCTAATGGTTTTCACGTACAATGCCATCATCATTTCATGTGATAACAGCGCATAACGTCTCAATATTATTCAATAAAAATGTTGTTCAATTTGGCAACATTCTTTTTCCACGCCTGAATTCTTCCGTTGAGGGTGTGGTCCTCCTTGCACTGTGCGATATCACTGCATGGTAAGGAATACCAGATGGTGAAAATTCCCGGATCCCTCAGTTACAGCGTGCCTCATAATCCTATCGGGGTTCTGGCATGCAAACTGTAAATATAATATTAAGGGGTTGGTTTGCAGCCATCAACTTGTCATGTTATGCCCTCATGTCATCGAAAACATTCCTCGCGTGCTGCGCACCTTGAGGCAGAGTTGTGCATTTGTCAGTCCTGTTTCAATATGTCTGTACACCTATATACAAGCTCAGCGACCCTCATTTAACTGTCTTTCGAGAGCGTACAATCGCTTAGAAAGCTCGTTGTTGGCAGGGACAGTGCTGTATACAATGCAAAAAGCTTCGAAGACGCTTGAGCTTCGCCTTCAGGAGGACAACGCGATACCCTAATCGGGATCCGTGCGCGTCGCCTTCGTGCATGCAGCAAAAAAGCAAGATTTACGCGTGGAACATTGCCCGCTTTATTATTGTCCTAGAGTGTATACCGGATGTACGGTTGGTAAGCGACCACAGCGCCATAATTCTTCAACTGTCGACATCAGGTATAATAAATGGAGACCTTATGGATACTTCATTAAGTAAAGGGACTTTGATATTTAATATACGTGAGCACCAAAAAGCTCACTTTGGCAGTAAAGGGTTCCAATTCCACTGCTCAGTAGCACTGCCTAAATAAATATCTTTGACCGAGCACTTCGCACTATACCATATTTTTCTTCCGATAATCTTTATCGGAAGAAAAAGGTTGCCTCATCGGTGGTTCGTAGTCAAGCTGCGGACGTCAATCTATGTATAACAACTATACTGTTAATTGTATTCATAGCGTGCGATGTCGTTGAAGCTAGCATGACTTTTTCGGTTGTTAGTCACTTCTTCATAGCAACTTTTTCACTGACGCATTTTCCGGTTTTCGTCCGCTGTTTCTGGTAAATTATAATTAAAGTATATATTCCGGACTAATAAATGAAGCTTTTTGCAGGTTAAAGTTGAACAAACTGGGACAAGATGTTCCTAATATGTCGTCCTAAATGAATTTCTGTTTCATTGCTTCCATATTGCGGGTCTTTGAGCAAGTGACATCGCCGGCCACGCAGGGTCGTTCGCGTATTCGCAACGAATTACGACTGACCGCAAAACGAGTAGAGATTGTGCGAAACATATCGCGTAGTTTATAAAATATTCCAAGAAAGCGCCTTCAAGGCACCGTTGCGTTTTAACAATAATCCTGCAGCAATCGACGTCACTTAAGTCATGCACTCTCATTTGTGTTTTGAACTAGGTGACACCAAACTTGTGGGTTCAGAAGTTAAATGTGTTGTTTGCGCTGTAAGGCAGTACTATGATGAATCCATGCATTATCATCGGCATTTGATGTAGCTTGTTGCCTTCAGAGCTTTAATAGTATTGTGGTTATGAGCCTTATCCGTCCATCGACAGATAAGACTTCTACAAGCGTCCTACAGGTAGAGCAGATGGGGGTTCGCAGCGGGTTTTTCAATAGTCAGTTTATTTACTACGTGTACTAATGCGCATTTTCTGTCGTTAGTTCCGTCCACTCATGAATGTCTTCACTACTTTGTGTGAGTTCCTCTTTTCTGAAAGCAGTCCAGTCCATGGTTCTTGCTTTACCAATCTTCAGGGGTGTCGTTTTACAGGTTATTTCCGTTTGCACCAAGAGGTGGTCCCTTCCCAGACTTTCATCTAGTCTCGTCCATTCTGCTTGGGATATTCCCGCTGTGAAGGTGAGGTCTGCGTTGGTGTCCCTCGATAAGCTCTTTCCGATTCTTCTAGGGGCGTTCGAATCCGTCCACAATGTTTACTGATGATGTTTTGTTGTGTCCTGGACACTCGTTTCTTTCTTGTCCGTCTTGCGATAGCCCTAAGCCGTGTGGTACGCATTTAATTCACCCACCACCACGAGCTTGCGTCCTTTTGCGTACTTCTTCACTTCTCTGAGAACTGCATCGAAGCTTGCGAGAGATTCCCTTAGTGGATTGTAAATGTTGAGTATAAAAAGGCTCTGATCTGTTTTCTTGCCAGGAAGAATCTCGAAAAGGTGTGCTCGAGGCAATTAAATATAGGATGCTGTTGTGCTACAAGCAGTTTCTCTTTTAGGTTTGCCGTGCGTGTCCCTCCGCTATATAAGTTTCGGATCCTCTCATCTTGATTGTGTCTGATTGGGTGTCTTGCAGGGATATTACGTCTGGATTTCCTAGAGTAGTTAGCTATAGTAAACTCTGCCTTATGGAATTCATGGATCTACAATTCCAATGCCATATCTTGAGTCTTAATTTCTTGTCCCGTGTGTTCTATTTGGATGTGATATCCATCTTGACCTTCCATGGTGTCAGTTATACGTGCTTCACTGATTAGGTACTTTGGCTTCTTCCTGTTTTCTTCGGACGGTTTCTCCAGAGCTGCTGTTCGTGCTCTAATTTCGGCAAATGTTTTGTCAACATGGGCGATAAACGCGTCAAGTGTTGCTTTAAGTTGGTTTACTGTAGTCGTGAATGTTTGAATGGCTTGTTGTTGCTGTTGCTGCTGCTGCAGGATAGGTGTGAGGGCCGCTTCGAGCTTGTCATCCTGTTTTTGTTCTAGTCGCTTTTTCATATTTTCAAGCTGCTTGGTGAAAGTGTGCTTGTAGTTGCATCTTCCAAGCAATTCATGGTTCACTTGTTTTAACTTCTCAGTTTCCTTACGGAGCCTTTCACTGTCGTGTTCATTGGGCACTTTTCTTACGGGTGCTGTGGAGAAGGAGGTGGAACTGTTTTTGGCAACTTCTGCATTCCTCAGAGCCTTTTTTTACCTTGGTCTTAACATTGATCGCGAGCGGGACCTTCCCCTCAATGACGATCTTCCTCTTTTTGTGCAAGAGACCTTGCCACGTGTGGTGCCCGAAAGAATGTGTGGGAAGTCCGACGATGAGTCGACTGACTAAAACAGCTTAGACTTCTGCTGCTGCTGTTTCAAGCATTAATTCCACATATGGAAAGGATGTGGAGCTAGTTTCCGCTTTCGCTTGCAGTCTTTTCCCGCAGTTTCGTGATGGAGGTTGCCAACCAACCACCTGAACATGCATGTGAGACAGTGAAGAAATAATCTTACAGCGGTAATGCACATGAATGACACATGCGTAGAGACGAGAAGTGGAGTAAAAGAAGAACAAAATAGAAAAAGGCTCTTTCATTATTTGCAAGGGACTTAGTTAAAAACCCGAAGGTCGTCCTGGTACTTCATAAATAGAATTAAGACTTTGCGTACTGCTATTTTGGATAGACGTAATCTGGGAGTAGTTCTTCCAGAGAACTGCCATCTCCTGTCATTTTTACGAGCTGCTGCTTCTGAAAGTAAAGGTTTGTTCTCGAACGTAAGGTTGTCGTTACCGAACACTGCAGAAATGCCCATTAGAGGAGCACGTAGATTTGCTCTGCGGGTCCGGAGCCCAATCTTCCTTTCCTTCTCGCGGGAACAAAAGGCGAACCATATTTTCTGATCTTTTGACTTTGTTTCCACAGGATGGACATCGTCTTAGCAAGAGGAACTTAGAGGTAAACAAGGCAGGCCTCCCAGCACCCTACTTCCGACTCCGCACATCTAGTGCAAAGCCGACTCAATTTTTCTTACATTAGGGGGGGTACTATGGGGCGACATAACATTGCGATGCTGTCACCGTATTACAGGCAATATTCGGAGCTTATTACCTTAGTGAGGTGAGTTATGTAAATAATACATAGGAGTAGATCAAGAATGGACCCTGGGAAACACCTTGATTCGTTACCTTAGTATTGGAGTAAGATCCACCAGAAAAGACCACGCTTTATCGGTTAAGCAGAAAACTCTTCAGAATGTTCAAGCTCGCAGGTCCAACCTTATAAATCTAGCTTAATGAATATATTTGAGCTATTGAGCGTGTCTAAGGCTTTATTTATTTATTTTAATTTTTTATTTATTGAACAATACTACCGATGTCATTTGAGATCATTCCAGGAGGAACACGTATTAAGGTATCACATACTGAAATTCATAAGTGAGATAATAAAACAAAAATCTCATAGTACACCGAAATTGGCTACTACAATACAACCTATAGAACTGCTGCAATAACTATACAATAGCGTCCGTAGGACACCACAGAACCTGGAACAAAAAAATGAAAGTATTTCGCATGAGTGCACGCATTTTCAGATGAGTACACATAAGGATCAAGAGGGAAATACGCATTCAGTCGCGCCTGATACATTTAACTACACTAAAATAAGTGCAGTAATATAATATGCTCTCGCATACGCGTTATAAAAAATCATTTTGATTCTAGTGTTACGTAAATACGTTGGAGAAAGGAACAACAACCAAGACAAGGAAGAAAGAAAAGTGAAAAAAAAAACGGTACCTATACTGGTTCAGGTAATGAACATTTCACGGTGAAGTACAGTTTCTAGGAGTAAAAATACAGGAAGCAGTATGGCTATTGCGACTGTGTGGTGAGCAGCACTCTTTCTAATATAGTTACAAACGTGTTTATAATTTTAGTATTGGCGATCAATTTATATAACTCATTCCATTTACTAATAACCCAAGGAAAATAAGAGTATTTGAGGCAGTGCGTGCTGGTTGAGTATTCAACCAGTTTTCGTGAGTGTTGGCGTCTTGTCGGTCTAGAAGTGTTAAATGGGATGAACTTAGTGGTATCAAACTTAATGTCTCTGTTCAGGCATTGAAATAGGAACTTTAGTCTCGCTATTCTCGTTCTGTTTTCTACAGTCAGTAATCCGGCTTTTATGAGCAGTTCTGTAGGTGAATCACTACGTTTATATTTATAAATACAAAGCGAATCACTTTTCGTTGTACGCCTTTCAATTGAGATATCAGTTTCTTGGTATGTGGAAACCACGCGATTATGCCGTATCCAAGTACTGGTTGAATTAGTGTCGTGTAGGCCAGTAGTTTTGTCGTTGACGGTGCGAGGAGCCGGTTTCTACGAAGAAAAAGCCTTTTTAGTGCTGATAACGGGATGGTATTTATGTGGATTTTGCAGCTGAGTTCGTGCGATAGTGTTAGTCCCATTTATTTGTGTTCGTTCACTTTTGGAATTGTGATGTTATTTATCGCCTAATTGAAGTCTGTTTTTACTTTTTTACGACTTATTGAGAGTACTGCGGACTTTGGGATCTGAATCATCATCTGCCATTCTTGACACCAGTTATGAACAGAGTTAAGTGCTTCGTTAAGTGTCTCTTGATCGGGTGTTGAATTAATTTCGTGGCATAAGGTGCAGGCATCTGCGAAGAGTCGAAATATTACATTACATATGGATGCAAGTCATTTATGTACAAGATGAATATCATTTGTGCGAGAACGCTTCCCTGAGATACCCTGGATATGACAGGTTGTAATGAGGATGCCGCGTTAAGAATTTGCACAAACTGATGCTGATCAGTTAAGTAGTCATGGATACAACGAACAATGGGGCTGTTACCCAAAACGTGAAAAAAAGTTCAAGGCTAGCTTTCTATGCGAGGCACAGTCGAATACCTCTGTAAAATCTGCTAGTATTAGGTCTATTTGCTTCATGTTATCAATTGCTAACGGCATGTCATGCATTACTTCTACTAATTGTGTTACTGTTGAGAGCCCTCTACGAAAACAGTGCCGACACGGTGATAGGATTCAATGTTTTTCAAGGTATGCGGTTATGCGTTTTAACACAATATGGTCTAGAAGCTTACATACCGTACAGGTCTGGGAGATGGGCCTCGAGTTTAAACATCGGACCTAATTAAAAATTTGTGCATGTCAATGATTTTGGCTGTCTTCCACTTTCCAGGAACAGAGCACGAGGATAATGATTTGTTAAAAATATTGCTCAAATATTTTGACAACCATTCGGTATATCGCCTCAAGATAGTATTTTGAATGTTGTCTGGTCCCCGTCCCCTGTCTTGTGTCCAACTTTAACGAAAGGATTATCACCCTTTGTGTCTTTACCGAGAGAGATTCTATTGGTTCACGAATGCATGGTATGATAGAAGGGTTCTTTCCGTTGTCTGAGGTAAGGACACATTGAAAATATTTATTAAACGACTGAGCCAAGCTAAGATTTTCTTCGTAGGATGCAGTGTGTTTGCATCGCGCTTCTTAGGATTTATGTGATCCCAGAATTCTCGGGGGGCAGTGCTTAGAAATTTGGGAAGAATATTTGAGAAGTAATCATTTTTAGCTGACGGAATTTTTACTTTCATTTCGGTAATCGCGGCGTTGATACTGACTTTTGTAAGGGGTGAAGGGTGCAATTTTAATGATTTTCTAAGTCTTTGCCTTGCGCTTAGCATGTATAATTTCTCGAGTAATCAATGGGTTGGGACTGTTAGTATTTATTGTTTTACACGGCACGTAGTTAAGTATAACTTATTGCACAGAACTTCTACGGTGGTAGAGGCGTCGGCTGAAATTTCTTCAAACGAAGTGTAATGAAACATCAAGTAGTGAAGAATGCTTGTGTCGTCGGCATTAGAAAAATCCAGGAAAGTCCTGCGCGTTTGTAGTGCTGGCAAGGAACCATGTATTGGCATGGAACAGTTAATGATCGTGGTCGTATATGCGGTCCAGTATTTGTACAATATGTTTATCTTGAATAAAGTGTTCGCTCACAAAAACTAGGTCTACGATGCTTGACGTGGAAACTTTAGTGCGCGTAGGTTGCTCCACAACTTGACGCAGGTTGAAGTGCACTGTAGATTAGCTCCGAACCGGGCGGCGGAAAAAGCAAGAATTTCCAATCTATATCTGGCAAGTTCAAATCCCCAAGTAGAATGAGTTTGCTGTTTGATGCATGGCGTTGTAGATAATTATGCAGCGTATGGATGACGTCACTATCCGCTGAAAGGCTAAAATAAACACAGCCGACAGTGAGAGTGTGTGAACCGACAGCTGGTCTACAAATTACCGCTTTTACGTTATCAATTTGAGGCAGCAGTTCGATTGAATTTATTTTGTTGATTATTGGGGGGACGCCACCCCCCGTGTCTGCCTGTCTTTTCGTATGATCATTTAGTTAGGTGGAATTAGCTTGCCATCGTTAATGGTTTCTGTGAGCCAAGACTGTGTGACTGCTACAACGTCTGGCTCAAGAGTGATTAGCAAGGACGCAAGTGTGTTTACTTTGTTCAAGAAGCTCCGGGCATTTAATATAACAAAAGTTATTTCTGGTGTGGCAGGTAGCAGGACAGTAGCTGCCTTGGTTCGCTGCTTTGGTTTTTTGCGTGTGTACCTAGTCGGTGCTCGGGCGTGGCTGGAACCACTTCTTCCTTTGATTCGTCCCAAAGGAACTGCTCGACGTTAATCCGCTTTTTGTCGTGTGCTAGAGATAATTTATCACCCACTACTTTTCTGGGTTTGGCAAAGTTTCAAAGCTGTTTCCTGACAACTCGAATTATTCTCGATAAATCTTTACTTACAGAAAAATCTGTTCCTTTCAGCTTGTAGCATTGTTCGAGGAATTTTGCTTTTTCTGGATAATCTGTAAGCTTTAATATAACTGGCCTATTGAGTATGAATTTAGGTCTACCAAGTCTATGCATTCTATCAATACTGAGCGGTTCAGTTTTAAGAACATTCTTAATAACGTTGTCAATAAGAAAGCTTTGTAGTGCATTACTATCTTCCTTTTCGTCTTCCGGAATGCCGTAAATTATGAGGTTTGACATACGTGAGCGGTTTGGATCCGGAAACGCTAATGTGAGAAGTTATCACTCACTATTATAGGAATGATTGTTGAAGCGAGTCAATGGATGTAAAACATGGTTAGTTCTCCTTCCATGAAAAAAACCATACAGCGAAGGCTTTATAATATCAAACCATGATAGGTGTTTTAATGCGCTTAGCAAACAGATGTTCAGTTATTTTACGTAATGATGGTAAAATATATATAGACATAAGGCAGCGGGTTCCATCCCGGCTGCGGCAGTCGCGTATCGATGGAGGCGTAATGCGAGAGGCCCGCGTACTGCGCGATGTCGGTGCCGGAAATGAACATCAGCAGGTCGTTGTTTCCGGCATGCCTTATAATAATATCAACCTTTGAGCGCTTAAAATGCAAGACATTAATAAAGATAAATGTACACATACTCTTTTCATTAGTAGCCGTGTCAGCTTCATTAAGAAGTAGAGTGATCATCACACGTTTTAATTGGTCAAGAAACCAACCCTTTGAAAAAAATAAGAATGATTTCTTATTTTTTTCAAAGGCTCTCCTGACCGGAAGACCTGATGTCAGGGACAGAAGAAAAGCGAAACAAATTATATCCACTTTCACGCCAAGCGAAGCGTCGAACATAATGAAATACAGCGCAACCACGACGTGGACCAATAAAAAGAGGGAAATACCAAGGCGCGGTGGTTTGGACAACGATGTGGCTTGTGCCTGTTTTCGCCCGGTCCGCGTCGTCGTTGTGCTGTATTTCACTATGTGCAAATACTGTCACCAACTGGCCCATCTTTCGATTCTTCACCGCAAAGGAGCTGTACGAGCTGCGGAGCATTGTTACGCCTCTGTTTGGCATGTCTTTACCTGCTATACTGCGTTATTTTTTGTTGTCTGATTACCTGTTTTGTCGGCTGTTTTGGGTTTCACATGTGATTCTGAGGATAGAAATTACATGAACTTCCGAGCATAAATATAAAAGCAGATCCATCGCTGGTTGTGGGTCAGGTTTTGAGCTCACTTCGCAGTACAATGTCAAGTAGCATTAATTAAAATTTCTCGGTCAAAGCGTGCTGGAGTAAAAATTGTAGCAATTCGAGTTACATGACTGTCAAATATGAAGAATACGGTATAATGTTTGGTAATAACAACATCAACTACACCACAAAATGCATGGCTGAATTTAAGAAACCATGTACAAGAACAGTGGGAAGGCCACATGTGCTTGACGAAGTGTGCGCGTCAATGACGCACAGTAATCCGTACAAGAGAAGGCCGTTGGTATATTCCCTTGAGGCGCAATGCCCACAGATGTGCACGCAACTTCTTTTTGCCAGTTCTTCGAAGTAGTGGGCAACACAGAGAAAATGCTTTGCGCATACGATGAATTTATTCTTCTGCATAATGAATGTATTTCGACATAACCACGAAGTGCTGCGTGTGACTCTACCCAATCACGGTGGTTGCGGAACAGCGATGTCAGACGGATTGACTGACGTGCTGACTTCCCGGATTAACGCCAAAAAATTATTGTTTTTCGATCCAACGTATTGCAGTAAACGCTTATATGGCAAAAAACAGCGCGCAGACGGACGGGACGAAGAAAGGAATACACAGAACAAGCGCTGACTCTCAACTGTGGTTTATTAGGCATATGCACTTTATTTATACACGAATGATAAGCATCAAGAACATGCGCAGAGGAGCTGGCAAGGAACCATAACAAGAGAAAAATAGAAACAGCTTTCATACCGTGTCGTTTGATCACTGTGTCTAAAGAGCACTGTCTTGTCACTGAACAATGGCTTGCACCGTGATCAAACGACACGGGAACTTGTGGAAGCTTTCTACATTAAAAAAGAAGGAGAGTCCTGCGTCAGCCAAATATCGGTTTATTCACACGAAAAAGAAGTAAACTTAATCAGTCGTACGTTTGTTTCATCTTTTGTCGCTCCTGCGCCTTTTCTGTATGAAAGCCTTTTCTATTTTTTCCTTGTTATGGTCCCTTGTTAGCTCCTCTGCGCATGTTCTTGATGCTTATCATTCGTGTATAAGTAATCTGCATATGCCTAATAAACCACAGTTGAGAGTCAGCGCTTGTTCAGTGTATCCCTTTCTTCGTCCTGTCCGTCTGCGCGCTGTCTTTTGCCCATTATGTATCACCAACTGGCCCAACTTTCAGTCCTGCTGCAGTAAACGCTTGTTTGTTCTTTCCTCGATAATTCGGAAAATTGGATAGTTCAGACGCGTTATGTCGGCCCGCCCAGCATAAGCATTGTTTAATGGCATCAATCTGTCGTTAATTAGGTCATATTTTGCTGTAGCCCGGTTAGTTCGGATGAGCCTCCGAGCGTGCCAAGTGCGAAGCGCCGTAAATGTGGGACGCAAAAGAGTGAAAACGATGTTCGCGGACAACAGACACAAGGTTGTCCATCTTCAGCAGCGTCACGAAGCACGTCGAGATCACGTGCTTCGTCACGCCTGCACGCAGCAGAAAAAAGCGTTACCCACTCGCCGTCACGGCTAGTAGCGGCGCTGACTAAGACTTCTACGTTTAAATACGTATATACACACCATAAAGTACACGGGAGGATCACTGCCGCAGTAGCCCAGTGGGAGAGCATCGGACGCGTTATTCGAAGGCCGCAGGTCCGGTCCCCGCCAGCGAGGAGTTATTGTTTCGTCCACTTTACTATCTTCACCTTTACATCATACTACAACATCATACCACACATTTTCATCATAATTACTACAAGAAAACCATCCCCTAGGCGTTCCTTGGCTTTCTTGCCTGTTAGTTATAAATAATGTTGTACCTAGCAAAGTAAAACGAGCCCTTTAAATTCCGCTTCTTTCGGTGTGTTAACTTGAGACACTCGTCAGTCCATCATAATTCGCGACTCCAGCGCATAAACAACCGTACAACTCGGATGAGAATGTAATAGTTCTGTGTTCACAGTGCCTCGAAGCAAAATATTTTGATTTCCGAGAGAAAAATACTCTAGGCCACTGTCAAGACACGATAAGCATCGGCAAGTCAAGAAGACGGAGAACGATAGATGCTATCAAGTATTAACTTTTCTGGGTTATGTGAAAGATCAGGCTGCTTCTTTTCTATCCAAACTGCGTTGATATATGGAATGTCAGTGGAAATGTCTCCTTAATTGTCGACGTTTTGAAAAAGTGCATGTCGGGTAGCGTGTTGATTATAAGCTTGTTGATGTTATCATTACGTGGGATTCACTATTCGCTGTGACCACATATATGTTCAGAACTTTAGCTACCATACCGCTTTACTCATAATCGTGAGCGTTAGTCGCCGCGATGGAGACATGCCACTAGGCTCCAACATGGCTACATCCACGTCAAATGGCGCTATAGCTGCCAAACACGAACAGACATTGCACAGGCTCTCATATATTACTAGACAATACGCACTACATCTGTAAAGACAAGCTTCACTTTCGTGTTATACCGATTCCTATGGCGGAAGGATTAGGCATGCTTTTTTTGTTAGTTCGCTTTTTTTATTTCTCGCGATAGTTGATATATCAAATGTCAATGTGAAGATATAGTCTACTACCTTAAATAATGTCCCAAGAAATTAAAATAGCTGAGCCTCTTTCAGCAACTGACGCACGGTGAAAATACTCATTGGAAATACGTATACGTCTGCATTGACATCCGCAAACCAGGTCCCTGATCCAGACGTATATGAAAAAGGGTGTTTTTTTTGGATCGAATGAAAGCATTGAAATTATCATTATTCCTTCGAAGCCATTGAAATGAACTATAGAACATGCTCAGAGGGTGACAAATATATTTGTACAGCAGAAAAGGACATCATTGACAGATGCGTAGAAAAGAGAGGAACCGAAGAAAAAGAAAAAAAAAGTAGAAAGAAATTGGCCGGCACCTGCGTGCTTCGCTGCAAATATCGTAGAAACACGATAGTGTTCTACCGGCCGCAATGCATCAGTCCTGGTTTCTTCCGCGGCCACCCGTAATGCTCTTCACAGGGCACCTGCCAGGTTGCAGCGCCATATCGTAGGCAGAAGGGTTTTTCGTGCATAGCGTCGCATTTACTGCGCAGCCTATGAAACACTAGGGTCTTGAGAATCACATATCTGTGTATTTTCTAGTAAAGGAACACACCACCTAATACTTATCGATGTTGCACTTCAGTATGCGCAATATTTCCTTCTTGATAGCAATGTTCATAAGTATGAACGCAGCTACCAGTTCAAGAAGGCTGGGCGTTCAGCAAGTGCTTAAACATTGGCCGGGTGGCTGAACCGTGTGACAGACAGACAGAAAGACAGTCCAAACTTTCTGCTTTCAAGTATTCCAAGCAAGACTAGCGTCTTAAAACGCTCCTTGATCAATTATACGTAACATAGTTCAAAAGCCGATGGTCGTTCACATACATTATAATTTGCACCTTTCTGCTCCTAGTCTGACGAGCTGTAATCTTCCGGCAGTCCAACGAAAGAAATTTCCAGATCCTGTCCTTCTGAAGAGTTTTTGCTTCTTAAAACAAACGTTTCTTCTCGATTGTAAGGCTATTGAATACTAGAGAATGAGTAATAGTGTGAAGGCCATTTTAGTAGCTACGTACATGGGCTTTGCGGGTTCTTAGAAGACGCTTACTTTTCCTTTTCAAGTAAGCAACCTGAGGTATAATATTCTACCCTCTATACTTAAGGTCCACATCAAGCACAACGTCATAGCCTGAGGAAGAAACAGGGCAGCTAATGGTCTTCATATGCAACGCCATCATCGTTTCATGTGATAGCAGCGCATCACATCTCACTATTATTCAATGAAAAATGTTGTTCAATTTGGCAACATCCTTTTTAAACGCCTGAATTCTTCGAGTGAGGGTTCGGTTCCCCTTGTACTGTGGGATATCAGTGCATGCCACGGAACGCCAGATGGTGAAAATTCCCGGAGCTCTCAGTTACAGCGTGCCTCATAGTCCTATCGTGGTTCTGGCAAGTAAAATGTAAATTATTATTGACGGGGTAGTTTGCAGCCATGAAATCGTCCTTTTGTGCCCTCATGCCATCGAATACATTCCTCTTGTGCTGCGCACCTTCAGGCAGAGTTCTGCATTTGTCAAAGTCTAGTTCTAATATGTTTGTAGACTTATATAGAAGTTCAGCTACCCTCGTTTAACTGACTTTCGAGAGCCCCCGTGCAATCGCTTAGCAAGCTCGTTGTTGCTATGGATAGTGCTGTATACAATGCAAAAAGCTTGGAAGACGCTTGAGCTTCGCCTTCACGAGTAGAACGCGATACCGCAATCGGGCCCCGCGCGCATCGCCTTCATGCATGCAGCAAAAAAAAAAGGCAGGTTTGCGCGTGCAACATTGCCCGTTTTATTATTATCCTAGAGTATATACTGGATGTACGGTTGGCAAGTGACCACAGCGCCATAATTCTTCCTTATGAAACGTTTTGGACGGAATAGAATGGATTGATATGCGTCTTTTTCCGAAAATACCCCCCCCCCCCAGGCTTGTCTAGTGGTAATGGCGCTCGACTGCAGGCCTGAAGGTCGCGGGTTCAAATCCCGGCTCGGCGGCTGCGTTTTCGATGGAGGCGGAGTTTGAGGTCCGTACTAAGATTTAGCTGCACGTTAAAGAACCCCAAGTGGTCGAAATTTCCGGAGTCCTCCACTACGGCGTCTCTCATAATCATATCCTGGCTTCGGGTCGTTAAATCGCAGATATTATTTTTCCGAAAATAGAGGACGTTCTCGTCTACGTGCTCTTTTTAAATTTCAGACATTATTAAGTCAGAGTCTCGAATTTAACAATAAATTGGTGTTTTGAAAACGGCTTCGTTGATTGCAAGCGCGGGCCATTTATACGCAATGCAGCTATGATATTTTCTCTCCTTAATAGACTGTGTTGCTCCGAAGTTTGTCTCTATTCTTCGCGTAACCGAGGATCGATGCCGTTGGTATCCGTCGTGCGGAACTAGGGCAGCGTCATGCCCCTACCCCCTCGTCCCTACTCCTTGAGATTTTTTTTCCCGGGCGGGACCCCAGCCACCTGCTGCTTTCCCACCCTTCACTTCTTTGTTTTTGCCTCAGTCGCCGTTCGCGACTCGGGCGCATATTAAAACATATATAAGTTGCAAACGCTGAAGATACAGAGGTATAGGATGCCCTAGCGGTGCACTGTTACAGCTAATACAAGCTGATCTAGATGGATTTGTTCCCCATTAACCAAATCTTAGTTTTCTCCATATTCCCGACAGCTCCAGACGCGTAGCAAAACTGGTTAGTCTTCTTGAATACTACATTTGTCAGCACAAAAATACACTATGTCATCATTTTAGCATGAACAAGTATCAGCTTAAACAATATTAAAACATCACCATTCGTTTAAACATGCTGACCAATACTATAGGTAGCGGGAGCACTGCCCCTATGGGAATTAGTAGGGTGGTTGTACTGCACGAGATATGTCACCAAGCTACTATCTCTCGACCTTGGTAACATGTTTTGCATGCTTTTGAAGTTCTTACCACATCTGATGACATGAGCATACGGGTCAGCAGATGTGTTAAGCTGGTCATCAGGTTACCACATCTGATGACATCAGCTGTCTGAACAAACAGGAGCTTATCAGCTCCTGTTTTGTTCGGACATTTTCTCCAGAGCTGCTGTTCGTGCTCTAATTTCCGTAAAGGTTTTGTCAGCAAGGGTGATAAGCACGTCATGTGTTGCCCTAAGTTGGTTTACTGTAGTCGTGTATATTTGAATGGTTTGTTGTTGTTGCTGCTGCTGCTGCTGCAGGATATGTATGAGGGCCGCTTCGAGCTTGTCATCCTGTTTTTGTACTAGTCGGTTTTCCATATTTTCAAGCTGCTTGGTGAAAGTCTGCTGGTAGTTGCATCTTCTAAGCAATTCATCGTTCAGTTGTTTTAAGTTTTTAATTTCCTCGTGGAGCATTTCACTCTCGTGTTCCTCGGGGACAAACCAGGTAATATACAACAGTCATCATCCTTCAGTGCTACGATAGAACAAAAGTTTATGCACAAAGAATGAACGAAAGAATCTTAAGGACTCTATTTATTTTTGTGCGTAAAAGACAACCTCTGAAGGTTTCCAATAAGGTTATATATTAAGAAAGCAGCTATATAGTACAAAAAAGTTGATATGCTAGAACACAAGTTTAAAGCTACGAAAGAACTTTCGTAATTCATATGAAGGAAAGAAACGCTTAATACTGCTTACGGTAGCGGAAGTTAAGCATATCAAACCAGGCGATATTCAAAGGTCCTCGTGCAAGGGTGCCTCAGAAACAAAAAAATGGCGAACTCCCTGGAGTTTTAATGAACTATATAATGATGTTATTTCTTGTGAAGAATCTTGTTATTGATGTTATTTCTTGTGCAGAATCGCGAGTTGTTTAACTGCTGTCAGATTGTCTAGAAATGAACTGCGGTATGGTTCCACATGCCGTGACTATCACGACGAGAAATGTACAAGATTCGGCGAAACACTGGTACTCCCGCCATAACCAAGCGGCTGGAATTTGACGAGGCCCTGTTTCTTGGAGAAATGTGGTAGCTTAAAGAGCGATCACAAGAAGAACAGCGTCTGTATGATCACTTCACCTGCAGGAAAGTTGCTATTAAAAAGTGTCGTAGCCAAACAGGGATGTCAGATGGTGTTCCTAATATCTAAATTGGGCCAGGTCTTTTCCCCATTGACCTCCGAAAATATATTTTATTCACAAAGCGTGCTATGTTTTGCCGCATTTTTACATTTGTATGGTGTGGTGTCAAAATATCCCTATAGCGACACCAGTAGCGCTTTACTGCTGGACATATATCAGCGTACTGGCAAATAATTGAAGGGATGCACCGCATTTACACACGAGCAGTCCTCTTCTGCTGTGAGCACACGCAGATGTCTTGTTTACAGCATACGATACTCTGACATAAAAAGGCGTTAGAGAAGTTGGCAGTGCCGAATTATTAGATTTTCACTCCGCCTGTTCAGGTCATTCCTCAGAGCACTACCTACCTCAGGATAAATGTTTGGCCAATATGTCTGTCTGTCTGTCACTGAGAGAAAACAAACAATAAACATATATTATTTTGGTCATAAACTTGCAGAGAGTTGAATCTATTTACTGCGAACACATACGTGCGCGGTGAGGAGTTATTTTGGGAAGACACAGTACAGCAATACTGCAACAATGGAGACAAATATACGTTTGCAGGGCACGTTATAACTTGACACTCTCTCTTGATGTGTTTTCAAAACATAATACCTTTAGCTAACTTGGTCAGTCTTTATTATTCCGCGGATGTACCCCTACCGGCAGTACTTTAGTGCATTACCTGTATATAAATATGGGTGCTCCGATCTGTTGCAACTACGTTCGCATGCCAGTGTTCCCGCTTGTGAATTACGAAGAAGCAATCGATAATAATTCTGGGGAAGTACGTTCATATTTTAACAGTGCACACGATGTTTATCATTCCGCTCATGCATCCAGCATGAGTTTTGTACCCCGAAATGAGACTCAGACGCATCAACTGCCCATGCATCGCACAAATTCGCTAAAAGTGTTCCGTTTAAAAAAAGGCAGATTTCGAATTGGTGTACACCTAGTGCTCTTTCGAAGGAAACTGTTAACATATATCCGCAATGCCTCATAAATTTAGCGTACAGCATGCGTATTTGTTGAACTGTGCAATAACAGTTGGATAGCTACACATATGAGCTCACTGTGGCCTCATATTCCAAAATATATGGTGAGTTTTGTGAGGTAGCTAATTCTGCGATCAAGGCATTAGGACAGCAATGGGATCTTTGAAGCGTTCTATCCTCACCTAACGTAGACGCACATGGAAGCCGTACACCAACTTCACAATTGCTGCGTTCTTTTGGCCATGTTTTATGCTTTGCCACGGATATATGTTGGCAATATCTGGTAACCTTATAGGCAGAGTGAGATTTTGAGCGACACAGAAGAAACTTTTTATCCGAGTGACAGAAATTTCGTCAAGTTGGTAAGGATTGATCAAAACACAGGTAAGGCTTACAAACATAGACACAAAGAAAGAGTAAAATACAGCACAAGCCTCCTGTCTTCTTCGCTGTTTTGTGCCTGCATTTGGACGCCTTACCTACCTTCACTGTGAATGCATCGTAGGCTGCATCGTGAATGCATCACGTGAATTCATCGTAAGCTGTGTTATAAAAAAGCACCAAATATTATATAAATAAAAAAAGCACCAAAAAAAAAGCACCAAAGATAAAAAAGCACCAAATATTAAAAATTCAGCGTAGACGCTACGCGTCTCTCCTTAGCGCAGCATTGTTGTGAGTCATACAGAGCACGTCAGAATATATTTTCCCAATCCACAATGCTAGGCAATAAAAAGAGATTGCCTAATGACATTTTTAAATTGTAACTGTAGAGAAACATTTTTAATACAAATGTTGTGGCGCTTGTTAAGAAACATCGAATTTTTCAGTCTATGATAACATAACTCCCCGGCTTAATTTTTCTTCGAGCCTTTCTTTAAAGCACGCGAATTTTAAACAAAATTACCACATGCCTGCCGTCTAACGCGTGGCGCTCTTTGTGCTCTCAAACTTGGGTTGAACGAATTATCAAAGGCTGCTCAGCGCACGAAGGTGGATTTTGAGCAGGTTTTCAATGACTGTGATGGACGCTAAATGACGCTAGGGGCATACCGACAAATTGAAAAGAAAGTCTACGAAGCAGCGGCCGCCACGTGTGAGTGAATATTGGTTCTTCATCATGCTGTCACCCTCACCCCTTCCAATGTGTTCCTTCAATGGCGCGAAAAGAAAAAGAAAAACTACCTACGCTGCATGAAATCATGTCTGCGGTCTGATGTGGCATTTGCTTTGTGGCTGCCGCTTTTTCGTTGTAGATTTTTTTGTTATTTTTTGTTCAAACGGTAGGCTGCTTTTGCCGCAACGGTAAAAATTAATCGTCTTATTGGGCGAAGTTGTTCCCAGTAAAAGAAGCCACACTGGAAGTGCAGCGAAAGTTGCAAGCTCAGACGACGGTGGTTGGTAACCTTATCATCGGCAAGAGCTGCTGTTTATCCCTGCGGCATCGAAGATTTTAGCTCTATCGCTTTCCCGAATAAATTGCATCGTCCGCGTTGTGCGCACAACCTTATAGGAAGACGCTAGAATAATCGAAAACATTCCGAGATATTCCGGCCCAACCTGCGCAAGTCAGTCGTTACGCGTGTAAAGGGCAGGTTACATAACAGTTGAGAAATTAGCGTGTGTGGAAAAACTCCTTGCGATTCGTTCATCGCACGTGGGCGAAGATGTGTGGGATGTAAATTGTGTCTCAGCGATAAGATTTAAAACTCAAACAAAGAAAAAAAGAAAAAAAAACAACGGGCACCTGGCCAGGTAGAAAATAATGGTCATTTATATACCCCGTCAGATGGCCCAAATGCATTTGAAGTAGCAAGAATTCCTGCACGCTTTCGGAGTGTTTTACTGTTTGTGAGCAACAGAGTACCCAGCATGGCACTCACGTTCGAATAAATATGGTGGCAACTACACAAGATATTCGTATTTGACTACATATACGCTGCACATGGATGATAAGTTATCATCTCCCCTTCTGAATTTCCTGGTAAATGTTCATGTAGTTCCATATCAGCATTTATACAATACGTTCTCTTTGAAATACTTGTAGGCTGCTTTTCAAGAATTTCGAGCATCACGCTCATCCAAGACATACATAATGAGTGTATGCCGTACATAGTCTTGATGGTAAATGAGTGAATACCATATCAATTTTGCGGGTACACAAAAAATCTTTTTTAGAATTCATGGGTACACCACTTCAAAATAAAATGAAAGGATACAACACAAGTAAAGTACCCTGTGCTCGAGCTGCTTGATTGAATGGCGGGGGCCGAACACTTCGTAATATGACACCCCTCAATTTTTCTGTAAGGTATAGGCTCCGTGCAGACGTAACTCCGCTGCCCGAGCGAAGTTGCCCCTAGCGGCAAGAAGCGCAGATTTGGCGGGATGCTGTCACGCGCTCGCAATGGGGTGCTTTTCGTGCTTTTCGCTCTTGGCCAGTGACCAGAGCGACGGTCCGTCCGCGTTATCAACGCGATCAGTCGGCCGCAGATGGTGCACGATAAGAATAATATAGCATGAAACATAGCTCCGTGATTGCACCCCTGCTCGCTCCACGCTGCCGCTGTGATGGTGCGAGGTATTTTCGCGGGCAGTTCGTTTTGTGTCGGTTGCGCTGTTCGTAGGAATGCTGAACTTGAGGAATAATTGCTGCGTTGTTGGGTGCAATAACACCTACAGGAATTCTCCGGGCACGCGTTTTTACCGGTTTCCATTTAGAGAACATGAATGGAATCGGCGTGAACGGTACATCGCACTCGTTCGATGACAAAGGTGAGCTTTGTGAATAGATGGGGTATTTTTTTTTTCTTTGCGAGTGAGAATCTATGCATGTATGGATGCTACATTGCACTACAGCAACAATGGGTCTAATTGTACACCCTGGCCGTACAGCAGAATATGCAGCAGGCACTTTGTAGGAAACGGCAAGTCTAACGAAGAGGCGCACCCCGCATACAATCCATAGATATTTCCTGAGTGCTACACGTTCACTCTGATGGAAAGCGTTTTTTATTCAGCGGCCGTGACAGTGCACTTGCTAGTATCGCCAGTTTGAAGCTGCCGCTGAGTTCGCTGCCACGTTAGCCCGAGGGTGATAAGCTGTGATTGTTTAGTGAGCGAGGCGGCCCGCGTTACACGTGCGCAGTTTCTCTCAACGGGCTCGTCACCTCCGTTGTCTAACCCCAGCTCATCCATTTTATGTTGCCGCGATCGCCTGAGGATACACGAGGTCTGGCGAAAAGAAGCACACGCGCTAACGCTACGTTCTCCGACAGCTGCTAACAACTTGACGTCTTTTGGCTTGCCGCCGCCTACGTCGTCTGCTCTCTTATGCCGCCAAATTTGCTGCCGTGGCCGCTTTGGCGCTGGAGGCAGCGCGCGATTATGGCGGCTTCTAACGTATGCACGGTGCCCATAGCCGCGTCGTCTGTTGGCCATAGTCATGCTTCTCTCGTAAACTTAGTTACCATAACTATACTGGCGATCTTGGTGATAGCGTGCGACGTTGTGGAGGCTAGCTTGGCTTTTTTCGGTTTTAGTCACTTTTTTCTAACAATTCTATACAAACGCACATTGCGGTGTCATTCCAGTTTTGCTGGTAATCATAATTATTGTGTATTTTTGTGAACTAATGAATGCAGCTGATTTGTATGTAAATGGTAAGAAACTGCCGCAAATCTTTCCTAATACATCTTCCTAAAACAATTCTTTGTTGCTTCCATATTTCGCTTTTTAATGTCGAGCCAATGCCGTGACCTTAAGCGCAGGCTCAAGCATGCGTTTGCGACTATGAAGGCTGGGCACAAAACGAATAGAGATGCACATACTGAGATACATATCTCGTAGTTCCCTCAACTTTGCATGCCTTCAAGGAAACGGTGTCTTTTGAATAAAATGCTACAGTGATCCACGTTGTTGAAATCATCCACAGTCGTTCATCTTATGAAGTACGTGTAGCCAAACCTGTGGATCACGATAATTGTATGCACAACTCTTGCACGCACAGACATATATTGAACAGTCTCATATGTTATATATATATATATATATATATATATATAACCAGTTGCTTACACTTGCGCAACGATGCCAACATCAACATGGTTATTAGCAACACCAAAAGCGGCACGCTGAACTTCAGTGAATGGTGTTTAACTACAACATCACGTTAACCCCACGTGACGAATGTATCATAGGATTATATATGTAATGTTTTTAAAATTAGATCGCTAGCAGTGCAACCACAATTGACGTTTCACGAACATTTGGGCCCTCTTGAAGCTTAATGTTCACAAGCTCACAGGTTCATGCGACAGAAGCTTTGTAAGAGTCCAATAGAGCTTCAAATAAAAGATCAAACAGAGAGAAAGAAAGACAAGACTCGAAGAGGCGTGATCTCCGCCGCTCAATCATGATCCCTCGACTGGCGAGGCGCAGGTAATGGACGTTTAGCTATTGCCTCCCGCAGGAGAAGCTGCAGTGAATGTTTCATCACACCAAGTTTTAGGATCTTGCTCCTTTTGCTGTTGGGTAGTCTCTCGTCCCTCCTGCCGTGAACGCTAGTTCTCGTTGCTCCCGCTAGAGGCGCAGCTGTGCTCTTAGTTCATTCAAGAGCGCTCACTAGATGGCGCGCCGCCGCTTAGGCGGCTCTGCTCTCGGCGCGTGCTCTAGTTTGACAGTAGACCGTTAAGAGAGTCACGCATTAGATAGCGCTCACTCTTGGGGCGCTTCCTTTCTATTTTGCCGGACATCACTTAGTGCACTTTGCTACCTCTACACATCATGAACACCGAAGGGCTCGATATGCAGCAGCATCGCAGGCTCGCCCCCATCACTCCGCGGTGAGAGGTCGCGAGGCCGAAGAGAGACGACAACGCCGACAGGAAGCAAAACCCACTACCAGCACCGAGGCATTATACAAAGTCATTACACTAAAAGGAAGACGTTCCCCCGAGCTGATGTGGTCCGTAAATAAGCTCTTGAACAAGATGTACATAGTGCATCAATATGCATGTTTGTGTATATAGTGCATCCATATGTAAATTAGAAATTGTGTATATAATTTGTATACACAATCACACCACAACAACTTTCGGGTCACTTCTTTATATGATGATGGTTGAGCAGATCTACAGAGTACTCATGGTTTACCGGATTTTAACCTCTGGAGCAAGCTCCTTCGTCATCATCCACTTCGTTAATATGCTGTGATTTTTTTCTCTTAACGTTTTCGCGTTAAAATTACCACTGCCTGTTCTCACTGTTCCTTGATAGCTATACACTGTCAATCACCTGTTCTGCATACCCGCATACCGTGACCCGTATTATACGGGTATGTGCGACGCCTCTCTGGAGGAGAGGGTTTGACGATGTACGCGACGAGATTGTCACGTAATTCACGTCATGACCAGCAAGTCATATTCGCGAAACCATCTTACCGTCCCACACTAATTTTGGTCTACCTCAAGTTAAGCGGGCGATCACGAGAGCACCCAGACCTAGGCGGCTAGATAGATACGTAGAAAGAAACGCTCAAAGTGCGTCCTGTATGCAAATAACTGCTTGGCATTTAAGGAATATATGTTATCGATAATGTGAAAGATGAGATTGCTTGATTTATGTACAAACTGATTGGGAATTTGTAATGTCATTTAAAGGGTCTATTTCACGATTGTAGATATTGTCACGACGAATCAAAATTGCTGAGCCTCCTTCAACGTCAGATGCGTGGTGACAATACTAAGCTTTGCATTGGGAAAGACGTATACGTGAGCGTCGACATCATAAAGTCAGGTCTGTGATACGAACGTAATGAAAAATTGGTGTTTTTGTGGAGTCAACAAAATCAATAATAATATTTTTATTCTTTCGAAGGCTACGGGCATTGAAATAAACTAGAGAGCAATGCATGTAAGACAGTAGTTGATTTGTACGGCGGGAGATCGGATGAATGGCAGATGCGTAGGAAGGTGAAGAACCGAAGAGAAAGAAAAATCACAGTTTCACCGTAAGGGCGAAGCAAAGAATGCAATAGCAACAAATTGTAATATTATAAGAAGTAAGGCTGGCTGCTAACTCTTGGATCTGATATCGCGTAACTTTACAAGACGCTCATGTTAGAGAATACGGCCGCTCCAGGCAGAGATGCTCTTTTCGCACAGTCTCTTTGCGTTGAGAGCCCAGATGTAGAAGGTATACGATCCGGAACTTGATGCCTGTCGATTTAGCACGCGCGCCAGCGATGGCGACGGCAACCTTAGAATCAGTTTACAACTTCTGCTTCTCGGGCGACCCACCTCTCCCCTTCTCTTCATGCTCGTTCAAGACGGGGTGGGCGTTTACTCTCTGCTTGAGCATTCGACGCCAGGTCTGACACGCGGAGGTATATTATCGCATGCGCCTTCCGAGCGACGGAGATGGGCCAGCTCGTTTTATCTCTGCTTCAGCCGCGCTCATCGCTCAGCTCGCACGCGTTCACCGCGGGTAGGACATGCGATGCGCGGGAAGATCTTATCAATTTGAACTTTATACGGAACATGTCGCCGAGGGCGTCAACTACGGTGACGGCAAAGACCCGTCTAGAGTGTCCATCTAATTGCTATCGCAATAAAAAAATACGAAAAAGCTCATCAATCAATTACACGGTACTTAGATGAAAACCTGAAGGTTGTTCTCGCACATTAAAAGTAAGACTTTGATGCTGCTAGCCTGGCTAGCCGTAATCTGGCAGTAGTCCGTCCACAGAAGCTGTCACCTCCTGCCTTTCCTATTAGGTTGTGCATCTAAAACCAAACGTTTTTTTCTCGAGTAAGGTTGACGTTAAGGAACACTGCAGAAATTCCAGTTTGGCGAGTAAGGAAATGGACTTTGCGGGTCCATAGCACAAGCTTGCTTTTCTACTCGCGGCAACAACGGCGATCCATAATGTCCTTCTCTTTTGACTTTTTGTCGACACGATGGACAACGTCGTAGCCAGAGGAATAAACAGGGCAGTGATGGTCTTCAACTGCAAAGCCATCTTCATTTTACATGATAGCAATGCACTTGATCTGAACAGTATTGGTTTAAGAATGTTCATCAAGATCGGCAACTTTCTCTTCCAATGCTTCATATCTGCCGGTGATGTGCGGGTTGCAGTCGTCAACTCGTGTGTCAGTGGAAACTTTCTAAATTTTAAAAAACACGTGACGCCATTTGAACAGAACTTGAAAGAAAGCATCACTGCAGACGTGCTAGCTTGTACGCGGAACATCTTGTAAAAGCGGAATACTTTGGCCACCTGTTGTCTAATCCTCCTGTGATATAGAGTTTCGAACGCCAATATTGGGAACTAGCTATACCTACTTCAAATGCAATTGTCGAAATATGTTTAACAGTTTTATTCATGCTTAGTTTTCTTTTTCCGGTGTACGTATGTATTGCGATTAGTACATCGCACGAGAATGCGAGTGTGTGCGATATAAGTTCTACCTGAAAAAAAGGGGTTTACAGCGCAAACATTGGACGAAATAAAATAAAACACCAGTTATCTGACATGGAAAATTATGGTCACATATCCCGTCAATTGGGCCAAATGCATTTCAAGCAAGAAAGAATGCTGTATGCATTTCTATTTAGAATGTTTTACGGTTGGTGTAGAAGATGGTCCTGAGCTCTTCACCCACGCTAGAATAAATGTGCTCGCAACTGCAGCACACATTCAAGTTTAACAACATGTGTAATACAAAGGGGTGACATTCTGTCCCCTACTCTTCTGTATGTACTGGTAAGTGTTTGTTCTGTAGTCCAATACAAGGGTTTATTCTGCATCTCGGTCATCGACATCATGTATAATAAATGTAGACCTTATGGATACTTCATCAAATTAAGGGAATTTGGTATTTAATATAAGTGAGCACAAAAACGCTGACTTTGGCAGTAAGGGGTTCCAATTCAACTGTGCAGTACCACTGCTTAACTAAATATCTTTGGCCGAGCACTTCGCACTATAACACGCCCTGAATCATTATCAAAAGAACAGCTTGCCTCATCGGTGGTTCGTAGTCAAGCTCCGGACGTCACTCTGTGAAAAACAACTATGCTGTTCATTGTATTCATAGCGTGCGATGTCGTTGAAGCTAGCATGACTTTTCCCGTGGTTAGTCACTACTTCGTAGCAACGTTTTCACTGACGCATTTTCCAGTTTTTGTCCGCTGTTTATCGTAAATTATGATCATTGTATATATTCCGCGGTTTTGTGTAGGTTAAAGTTGAACAAACTGTGGCAAGGTGCTCCTAATATATCGTCCTAAATGAATTTCTGTTTCATTGCTGCCATAGTAAGGTTGTTTGAGCAAGTGACATCGCCCGAGACGCAGGCTCGTTCGCGTATTCGCAACGAATTAAGACTAACCGCGAAACGATTAGAGATACACATTGTGCGAAACATATCGCGTACTTTCCACAGTATTCCATGAAAATGCCTTCAGGGAAACGGTGCCTTTTATCCATAATCCTGCAGCAATCGACGTCACTAAAGTCATGCACTCTCATTTATGTTTTGGAGTAGGTGACACCAAAAAGTGGATTCGGAAGTTAAATATGTTGTTTGTGCACTAAGGCAGCACTACATTGAACCCATCCATAATCATCGGCATTTGATGCAGCTTGTTGCTTTCAGAGCTTTAATAGTACTGTGGTTATGAGCCTTATCCGTCCATCGACGGATAAGACTTGTACAATCGTCCTAAAGGTAGAGGAGGTGGGGGTCCGCAGCTGGTTTTTCAACAGTGAGATTAATTTCCTACGTGTACTCGTGTGCTTTTTCTGTCGTTAGTTCCGTGCACTCCTCAAGGTCTTCAGTACATTGCGTGAGCTCTTCTTTTCGGAAAGCAGTCCAGTCCGCCGTTTTTGCTTTACCAATCTTGAGGGATGTCCTTTTGTAGGTGATTTCCGTTTGCACCAAGAGGTGGTCCCATCGCAGACTTTCTTCGAGTCTCGTCCATTCTACTTGGGATATTCCCGCTGTGAAGGTGAGATCCGCGTTCGAGTTTGAAATCGTACGCATTTAAATCACCCACTACCACGAGCTTGTGTCCTTTTGCATACTTCTTCACTTCTCTGAGAACTGCGTCGAAGCTTGCGAGAGATTCCCTTAGAGGATTATAAATGTTGAGCGTAAAAAGGCTCTGATCTGTTTTCTTGCCAGGAAGAATCTCCAAAAGGTGTTCTCAAGGCAATTTAATATAGGTTGCTGTTGTGCGACAAGCAGTTTCTCTTTTAGGTTTGCCTTGCGTGTCCTTCCCTGCAGTTAGTCGCAGCTGATACACTTAACTACAGTAAAATGAGTACAGTAATATCATATGCTCTCACATACGCGTTATAAAAAACTATTTTGATGCTAGTGTTACCTAAATACGCTGGAGAAAATAAAAAAACAACAACCAAGACAAGGACGAAAAAAGTGTGAAAAAAATTACGCCATATCCACGGAATGAATGATGATAAGTGGGCGAAGCTCGAGAGTGGGAGATCATCGGTAAAACCGTAACCCTCCCGTGAAAGTTCGCCCATTACATCATTAAGAAAGACGTGAGACTGTGTCGTTTATACAAATCAAATTTTATTTTGTTCTTTTGTTTTGTTCGTCTACTGTCTACAGCCACCTGCTCCGGTGACTCGCTGCGAAAGAGGAAGCGCGTCAAGAGCGATTGCCTTTTATTGCGTCAGTCACGTGCGAGTGACGTCACTCACACTAGCGCCACCTGCTGAGTGAGTCATACAACTAGGTGACTACGAACCGGTCACAGAGGAAGGACAGACCCACGACGTTGCAAAGAAGAAACACCGCACAGGCGAACACGCACGAGAGTGTCACTCATCAACGTCGTCTTCTTGTTCTACTGCATACCAGAACGCGCGCAGTAAAGAAGAAATAATGCCACACAGGCGAACACGCACGAGAGTCACTCGTCAACGTCGTCTTCTTCTGCTACTGCATACAAGAACTACATGCTAGCTCGTGAGAAGCGCGCGTTCTGGTATGCAGTAGAAGAAGATGACGTTGGCGAGTGGTTACAAACCGGTCACAGAGGAAGGACAGACCCACCGCTTAAGGAGCTTCGCCCCTAAAACGGCACCTATACTAGTTCAGGCAATGAACATTCAGGTACAGTTTCTAGGAGGAAAAATACAAGAAGCAGTAGGACTATTGCGTCTGCGTGGTGAGCAGCGCTTTTTGTAATATAGTTGAAACGTGTTTAGGGATTTAGTACTGGCGATCGATTTATACAATTCATTCCATTCACTAATTACCAGAGGAAAATAGGAGCATTTGAGGCCATGTGTGCTGGTTGAGTATTCAGGCAGTGTTTGGAAGTGCTTGCGTCTTGTCGGTCTAGATTGTTAAATGAAATTAACTTAGTGGTATCAATCCTAATGTCTCTGTTCAGACATTGAAATAGGAAATTTAGTCTCGCTATTTTTGCTCTGTTTTCTACAGTTAGTAATCAGGATTTTATGAGCACTTCTGTTGATTAATCAGTACGTTTAGATTTATAAATACAAAGCGAATCACTTTTGTTGGTACGCCTTTCAGTTGAGATATCAGTTTCTTGGCATGAGTAAACCACGCACCTATACCGTATTCTAGTATTGGTTGAATTAGTGTAGTGTAAGCCAGTAGTTTTGCCTTTGGTGGTGGGAGCCGCAGCCGGTGTCTAAGAAGAAAAAGCCTTTTTAGGGCTGATGACGTGATGTTATTTATGTGGGTTTCGCAGCTTTAGATCGTGCGAAAGTGTTAGTCTCATGTATTTGTGTTCGTTCACTTTTAGAATTGTGATGTTATTCATCGCCTTATTGAAGTCTCAATTCACTGTTTTATGACTCATTGAGAGTACTGCGGACTTTTGGTTGTGAATCATCATCTGCCATTCTTGACACCAGCTATGAACAGAGTTTAGTGCTTCGTTAAATGTCTCTTGATCGGATGTTGAATTAATTTCCTGGTATAACATGCAGTCATCTGCAAAGAGTCGAAATGTTACATTACATATTGATGGCAAGTCATTTATCTACAAGAGGAATGGCCTCTGCGCGAGAACACTTCCCTGGGATACCCCTGATATGACAGGTTGTGATGAGGATGCTGCGTTATGAATTTGCCACAAACAGATGCCGATCAGTTAAGTAGCCCTGGATAATATGAACAATCGGACTGTTACGCAAAACGGCAAAAAGAAGTTTTAAGACTAGCTTTCTATGCTACACGTAGTCGAATCTTTTGGTAAAACCTAGTATATTACGTTTATTTGCTGGTAGTTATCAACTGCTAGCGACATGTCATGCATTATTTCTACTAACTGTGTAACTCTTGAGCGCCCTCCACGAAAACCGTGCTGACACGGTGATAGGATTCAATGTTTTTCAAGGTATGCGGTTATGTGTTTTAACACTATATGCTCTAGAAGCTTACACACCGTACAGGTCAGGGAGATGGGCCTATAGTTTAAACATCGGACCTAATTCCAAATTTGTGCATATGAATGATCTTTGCTGTCTTCCACTTTCCAGGAACAGAACTCGAGGCTAATGATTTGTTAAAAATATTGCAGAAATATTTTGACAACCATTCGGCATATCGCTTCAAGATAGTATTTTGAATGTTGTCTGGTCCTCGTCCCCTTTCTTGTGTCCAAATTTAACAAACGGTTTAGCACCGCTTGTGTATTTACTGGGAGAGATTATATTGGTTCACGAATGCATCGTTCGATAGAAGGGTTCTTGCCGTTGTCCGAGGTAAAGAGAGAATAAAAATATTTATTAAACTACTAAGCCAAGCTAAGATAATCTTCGCAGGATGCAGTGTTCTTGCATCGCGCTTCTTAGGAATTATTTGATCCCAGAATTTTCGGGGGGCAGTGCTTAGAAATTTGGTAAAAATATTTCAGAAGTAGTTATTTTTAGCTGACGGAATTTTTAATTTCATGTCGGTAATTTTGGCGTTCATACTGGCTTTTGTAAGGGGTGAAGGGTGCAATTTTAATGATTTTCTAAGTCTTTAGCTTGCGCTTAGCATGTATAATTTCTCGAGTAATCAATGGGTTGGGACTGTTAGTATTTTTTTTCCTTTTAGACGGCGCGTAGTTAAGAATAACTTATTGCACAGAACTTCTATGGTGGTAGAGGCGTCGGCTGAAATTTCTTCAAACGAAGTGTAATGAAACATCAGGGAGTGAAGAATACTTATGTCGTCCGCATTAGAAAAATCAAGGAAAGTCCTGCGCGTTTACACAGTGATGAGAATGCGGCCTCCACCGACAGCCTCCGCGCGCGTTGGCGGGCCGCGCTGCTCAGCTCAACTCTGGACGATCAGCGCTGGGCAATCCAGCGGGCCGAGGAAGCCGCTAGGAGGCAAGACCTTCTAGCCGACACCTAGGCGGGAGCCCAGCCCACAAACACGTCGGATACGAAATAAAGTTTTTTCCATTCCATTGTAGTGCTGGCAAGTAACCATGTATTGGCATGGAACAGTTTATGATCGTGGTCGTATATTCGGTCCAGTATTTGTACATTATGTTTATCTTGAACAAAGAGTTCGCTCACAAAAACTAGGTCTACGATGTTTGACGTGGAACCTTTAGTGCGCGTACGTTGCTCCACAACCTGACGCAGGTTGAAGTTCACTGCAGATTAGCTCTGATACCGAGCGACGGAAAAAGCAAGAATTTCCATACTATATCAGGCAAGTTAAAATCCCCAAGTAGAATGAGTTTGCTGTTTAATGCATGGCGTTGCAGATAATTATGTAGCGTGTGGATGACGTCACTATCCGCTGAAAGGCTAAGATAAACACAGCCCACAGATGTGTACGCAACATATTTTTGCCAGTTCTTCGAAGTAGCGGCCAACACAGAGAAAATGCGTTGCGCATAGGATGAAGTTATTCTTCTCCATAATGAATGTAATTCGACATAACCACGAAGAGCTGCTTATGACTCTACCCGATCATTGTGGTTGCGGAACAACGATGTCCGACGGGTTGATTGACGTGCCGACTTCCCGGATTAACGCCAAAGTATTATTGTTCTTTGATCCAACCGATTTCACTAAACGCTTGTTTATTCGTTTCTCGTTAATTCGGAAAATTGCATAGTTCGGACATGTTGTCGTCCCGCCCAGCATAAGAATGTTTAATGGCATCAAGCCATCCTTAATTAGGTCATATTTTGCCGAAACCCGGTTAGTTCGGATGATCCTCCGAGCGTGCCAAGTGCGAATCGCCGTAAAACGTGGGACGCAAAAGAGTGAAATCGACGTTCGCGGACAACAGACACAAGGTGGTCCATCTTCAGCCGCGTCACGAAGCACGTCAAGGTCGCGTGCTTCGTGACGCCTGCAGGCAGCAAAAAAAAAAAAAAAAAGAGAGCTTCACCAACTCGCCGTCACGGCTACTAGCGGCGCTGACTAACATATATATGTTACGTACACATATACACCCCATAAAGTAGACGGTAGGATCACTGCCGCAGTAGCCCAGTGGTAGAGCATCGGACGCGTTATTCGAAGGCCGCAGGTCCTCTCTCTGCCGGCGATAAGTTATCGTTTCGTCCACTTTACTTTCTTCACGTTTACATCATACTACACTTTTACAGCATTTTTACTACAAGAAAACCATCCCCTAGGCGTTCCTTGGCTTTCTTGCCTGTTAGTTCTAAATAATGTTGTGTCTAGCAAAGTTAAACGATCCCTTTAAATTCCCCTTCTTTCGGTGTGTTAACTTGATACACTCGTCAGTCCATCATAATTCGCGACTCCAGCGCATAAACAACCGTTCAACTCGAATGATAATGTAATATATTTGTGTTTACACTGCCTCGAAGCAAAATATTTTGATTTCCGAGAGAAAAATGCTCTAGACCACTCTCAAGACACGCTAGGCATCCGCAAGTAAAGAAGATGGAGAACGATAGATGATATCAAGTATTGAATTTTCTGGGTTACGTGAAAGATTAGGCTGCTTCTTTTCTATCCAGACTGAGTTGATATTTGGAATGTCAGTCAGTGGAAATGTCTCCTGAATTGTCGACGTTTCGAAAAAAAACGTCAGGCCTGCGATGAAACTGCAGCACAGTCACAGCGAAAGCTGGAAAAGCGGCGTTTCGAGAGCCCGTTGTAAGCTCTCTTGGGGCTACTAGTACAAGTACACTAGCAAGGTACCCACCACGCCATAAGTCACAATTTTTGTGTAGTTGGGAAGCACCTACTGAGCCAATATTCGTCATTCTGCGGGGAAGCGAGGTGCCAGCTACAGGTCTGTAAGGCATTATGTGTACTTTGTTGAAGTGACGACTGATGACGATGAAGAATTGTGGGTTGGAAGCTTTAAACGGCCCACCAGTTATGTAATTTGCACTGGGTGACGCCCGGTCGCTATTTCCTTCTCCCGCCATGCTGTATAACATACGTTTACGTGGAAGAGAGAGAGGGGGGGGGGGCGAAGCACTTTATTGAGACCCTTACGAAATGGATCATGCGCTTATGAGCTTCCTTGGCAACCAATACAAGTGCACTTGCGAGAAACCCACTACGCTATAAATCATTGGAATTTTTGAGAATGAGGGAAGCAGGCACTATGCCTTTTTTCGTCATTCTACGGCGAGCCGTGGTACCTGCTAAACGCATGTACGGCATTGTAAGCACTTTGTTGAAGCTGTGCCTGATAACGATGAAGAATTATGGCGCAGCCCTTTGTAATGGGTTGGAAACATTCAACAACCTACTCGTTGCACAATTCCCAATGTGTGACGCCTGGTTACAGAATTGGCGTTGTGCGACGCTTGGTGCTTATTTTGCTCTTCTACCACGCTATATTGCATATGATAATGTGGTTCCTTCCGGACAGGAAGCCTGTATAAGACCTTTTTGCAACGCAGTTTCAAGCACCGGCAAGGCTCAGAGGCTGAATAGTGGGCTACCACGCCGAGGGCCCAGGTTCAAACCTCGTCCCATCCTGGAATTTTTTTCTTATTTCGTTTATTTTCTTATTTCGAGCGATAGTGGTTACGGACACCGGCCAACGGACAACGCCAGGCCTGCGCGGAAAGCGCAGCATAGTCACAGCGAAAGCTGGAAGAGCGGCACTTCTAGAGCCCGTTATAAACTCTCTTGTGGCTACTAATACAGGTAAATTAGCAACGTACCCACTACGCCACAAATAATAATTTTTGGGAAGTTAGGAAGCACCCACCACGACAATATTCGTTATTCTGCGGAGAAGCGAGGTACCATCTGTAAGGCATTATGTGCAGTTTGTTGATGCGACGATTGAAGATGATGAAGAATTATATTTGAGCGTTTTGCAATGGGTTGAAAGCTTTAAACGACCCACGAGTTACGTAATTCATATTGTGTGACACCTGGTCGTTATTTAACTGTCCCACCACGCTTTATAACGTACATTAACCGGAGAAACGTAGAGCGAGAGAGAGGGAATTATCTTTAGTGAGACCCTGAGGAAATGGATCATGGGAGCCCTATGCGAGGCTCCCACGCCGAGGGCCCAGGTTCGAACCTCGTTCCATCCTAGAAACTTTTTCTTATTTCCTTTTTTTTCTTATTTCTTGCGATGGTGGTTACGGACACCGGCGGCGGCGGCGGCGGACAACTACGGCGCCAAAAACGGCCGTTTAAATGATCTCATAACAGCTTTCGCTGTAAAAGTGCATATCGGGTAGCGTGTTGATTATAAGCTTGACGATGTTATCTTTACGCGGGATTCACGATTCGCTGTGTCCAAACATATGTTCACAACTTCAGCTACCACGACAGTTTAATTTATAATCGTGAGCGTTAGTCGCCGCGATGGAGACATGCCACTAGGCGCCAACATGGCTACATCCACGTCAAACGGCGCTATAGCTGCCAAACACGAATAGACATTTTACAGCTTCTCATATATTAATACACGATAGGCACTACATCTGGGAAGACACGTTTCACTTTCGTGTCATACCGATTCCTATGATGGAAGGATTAGCCATGTTTTTTTTGTTTGTTCGCTTTTTAACACGAAAGTGTTTTACGCCAGCTTCCACCAAGACTTCACTGACGTATTTCCGTCACGGAAATGACTTCGAAAAAATATACACGATTAGATGGCGAAGAAAAAAAATCACAGCATATCCACGGAGTGAATGATGATGAGTGGGCGAAGCTGCGGAGGTTCATCGGTAAACCGTGAATCTTCCGTGAATTCTGCCCAGTACATCATCACCGACGTGAGATCGGGCGCGTTTATACTGAAGGTTCGATGAGAGTTATGACGACTCGCAGCTCACTTTAATTTTACATGTAAGCTGTGAATTTTCATTGTTTAATCACGCACAGAAGAAATCGCACACACGCACTACCTTGGAGGTCAAAATCCAGTGCCTATATATACGGGGTGGTCAGTGGACGGTTGTGCAGCGCGAGCGGTCGGTTTTTTCACTCAAGACTTTGCCTGCATCGCGACGTTGCCTGCGTCGGCGCCGCTGCGCCGCGAGGCAAGATAGGGGGGTGGGACCGTAGGAGAGGAGAAACATCCGGTGTCTTTCGTTAAGCAGCTGGCGTCTTTTCGTTTTGCTTTAGAAACATCTGGCGTCTTTTCGTCTTGCTTTTAGAAAACATCTGGCGTCTTTCGTTGGTTTATTTCATCAATCAACGGCGTTTTGAACAAAATTTTTATTGTTTAATCACGCACAGGAGAAATCTCCCACCGGCACCACCTTGGAGGTCAAGATCTGGTACCAGCGTTAAGACTGGTTACGCACTACGACGGGGACGAACGGGTGCCGCTTTAAGGAGCTTCGCCCCTAAAAGGTCCGTCAACGAGCATCGAACACACGACCACTCGGTCCGCAACAACAGATGCCGGGCACGCTATCCACTGCGCCACAGTCTTTTTTTTTCTTTATTACCTTTTTACATCAAACAGGGTTACACAAGACAAGTACAAAGGGTAAAAACATCAGCTAGTCTCAAGCATGATGTGTGTTTAAAAGGCCTTGAGTGAGGCCAATTCATCCAATGTCGTAAACCGATCAGGGGTGTCTTCTGCGTGTTCTAGCACATCTTTCATGTAGATCACACTTTCGACAAAGTAGTGTCGCGCTGAGCGTGCATCCACGTCCTCGTGTCGTACTGCCATGCGAGCCTTCCACAGGGCATGCATGCATAACAGCATAACCATATCAGTAGTAACGCCCCCTGTGTCGTCACAGGGCAGAAATCGTATGCCAAATGGTGATAACGGGAAATCTTTTTTTGATTGTACGTTGAAGGACGTCCCATAAAAGTGTTGCATCGCGGCAGTCGAGAAAAAAATGGTTTATTGTTTCAGTCTTCCTGCATATTATGCAGTTAATTGACCAGGGAACAAAAATGCCTTTACTCTGAAGCCATGACTTCACTGGGAGCGTTTCTGTGTGTAGTTGAAAAAAAAAAAACGTTTTTGTCGAACTTCGAACAGGCATGGCTCTCACTCTTTTAAGCACATTGCGTTCTGAACCCAATAAGTATTTTGATCTATATACTGGTAGAGGTAGAAATACATCTATTAGATCCTTATACAACTTTTTCTTTGAAACTAACGCCAGACACTCAAGGGAAAAATGTGTTTTAGGTATTCTATAAGAAGCCACTATTTCACGTAAAAATCCTGGTAGTGGGCCAGCTGTCACAATGCTTGTTGACACAACATAGTCCGCGAGGTAGTCTCGTAGGCGAACTTGTAACACTGTTCTAAAATAGCGTTACTCTGATCGCGGAGATAAATAAACCTTGAAAACAACTTGTTTCAAAAAAAGGTGAGTTAGACCTAGTCCCCCATGCTGCACCCTCTGAAACAGATTGCAACGACTCGTGCGCTCCCAAGTCGAGCCCCAAATATAAACTGCAAACACTCTGTGAAGTTTCTGCACTGACATTCTTGTCATGCATAATACTTGTAGAACATAAACAAATTTTGCGATTACAAATATGTTGCACACACTTGCTCTCGAAAAGATTGAGAATTTATGACCACCCCATTTCTGAGTTTTTTCTTTTACCCTCTCGGTTTCTTCGATCCAGTGCTCTATAGGCGCCTTGTGTTGTTGCAATGGGACGCCGAGGTATACGTTTGGCGAGTCAGACCATTCTATATTGCAGTACAGTTGTGGCTTAGTTGGCCAGTCTCCATACCAAATACCGAGGCTTTTTGCCCAGTTTACAGCACTCCCCGTAGCTTGACAAATTGATGTAGTTTCTTTTACCATTTTTTGTACACTTTCTTTGTCTGTACATAGCACGGCAATGTCGTCCGCGTATGCCAGCAACTGCGCCACAGTCACAGACACTACAGACTTTACAAACGCGCCTTTTATAGTTACCACTCACCCGGTCGGCGGGTTGTGTTGCCCTCTGGGAGCGGTAAATTAAAGTAATTCTTCATTACTGTGGCCTCCGAGATTAGCACCTGCAATGCGTTACACGTCCCTCCCATTCGGTGCGTTTTCAATATAAGTTTAATTTTGTCAATGCCTTAACATACCGCGAGGTGGCGACCTTAGCCAAGCGTCATAACAGCGTCGGCCGCGCTTATAGTACTGCGACGCGCGCTGCCTCACGTGGCTGTAACACCGCGTTCCCCGCTCACGCGCTCGCCTCTAGAAAAATCGCGGCCGGGCTACCGCGGCGGCACGACGCCCTTTGCGTTTTCCTCTAGTCCGGCCATGGTGTTCAGTCACATTTTAACATGCCGCGGGATGGCGACCAAGTTCTGCGTCCAAGATGCGACGTTCTTCTGGCCATCCCACCTAGTTCTCTGATTCCGCTTTCACCGTTAACTAGTACAGCTACAGCAAGGGTTTGTTTATTCATTTAGCAGGGACGTCAGTCGTCGGGATGGAGATGTACCACCAACCATCAAAGTGGGCACATCCACGTTAAAAGTGCTATAGCTGCCACACATGAATGTACATTGTGCAAACTTTCTTATATCCATGTAGAGTAAACATTCAGTTACTTCTGTAAGGGCACGCTTTACTTTCGTGTTTTTCCGATTCCTATGACGGAGGGATCAGCCATGTTTTTTTTTTAGTGCGCGCGATATTATTTGAAATGTCAATGTAAAGGTCTAGCCTACGACCTTAAATAATGTCACAAGACATGAACATTGCTGAGCCTCCTTGAGCAACTGACGCATGGTGAAAATACTCTGACATGTATTGCAAATACGTGTACGTTAGCACTGACATCAGCAAACCAGGTCTCTGATACAGTCATATATCAAAAATGGTGTTTTCTAGATCGAATGAAAGCAATGAAATTATAATTATTCCTTCGAAGCCATTGAAATAAACTACAGGGCGACATGTTCAGAGAGTAACATATCTATTTGTTCAGCAGAAAAGGACGTCATCGGCAGATGCGTAGAAAAGAGAGGAACCGAAGAAAAAGAAAAAAAAATGGCCGGTATCTGCGTGCTTCGCTGCAAATGTCGTCGAAACACGATAGTCTTCTACCGGCCGCACTGCATGAGTCCTGGTTTCTTCCGCGGCCACCCTTGATGCTGTTCCCATGGCACCTGCGGTGGGTCTTGAGAATTACGTATCTGTATATATTCTAGTAAAGTAACACACCACCTAATACTTACATATCGATGTTGCGCTTCAGATATGCGCAATATTTGCTTCTTGATTGGCAATGTTCATAAGTATGAACGCAGCTACCAGTTCAAGATGGCTGGGCATTCAGCAAGTGCTTAAGAATGACTATCGTCTTCCCAACATAAAACAAAACGATGTTTATTAACGTAATAGCAGCAGCAGGGCAAGCATGCCGATGCTGCGCTTCGAAAAGTTAGAGAAACAAACATGAAACCAAGCTTGGTAGCTTGGGTTATATAGCTAGCAGTGGTGACGTAAGCCTCCGGTGAAACTGCGTGGCGCTGTCTTATCGGAAGCGTGTTGCAGCTGGTAGCTGTGTCACGCTGGGCTAATCAGTGACGAGACTGAGGCTGCGTAGGTCTATGCGCACTGGTCGCCACAGACCAATTACACGCAACTTTGTTGAAAACCCGATGGTCGCTCTCGTACATTATAATTTTTACCTTTCTGCTCCTAGTCTGACGAGCTGTAATCTACCAGCAGTCCAACCACAGAAACTTCCAGCTCCTGTCCGTCTAAATAGTTTGTGCTTCTCAAAGGAAACGTTCCTTCTCGATAGTAAGTTTAGTGAACACTGGAGAAGGAGTAATAGTATGAAGGCCATTTTAGTAGCTGCGTACATGAGCATTGCGGGTTCTTAGCAAAAAACTTACTTTTCCTTTTGCAGTAAGCAAGGCGAGGGATACTATTCCACCCTTTATACTTAAGGTCCACATGAATCACAACGTCGTAGCCTGAGGAAGACACGGGTCAACTAATAATCATCATATGCAACGCCATCATCGTTTCATGTGATAGCAGCGCAGCACATCTCAATATTATTCAATGAAAAATGTTGTTCAATTTGGCGACATCCTTTTTCAACGCCTGAATTCTTCCTGTGAGGGTGCGGTTCCCCTTGTACTGTGGGCTATCAGTGCATGTTAAGGAACACCAGATGGTGAAAATTCCCGGAGCCCTCAGCTACAACGTCAACTCGTCCTTTTGTGCCCTCATGCCATCCCAAACATACCTCTTGTGCTGCGCACCTTCAGGCGCGCACCTTCGTTATGAAAACTTGTGCACGGAATGGAATGGGAATGGAATTGCGTCTTTTTCCGAAAATACCCCGCCACGATGGTCTTGTGGTTATGGCGCTCGACTGGTGACCTGAAGGTCGCGGAATCGAATCCCGGCTTCGGCGGCTGTATTTTAGATGGAGGCGAGAATGTTTGATGCACGTAATCAGATTTGGGTGCAGGTTAAACGACCCCACGTGGTCGAAATTTCCGCAGCCCTCCACTACGGCGTCTCTCATAATTATATCCTGGTTTTGGGTAGTTAAACCCTAGATAATATTATTACTTTCCCGAAAATAGAGCATGTTCTCGTCTACGTGCTGTTTTTAATTTTCAGTCATTAGAAACTCAAAGCCTCGCGTTTAACAATAAAGCGGTGTTTTGAAAACGGCTTGGCTGATTAAAAGCGCGGTCCATTTATAAGCAATGCACCTATGATATTTCTTGTCCTTAATAGACTGTGTTGCTCCGAAGTTTGTCTCTATTCTTCGCGTAACCGAGGATCTATGCCGTTGGTATCTGTGATGCGGAACTAGGGCAGCGTCATAGCCCCCCTCCCTTACGCCTTGAGATTTTTTTTTCCAGCGGCGGGGCCCAAGTCGCCTGCTGGTTTCCCACCTTTCACTTCTTTGTTTTTGCTTCAGTCGCTGTGGGCGACTCGGACGCATATTAACGCATATATAGGTTGCAAACGCAGAAGATGCAAAGGCACTAGATGCCCTAGCGGTGCAATGTTCCAGCTAATACCAGCTTATCTAGATGGTTTTGTTCCCCATTAACCAAATCTTAGTTTTCTCCATATTCACGACTGCTCCAGACGCGTAGCAAAACTGCTTAGTCTTCTTGAATACTACATTTGTCAGCACAAAAATATGCTATGTCATCATTTCAGCATGAACAAGTATCAGCTTAAACAATATTAAAACATCACTATTCGTTCAAACATGCTGACCATGCAAATACTATATGTAGCTGGAGCACTGCCCCTATAGGAATGAGTAGGGTAGTTGTACTGCACGAGATATGTCACAAGCTACTATCCCTCGACCTTGGTAAGATGTTTTGCATGCTTTTGCAGTGCTTACCACATCTGATGACATCAGCTTATGGGTCAGCAGATGTCTTAAGCTGATGTCATTAGGTTTCTAATGACATCAGCTGTCCGAAGAAACGGGAGCTTATCAGCTCCTGTTTTGTTCGGACGTTTCCTCCAGAGCTGCTGCTCGTGCTCTAATTTCGGCAAAGGTTTTGTAAACGTGGGCGATAAACGCGTCAAGTGTTGCTCTAAGTTGGTTTGCTGTAGTCGTGTATGTATGAATGGCCTGTTGGTGCGGTTGCTGCTGCTGCAGGATAGGTGCGAGGGCCGCTTCGACCTTGTCATCCTGTTTTGTTCTAGTCGCTTTTCCATATTTTCAAGCTGCTTGGTGAAAGTCTGCTAGTAGTTGCATCTTCCAAGCAACTCATCGTTCACTTGTCTTAAATTCACAATTTCCTCATGGAGCATTTCGCTCTCGTGTTCCTCGGGCACAAACCAGGTAATAGACAAAAGTCATCATCCTTCAGTGCTCCGAGAGTACAAAAGTTTATGCACAAAGAATGAACGGACGAATCTTAAGGACAGGATTTATTTTTGTGCGTAAAAGACAACCTCTGAAGGTTTCCATTAAGATTATATATTAAAAAAGGAGCTATATAATACAAAAAAAGTTGATATGCTACGACAGAAGTTTAAAGCTACGAAAGACCTTTCGTAATTCATATCAAGGAAAGAAACGCTTAAATAATGCATACGGTAGCGGAAGTTAAGCATATCAAACCAGGCGATGTACAAAGGTCCTCGTCCGAGGGTGCCTCAGGAACTGAAAAATGGCGAACGCCCTGGATTTTTATGAACTACATAATCATGTTATATCTTGTGCAGCATCTTGTTTGTCGCGAGTAATTTAACTGCTGTCAGATTGTCTAGAAATCAACTGCGGTATGGTTCCGCATGCCGTGACATCTGACGATGAATGCTTGTGACATGTTCAAGATATGGTGAAACACTTGTATTCCCGCCATAACTAAGCGGCTCGACTTTGACGAGGCCCTTTTTCTTGGAGAAATGTGGTAGCTTAAAGAGCGATGAGAAGAAGAACAGGGTCTGTATGATCATCTCACCTACAAGATAGTTGCTATTAAAAACTCTCGTAGCCAGATAGGGATGTCAGATGGGGTTCCTTACATCTAAATTCGGCCAGGTCTTTGCCCCATTGACCTCCGAAAATATACTGTATTCACAATACTGGCTATGTTTCGCCGAATTTTTACATTTGTATGGTGTGGTGTTAAAATATCCATATAGCGACACCAGTAGCGCTTTACTGCTCGGCATATATCAGCGTATTGGCAAATAATTGAAGGGATGCACCGCATTCACACACACGCAATCCTTGTCTGCTGTGAGCACACGCAGATGTCTTGTTTACACCATTTGATACTCTGACACAAAAGGGCGGTAGAGAAGTTAGCAGTGCCGAATTATTCGATTTTCACTCCGCATGTTCTGGGCATTCCTGAGAGCGCTACCTACCCCAGGATAAATTTTTGATCCATATTTCTGTCTGTCGTGTCAGTGAGGGAAAACAAAGATTAAACATATATTATTTTGGGCATAAACTTGCAGATATTTGAATCTTTTTACTGTGAACACATACGTGCGCGGTGAGGAGTTATTTTGGGAAGACACAATACAGCAATACATAAACAATGGAGACAAACGTTTGCAGGGTACGTTATAACTTGATACTCTCTCTTGTTGTGTTTTGAAAACATAATGCATCTAGCTACCTTGATCATTCTTTATTATTCCGCGCATGTACCCCTACCGGCAGTGCTTTAGTGCTTTATATGAATATAAATATGCATGCTCCGATCTGTTGCAACTATGTTCGCAGTTGCCAGTGAATGCCGGTTTCCTTGCGCTGTTCCCACATGTGAGTTACGAAGAAGCAATCAATAATAATTCTACGGAAACACGTTCATATTTTAACAGTGCGCACGATGTTTACCATTCCGCTCATGAATCCAGCAGCCTTGATTAGTTTTGTACCCCGAAATGAGACTCAGGCACATCAAGTGCCCATGCGTCGCACAAATTCGCTAAAAGTGTTACGTTAAAAAAAGGCACACTTCGAATTCGAGTACACTTGGTGCTCTTTTGAAAAAAAAGACAGTTAACATGTATCCGCAATGCCTCATAAATTTAACCGTACAGCACGCGTATTTGTTGAAGTGTACAATAACAGTTGCATAGCTACACATATGAGCCCACTGTGGCCACATATTCCAAAATACATGATGAGCTATGTGAGGTAACTAATTCTGCAATCAAGACATTAGGACATCAATGGTATCTTTGAACCGTTCTATCTTCACCTAACGTAGAACCATATAGAAGCCGTACACCAACTTCACGATTGCTGCGTTCTTTTGGTCATGTTTTATGCTTTGCCATGGATATATGTTGGCAATATCTGATAACCTTAAAGCCAGAGTGAGATTTTGAGGGAGGCAGAAGAAAATTTTTATCCGAGTGACAGAAATTTCGTCAAGTTGGTAAGGATTGATCATAACAGAGGTAAGGCTTACAAACATAGACACAAAAAAAAGAGTGAAATACAACACAAGCCACGTGTTTTCTTCGCTTTCTTGTGCCTGCATTTGCACGCCCCAACTACATTTACTGTGAATGCATCGTAGGCACATGCAGTGTGTTATAGATAAAAAAGCACCAAATTATAAAAATTCAGCATAGACGTTACGCGTCTGTCCTTAGCGCAGCATTGTTGTGAGTCCTACAGAGCACGTCAGAATATTTTTCCCAGTCTACAAAGCTGGGCAATCAACAAAGATTACCTAATGAACTTTTTAAATAGTAACTGTAGAGAAACATTTCTAATACAAAAGTTGTGGCGCTGGTTAAGAAACATCGACTTTTTCAGTATATGGTGAGATAGCTCCCCGGCTAACAAAAATACCACATGACTGCCGTCTAACGCGCGGCGCTGTTTGTGCTTTCAAACTTGGGTTGAAGGGGTTATCAAAGGCTGCCCAGCGCACGAAGCTGGTTTTTGAGCAGGCTTTCAATGACTGATGGACAGTAAATGATGCTAGGGGCATACCGACAAAAAAAAAAGAAAGTACGAAACAGCGGCCGCCACGTGTGAGTGAATCTTGGTTCTTCATCACGCTCTCACCCTCACCCCTTCCAATGTGTTTCATCAATGGTGCGAAAAGAAAAAAAAACTACCTACGCTGCATCAAATGGTGTCTACGGTGTGATGTGGCATTTGCTTCGTGGCTGCCGCTTTTTCGTTGTAGATTTTTTTTGTTATCTTTTGTTGAAACGGTAGGCTCCTTTTGCCGCAGACAGTAAAAATTATTCGTTTTATTGGGTGAAGTTGTTCCTAGTAAAAGAAGTAACACTGGAAGTGCAGTGAAAGCTGCAAGCACAGACGACGGTCGTTGGTAATCTTATCATCGGCAAGAGCTGGTGTTTATACCTGCGGCATCGAAGATTCCAGCGCCATTGCTTGTGACCGCTTTAATTCCCGAATAAACTCTCGTCCGCGTTCTGCGCGCAACCTTATCGGAAGACGCTAGAATAATCGAAAACATACCGAGATATACCGGCCCAACCTGCGCAGGTCAGTCGTTACACGTGTGACAGGCAGGTTACATAACAATAGAAAAAGAAGCGCATGTCGCAATATTCCTTGCGGTTAGTTCATCGCACGTAGCGCAAGGTGTGTGGAATGTAAATTGTGCCTCAGCGATAAGATTTTGCAGCTCAAACAAAAGAAAAAGGAAAAAAAACACTGGGCACCTGGCGAGCTAGAAAATAATGGTAATTTATACACCCTGTCAGATGGCCCACGTGCATTTGAAGTAGCAAGAAATCCTGCACGCATTCGAAATTTTTTACTGTTTGTGAGGAACAGAGTACCCAGCATATCACTCACGTTCGAATAAATATGGTGGCAACTACAGCAGATATTCGAATTTAAGAACATATATGCTGCACATGGATGGTATGTTATCCTCTCCCCTTCTGTATTTGCTGGTAGATGTTCATGTAGTTCCATATTAGCGTTTATACAATACGTTCTATTTGAAATACTTGTAGGCTGCTTCTCAAGAATTTCGAGCACCTCGCTCATCCACGACATAGATAATAAGTGTATGCCTTACATATACTTGATGGTAACTGAGTGAATAAAATATCCATTATACGGGCGCACAAAAAACCCTCTTGAGAATTCAGGGATACAGTACTTCAATATAACAATGAAGCAGTGTTCATAAATATGAACACAGCCGCCAGTGCTTAAACATTGGCCGGGTGGCTGAATCGTGTGACAGACAGACAGAAAGATAGACTGAAATTTCTGCGTTCAAGTGTCCCAAAAAGACTAGCGTCTTTAAAAGGCTCTTTGGCCAATTACACGCAACTTAGTTGAAAACCCGATGGTCATTCTCGTACACTATAACTTGAACCTTTATGCGCCTAGTCTCACTAGCTGTAATATGCCTGCAGTCCAACCACAGAAACTTCAGGCGTTGCTGGTAGCGGGACCGTTGCTGCCTTGGTTCGCTGCTCTGGTTTTTGCGTTTGTACCTAGTCGGTGTTGGGGCGTGGCTGGAACCACTTCTTCCTGTGATTCGTCCCAACGAAACTGCTCGCCGTTAATCGACAGGTTGTCGTATCCTTGAGATACTTTATCGCCCACTACTTTTCTGGGTTTGGCAAAGTTCCAAAGCTGTTTCCTGACATTCTCGAACTCTTCTCAAGAAATCTTCATTTACCGAAAAAATCTCTTCCCTTCAGCTTGTAGCATTGTCCCCTTTTATGGGAAATATGTAAGCTTTGATATAACTGGCCTATTGTGTTTGGCTCTAGGTCTACCGAGTCTATAAATTCTATCAATACTGACTGGTTCAGTTTTAAGAACATTCCTAATAGTGTTGTCATTAACAAAGCATTGTAGTGCGTTACTATCTTCCTTTTCACCTTCGGGAAAGCCGTAAATTATGAGGTTTGACCTACGTGAGCGATTTGGTTCTCAAAACGCTAATGTGAGAAGTTATCACTCACTATTAGAGGAATGCTTGTTGAAGCAAGTCAGTGGATGTAAAACATGGTTAGTTGTGCTTCCACAACCAAAACCATACGGCGAAGACTTGATAATATCAAACCAAGGTAGGTGTTTCAATGCGTGTAACGAACAGATGTTCAGTTATTTTCCGTATTCATGGTAAAATATATATAGACATGAGGCAGCGGGTTCGATCCCGGCTGCGGCAGTCGCATTTCGATGGAGGCGAAATACCAGTGGCCCGCGTACTGCGCCATGTCGGTGCCGTAAAGGAACATCAAATGGTCGTAGTTTCCGGAGCCCTCAGATGGCATGCATTTTAATAAGATCATCCTTCGAGCACGTAAAATGCAAGATATTATTAAAGATAAATATACGCATACCTTTTTCATTAGTACCCATGTCAGCTTTCATAAGAAGTGGAGTGATCTTTACACTTCTTAATGAATCAAGAAACCAACCGTTTGAAAAAAATAAGACTGATTATATGGATTAAGGCCCTAGAAAACAACCGAGCAACCATCTAATAATGAAGGGGTCAAACAAAGGCACTCCTGGCCGGAAGACCTGATGTCAGAAGCAGAAGAAAAGCGAAAATAATTAAATCCAGTTTCACACCAAGCGAAGTGTTGAACATAATAAAATACAGCCACACCACAACGCTGACCAAGTGAAAATAGGGACCAGCCAAGGCGCGGTGGTTTGGACTGCTCTGGGTCGGAAGAATATGCTAACGCATGATATTCGCATGATCCTACCGTAGTGTGCACGTAGCTTCGATATAACTGACGTCTCTGCTCAAGCGTGAGTGCTGACGCTACGTCCAACGATAAGTTACCCTTTAAACGGCAATGTAGTCGACGTACTTGGTAAGCCTACGATATGCACACAACTACACCACTTACGAAATCACATCGATCCAAGTCGTAACGCTAAGCCAAAAAATGCAGCACGGACAGCTACTCGCTGACAGATTCGCATGAAACCGATTCCCACAAGGCGTGGGATCTGCCATTTTTCCCTTTTCTTTTCTCTTTACTTCTATATTTCTTGCTTCCATTTTATTTCTATCTCTTTCTGTTTCTGTCCATTTCATTATCTATCTTTCTTTTATTCAGCTCTTCCTGTCTTTCTTTCTGTTTTTGTTTCCTTCCCATTATATTTCCCGATTTCTCTCCTCTTTGTTTCATTGCTGTGATTTATTCTCTTCCCTCCTCTTCTCTGTCCTCGTCACCCTCACATATCTCCTCGCCCTCGCATCGTTTCCCACCCATTGTTACAATGTACTATGCAAGCTTATGTTTTGCTATGTTATCGTGCCTGGATAGCCGACTGGTTACGATGTTCTCCTTAGGGTCGGGGTATGCGAGTTTGAATCCCACCTCGTGAAGGTTTCTTTTGCCTAAAATGTTTCACTTTCTTTCAATCTCTTTCTTTCTCTCTCTCTGTACTCGTCCTCTCGTCCATCCGAGTTACTGCATCCCATGCCGGAAAAATCGGCATATATTTATTAAAGACAACCGATGACGGAGAATCATTAGTAAAGGACAAAATAACTCCAGGCCTGTGCGGAACACGCAGCGTAGTCACAGCAAAATCTTGAAGAGCTGCCTTTCCAGAGCCCGTTGTAAACTTTCTCGGGGCAACTAATGCATGTACACTCGCAAGATACCTACTCTGCCATAAATCATCAATTTTTATGAAGTAGCGAAGCACCCACTATGCCACTATTCGTCATTCTGCGGAAAAGCGAGGTACCCGCTATACATCTGTACGGTGTTATTGCGCTTCATTGATGTTGTGGCTCATGACAATGAAGAATTATGGCTGACTCCACTGTTATGGGTTGGAAGCATATTGTTGGTGCTGTGGCTGATGAATTATGGCTGAGCCTATTGTAATGGGTTGGAAGCATTGAACGATCCACTCGTTGAGCAATTCGCATTGTGTGACGCCTGGGTGTTATTTTTTTGACAGGAAAGTGTCTTATTCCGGCGCCCACCAAGACTTTAGTGACGTATTCCCGTTACGAATATGACTTTGATAAAATGGACGCTAAAGGATGAGAAAGAAAATACTAAGGAAAAGTTCCCCCCTCGGGAATAGAACCTTCGTCCTCTTGGCTCACGACGATAAGCGCCGGCGCTTATCGTCGTGGGCCAAGAGGTTGAAGGTTCCACGACACTCCACAAACGCGGCTTATATTTTTCGCGCATTCTTTCTCGCACTGTGCTCTCTGTTGGCGGGGCAAGACGGGACTGCCGGGGCGCTGCCGCCGTCTATGAGCGGTGCAGTGAAGTTAAGCCGCATGACACTTACTAGCACCGACAAGGACCGATTCGGCGACTCGGCCACGGACAGGGCCTGGGTTGAAGTACGATCCGATCACGGCTATATTTTTCCTTTTTTTCCTATTTATGCCATAGCGCTTGCGGGCCCCTGTGGCAACGGCGGAGGACAACTGTTCCAGCAAAATCGGCTGTTGTGGTTTCTGACAGCTTTACCCTGTTAAAGTGTTATGAGTTGGGCGCCTACCGAATTGAGCGAGCGGCAACAACTTCGCTCCCTGCTTTGAAAGAATTATAAAGAAAGTCAGTCGTTTTCCCCCACACGGTGTGACGCCTATTGGTTCAGTGACGCTGTTGATAGTGAATTGGGCACTGATCTTATTCGCTTAGGCAGCGACAGGTAGCAGAATAACGACGCCTACTTGCAAAAATTGAAACACGTGTAACTGTTATGCTATCGTTTCGACTGTTGCGACAACTTCCCATAATAAATATTTAAAAAAGCGCACCCTTATACGTTTATCGACTTTTCTTACATAATCCCTTCGCGAGAGGTTCCCTTATTTTACCACATCTTCATGTTGCGAGACTTCTGTGCGATTCGACGGCTTAGTGAAACTTCATTTCAAAATTTTCTGGCCCACCAAATATTTTCCTTGGCCGTGGACGGCGCACGGATTGCCATGTGGTACACAACCCAAGCTTCTAAATGTAGGGGGATTGTGACATAACAATATGTAGCGTAATGGGCTGTCGGAAAACCATCAAAACAAATGATTAGCTTTGATTGCGGACATTTGTCGGATACATTCTTCACTTATCTACAGAGGGAGTGTCACACGGGAAGTCAGTGATTTCTTCATGTTTACTGTTTTCTTTGAGTTCTTTAGAAAACTGCGTATCACTTCCCACGTTGTCAAGTTGCTTTTTCGGGGCAGGGAGCGGGGCTTCACTAATGTTTGACAGGAATCATTATAAGAACGCTGTCCTCCACTAGGGCTCCGCCATTTGAACTGCTGCTGGCAGTGCTGATCAGGCCCGGCAGAGATTGAAGAGTTTCTTACTCGGAGTTCGTAGTAATGTTCCATACCTGTGAAAATGTTGTCATGCATGATCACACACACAGCACGAAGCACATGGTACCAATGCATTATATTAGCAGTAAACGTGCGGCTGAAACAAAATCTGAAATACTATTGAAATAGGTTGCGTGATCAAATATAAAGTTCGTCTTAACTAAGGACGCGCTGTAGCATGTCAATGTCAATAATATATCAACATTCCAACATCAATGACAATTCGAATTTGTTTAATTGTAGCTTCATCATAGTCTTCACTCGTGCAGGTATATCGGGATTGGTGGTGGCTTGCTAATGAACGGGTGAACGTCGTTTCGATTCTCGGCACCAGGAACACATTGCCATGTAAAAGAAAACGCTCGGCTAAATTACTATGCAATCGTGAAACTTCCGAAAGCTTGGCGTGGCCTGTGCAGACTAGGTTTGAAACGTGTAACATTTTTTTTTTCAGTGTAGCTTGACTGTGTGAAAGGAAAGAAAAAAGCTGGCGTGGCACGTCATAAAAACGCATTGCAGTTATTATTTTACATACCCCGTACGTGTTTCTTTCCGGGGCAAGGCACAAGATGTGAAAAACATCACTGAATAACTTTTTATAGACAAAACAGTAAGTTTAAACAACTTTAACCATGAAGAAAACAACAGGAGCATTTGGGATGGCATATGAAATACTCTACCAGCGGGGGCAACACAAGGTAACAGCTTCGTCGAAGCCAAGCATCAACTAGTGTTTATTGTACAAAGATATCCAAAGAGAAAGGCTTAATCACTGCTGTCCTGAATTCATGACTGCGCTAATGATCTCCGAAATATTGAAACTGATCATATGATCTAGAAATCTAGCACTGAATCATTTTACCAAAATAGTGTTGCCCTTATTTTTAACACTGTTATACCTACCCTGTGAATATATTGTACTTCTATTCCAGGCAGTCAAATAAACGTGCTTTATAATAGTAACCGAGTTTATTCACACGGATTATTGAGTGGCCGACGTTTCAATGAACTGGTGTTAAGACGCAGCCTCCCGGCGAAACATTGTTATTGCATGGTGAAGGCTTGATGCTTAAGGCCCTCAGAGTAATCATGGGCTGGTATTCTTTGCTAAACATGTGTACATTACTCAATAAAACTACCGAATGTGTTCCGCACAGCATGTAACTGATCAACATCGGTGGCCTATAGCATAACCTGTCTGGTCACAACAAAAAGTTTCGAGTCTTCAACACAAGCCTCACACGAGACTCACAAGCAACATCAGTGCATTTCAGATCACGAGACATCAGAATGTTTCCACAGAATAATTGTACATGAGCGCATTTCCTTATAAAAAATCATTATTGAGTAGTGTTTTAAAATCCCTTGAGAATTTATTGAAGCATCCAATTTTCAGTGACTTGGCAGAAACTGTTCAGCGTGCTCAAATATACTACATGGTTTTTCTTTTGAGTATATCACCGAAAAAGTCGTTGACAGAAAAATGTTTACTTACTGTTGTGCAATTATTGAGTACCAGTGTATGTATGAGCGGGTATTACCAACCGTGTAAAGTATCGAAATCTTTATATGTATGAAAGCACAGAAAGTAAGCGCTATTACCGCCAAAGAACGCATATTACAAACGTTCAGTGTATCAGCGGTCGCCTGTCGCATTAGCAGTAGCTACCTTCGGCAACGTGATTTCTCAAACCTGTCCATTTTAATTAGCTCTAATAGAATGACCCACAACATAATTTTTCATGCGGCAACAGTGCAGTGCTGACTTCTTGCTTTTGTAATCGAAGCAACGCAGGTAAGTGTAACCTCCGAGTAAACATTAGTGCGCGGCAACTGTACTGCAGCTGAATACACAAAGAAATTTAATGACTTAAGTGTTGGGGTTTTGTGCACCAAAATCGCAATACGATTATAAGACACTACGTTGTGGAGCGCACAAATCAGGAAATTTGAGACACCTGGGGCTTTATATCGTGCACCTTAATTGAAGTTAATGGGCCTCTATCACTTTCGCCTCTATTAAATAAGCTACCGCCGCGGCCGGGAATGAACCCACAATCGTCGGGTCAGCAGCTCAGCACCGTAACTACTTTAACACTGCGGCGGCCCCGAAAAAAGATTCGTTTGAGGATATAACGGTCATAAGCAGCGTTTAGGGTACGCATCATTCATGGATCGCCATGGAGACATGCCGGTAACAAAAAGTGTAATGCCCTTAATTAAGCTTGAACTTGATGTTAGCACAAACACAAACACATCGTCTTTCCATTCGCTAGTATGCCTTCGCTTCTCGGTAGAGATCCAAACCGGGCCGCAAGGAAAGCGAAAGTGCGGACGCCCTCTTGCTCATGTCTTTCGCATCTAACTCAAATTGTCGCTCTCGGTCAACGCTGATTTTCGCTAGCAAACAAACCCGACGATGCCAACACCGATACCACAATTTCTGCGAAATGAGCTCTTTAACGCTGTCGTGTTAAAATGGCATGATGAATACGCATATAGATAGTGGAGGCCTCGGCGCGTAATACAACACCTGCCTGTGCGCGGCGTCGACTAGACCGTGATTCTCAAACCTCACCGCAACAAGCTATCACAGAAATGTAATGCACCTGCGGCAATCATTCATTTTTATTTTATTTTATTTCAAATGCTGCTTTTTGCAAACGCACGCCGCTGTACCGCTTGCTCAATGCATAAACCGTTACAACTCGAGCTTCTGCGCCATGTGTTATTGCGACGAAGAAAATAAAGTGAAAATGAAAAAAATTGTGATGCGTTGCATTGCGTCAGCAAGCATGCAGAATGCGAAGGTCATTACACAGCCAGATTTACGTTACTCAATAACAGTGAGCGATTACCGCCTAAATTTCTTAGGAGCTTAATATCGCTGGTGCTCTATCCGGTGGACCCATCCGCGCGGCCGTTGTGTGACGTCAGTTGAGCACGCGGAATCACGATGAGGTGGTCGTGCTCGCTACGCTCGTCTCCTCTGGCTTGGTCTCCTGCTCTGTGAGTACCGTGGTTCACGGCAAGTATGAACGCAGCTGTGAAAAAGCTATTTCGCGGAATGTCCGGCATTGGTGTACTCGAGTTCGGCCTTCGTCGTGTAACATTTTCTGTGGAGAAATCGACGTCTCAGTTTGTGTGTGAGACTCTCGCATCTTCATTTCTGCTTAGATGGAGAGACGGATGCGATCACCTTGATGTGCGTTTAACTATTCCTTCGATTTGCGGACTTTTTAAACTAAAGGCCTATGTTATTGTTTAAATTAAGTCCGCTTTAATTACCTGTGCACAATTCTATTTGAAAACCATGAAAAATAAAACTTCGTCTTTTGTTGCATTGCGGGCTACATGCGTGACACCTTTCAGAAGTACGTCACTGCGTAATTTTTGTGGTTGACTAAACTCTCCGAATATAAGCATATTTTACAATTTCTGTTCACTTTCGAACGTAATGCCATTTATTGGCCGCGCTTATTAGAGCTTGTTTCAAGGTATACATTACGTTTACGTTCGAGCACCTGCATTACTACTCTGCCTCTGCAAAGGTACTTGTGTGACGTAACAACAGAAGAAATTACGGCAGTTGTCGCGTGCTTTACTGTGCCTGAACAACAATGTTGTGGATAAGAAAATGTACCAATAGAATAACAGAGAGCAGAACTAGTTGGTAAGTATTCATTCTAAAAAGACAGGGCCCCTTTCAGCTGCGGCCGCTTCTACGTAGGGCAGACGGGCCGATGCATTAACCAGAGATTGTTGGAACATAAGGGATCGCTAACAGGATCGCTAACATTCTAATATATATTTACATTGTCGAGATTGTAAGTGCACGCCAAAATTCGATGAATGCGCAGTGTTGTACCGGCATAGAAATGAAGAAACGCGCCTGATGATTGAAGCATCGCATGCCGAGAATAGTGGTAGCGCATGCGTGAGCCAACGGTCGATTAACTTGCATAAAGTTTAAATGAAATGCCTTAACAGGTATCTTCCACGTAGACCGCCAGGCGTGCCGGATTGATAGGTTCGCCTGTTACATGGGTATGCGCAGATAAGCTTTTGTGGCTTCTTTCTTTTCCGCCGTTCCGCGTCTCTTCAGTTGTTAATCGGCGTTTGTGGTGTCCTGACTTCTCTCTTGTGTCCGTGTTTGCACGCCCTGTCTTTTTAGAATGTACGAGCAGAGTCGTGCCTTCCTGCACAGTACTGTGTACACGTAACAATAGTCCGGATACGCAATATTAGAATCGTTTCGAATGTGTGTGTAGGGGGGGGTGTGAATGTTTAAAGTCGTGTTTAAAGCCTTGACTGTTTCGATCCGCGCCTTCGAAGTTGTCATTCTGCCGCGTGTAGCTTCACCCTAGTTAATTGTAGCATGTTCGCACATTTGTAGCCGTACGATGTTATCCAGTTTTCGCCTACTCACATGTGGTCTTCTAGGTACGAAATTATAAACAATTTGCTTTTCTGATATTTTTTTTTGTAGGTGGGACTCACCCTCTACACTTTGAAACAAGTGCAACACTGATAAAATTCTGGCTTTATTCTCTGATGGTGGGGTTATTTGCAACTTTTGGCGTGAATAAAGATCGATGTCCGCACATCTGCGTATCTTTTTCATTTCCTTGTGCTCTTGAAAGAAAACAAAATGTCACTCACCTTATAAAAGGGTTGGCTTCTCCCAGTGTCTGTCTGTGTGCCATTTATTTGTCTTATGTGCCCGTGTCTTGGTGTTCTACTTCTCGCCCAGATTACCTTGTGTTCAGGTTTACGCGCCTGTTGAGAAATTGAAGCATTATAGCAGGCGATAAAAAGTTCTTGCTATTGCAGTTATTGAAAGCGCGATCTGGTTTCGTGCAGTTGTGCTTTACCTACGATAATTCAGCTGTAGGGAAAGTAAACATACTTGATTTAGGTTATTGTTTGGTTTTTATATAGATGTAGATTGCTGCTTCCTGTCTAGAGTGTGAGTTGACACAGTCTTCCCCAATAACAATTGTACTGTGTAGGCCTCCTATAGTTATTTATGCAAGCATACGCCGGCAGTGCACATGTACAGACACCACTGTGCTCACACAAACCCACGAAAGGGCTGCCAGCAGCTTTTATCCAAGTTACGAGAAGTGTATATGAACCGCAAGTGTGCAATGGAGAATTGTAATATATATTTTAACCACGTGCCTCAGTAAGCATTCTTCAAGAGGCACTACGTTAGACCTCTTCAACAATGCCTACTTAAACATTGTTTGTATGAGGTTGCGTACTTTTACTTGTATGTCAACAAAAAATCAACAACTATCAAAACATATTATATGTGTACTTTTATTGCTGCTTCACTTGTAGCTCAATAATCATTCAACGAAACGGTCACAAAAAATTCTCAATGCACAATGTGATTTCAGTAACAAGTCCCCTGCTATTCAACTACTTCTATGGCAAGCAAGTTTTGCTAAGATTTCAGTGGCCAATTACCAAGAGATGTCAACGATAAGCTGAATGATTTATCAATGGACAGACAATGACTATTCAGTATATTATGTCAACATTGACCAATGGCGTTTCAATGATTTCGCAATGGCATTTTTGTCATTGTTCCATCGCTGAGTAGCAGATTCAGTGATGCAGCCAGTGTCATAACGAGGCCAGAATCTTATATGATTGTTAAGGTTTGACGTCCCAAAACTGCAACATGATTATGGGAGACGCCGTAGTGGAGTGCTCCGGAAATCTCTACCCCATGAGGATCTTTAACGTGCATCTAAATCTTAAGTACACGACCCTCAAGCATTTTCACCTCCACCGAAAATGCCACCGACATGGCCGAGATTACATTTTGCGACTTTCGGGTCAGCAGTCGAGCACCATAACCATTAAACAACCGCGGCAGGTTGGCATGAATCAGCGATGTTCATTTTACTCGAAGGCGCATAGTGCATTTACCAATGCCACTGCTACCAGAAGTTTTCCTTTCAATGTGAGCGAGCACGGAAATTCGTTGCAGTGCAGCATAACCCATCTCATACAGCCAAGAAATGGGAAGCGAAAAACCACGTGTCAGGTATGCCTCATAATAAAATTACTTCTTATGACAATTAATCACATCTGTGTATATGCTATTCTTACTTTGACTATGCTGTGCCTCTGGCATATGCGGGCACTTCCGGACAAGCAACAGAATGAGATTGGCATCATAAGTTACAAATGCTTATCGGGCGGTCTTGAAAACATTTTAGGATGCAGGCCTTTGCAGATAACTATTGGAGCAATAATTTTTACTTTGCACGATACAATGTATCCTTATCTGTGCACCAACATCTGTTTATATCATATAAATAAAAACAGGAAATAGTAGTTATAGAAGGTTTTGTTTCCCGTGTGCTAATTATTACAGCGGATGAAGCCGTGTTGTCAGTATTCAGAGCTTTGTTCACAGATGTCAGCTGAGGGCACAAACCTTGTTCTGGAGAAAAAACCTTAAAGACGGCACAGCGCAAGCTGCCAGTCAAATAGAGAATCTGTTCCACACCGTGTAAGCCACCTGCATACAGTAGAAAGAAAGAAAAATACGGTGGCGCCTTCAATCCACAGGGAACTTTGTTGTGGTAGGTGTTAAACAGCGCTTAAAGTAGTATTGAATTGAGTTAAAGTATTTTCATAGAATTGAGTTAAAGTTACTTCCATGGAAAGAGAGCAATGCATATGTGTTAAAGGGACACTAAAGAGCAAAACGATTTTTTTCATATTAGTAAAGTACTCCGTCACGATACCAAAAATACCACGCCTGCGCCGAGAAAACGCTCAGTAAGTGAGAAAACGCGCAAAAACACAATGTGGGTGGCGACGCCACCTCGAAGTTTCCGCTCCAGTCGCCGTGACGTCACATGTTTTGACGGCGCCTACTAGGGACTACGTAGTTCCTGATCGGTAAAAATGAAGTACATTGTCCTCTGAGGGGGCCCATAAACTTAAAATACCAGTTTGGGGTAATTTACTTCAGCCAGTGGCGCCAAATTGCGATAAGGACACTTTGAAATGCGTGACGTCACGCGGGGAGATATTAGCGCGAAATTTAAAAATGAAACATTGAACTTCATTTTCTTTATTGATAAACCTATGATGGCGAAATTAACGACATTAGACTTCTCAGAGCACAATTTATCTATTTTAACCGATTCATTGTTTCTCTTTAGTGTCCCTTTAAAGGCAACAAAAAAACGTATGGCGTCCCCCGCTTCTTTCGTCGCGCCCGCTCTCGCAATTGCTGTGTTGAATGCAGTCCTATTTGGGACCTATTGCCCAGATATTTTAATAACTGAAATAATGGCAATACCAGCGGAATAGACACGTCGTATCTCTGACTAAAAGCCAAGGGTATACGCCTTCACGCGCGCATCCTTTTTGTTCTCTAGTGCCGAACTTACATGTTCACTCACTAAAAATATTGATTCTGCAAAAACACGTAGATAGAAAACCACTTCCAGCCTTAGTGCTGCCAATGCTTATCAACTTCCCAACCAATCCGGAGGGCATTCCTAGACATTTTAACGCGATAACGTTTAAGAGCACGCGTCGCACAAATTCCACTGTCGGTCATGGCGGCGTTGCCCGAGAGCGAAAAATGGCAAGAATGCGAAGAGTAAAAACAATGGGTTTGAGACGGAACCAAACTCAGCCAATGTGCATGCGGGTCGGGTTCTCTACCACACAGCCACGCTTGAAACTTCTTTCGAGAAAGACCCTATACAAGCGCCATGTAGGGGTGATTAATCGCATAAACCGATGTAATACCGGATGGCAGGAAGCGTAAGATTGTACCAGGTGTCACACATTGTGAATTGTGCAACGAGTGTGTTTGAAAGCCCACATGTTGCGAACCGCCGAGCTACTTTTATGCATAAACAACTGTGCCGTTGCGTAGCTGTGCGTATTGCCTTACGAACGTGCAGTGGGTGCTTCGCCAAGTGAAGAATTGCAGCGTAGAGGGCACTTCGAAAGTGTACTTGCGGTAGGAACCCTACGAGAGTTTGCAACGGTCGTTGTCACGGTCGCAGACGTTCGTTTCCTCGCGGCGTGGTTTAGGTGTCCACAGAGAAGCGAGTCATGGCAAGTGAATGAGAAGGCGATGCGAACGGGGCTCAATCTTTAAAACTTCCGTAAAGTACACATCCGTGCAACGTCGCCATGATTATTCTCATGACTGCTTAAAAGAAGAGTTCTCAAGTGTCTAGTTAAAGAGTTTTAAAAGCGGAGCTCTAAAAGCGTTTTTTGCGCCGGTAGTGCGAAACAGAACTATCGCCATCATGAATCTGCACACGCTCTCTTCACCCTCTTCTTCCACACAGTTTTCTTCATCTTCTGCTTCGCTCCCAAAACACGTGTGCCGAGAGGAGAGAACGAGTACAGACAGAGATAATGAAACAAACAGAGAGACAGAAAGAAAGATAAAAAGAGAAAATCTTGCCAAAAAAACTCTTCATGAAGCGGCGCGATTTGAACCTGCGTGTACCCGATCCGAGGGTGAGCTTCTTCATCACTCGGCTATCCAGGCACGCTGACAGAACGCAGCATAGCCTTGTATAGTATCGTAATATCGCCTTCTTGTAGTATGCGAGGGACTACTGGTCATCTGCCAGCTCGTAAAAGGATCACGTGCTACGTGACTCCAGAGCCATAAAAAGAGTGTTCCAAACTCGCCGCCATGGCTGCGATCGGCGCTGGCTGACAGTCCTATGTTTAAATGCACATATATACCCAATAAAGTGGACGGGAAGATGACCACTGCCGTAGCTCAGTGGTAGAGCATCGGACGCGTTATTCGAAGGTCGCAGGTTCGGTCCCTGGCGACGGCAAGTTATCTTTTCGTTCACCTTACTTCCTTCACATTTTTATCCTAATTACTACAAATAACATGCCCTATACTTTCCGTGGCAATATTGTATGTTAGTTCTCATTCATATTGTGTCTAACAACGAAAAACGAGCCCTTAAAAGTAATCTCATTGCCTTCATTGTATAACAAGGGCGTGTAAAACAGAAGTGAGGGTGTAGAGGAGAGAGGGGAGAGGGGGGAGAGAGTAAATCGTAGCGTATAAAGAATGACAAAGATTGAAATAGAGAGATAGAAATGCCGCAATAGAAAGAAAGAAAGAGAATCAAAGAAAGTGAATGAAGGACATACAGAAAGAGAAAAAATGAAAACAAAGAAACAGGAAGCAAACGTGAAATGCAAAGAGAGAGCGAGACAAACATAAAAGAAAGAATGATAGAAAGAGACAGAAATAGAAATAAACACAGCAAAAAAAAGACAGAAAAACAGAGAGATGAGAAAGACAGAGAAAGAGAGGAAGAAAAAAATACAGCTCAGCGCTTCCTTTAGGTTTGGCACCGCTAGGGCGAAGCTGCCTCAATTTTGTCTGTAATATATTCTATAAAAGTGGATAAAATGGGATTTTTACAAGGATATTTATGTTCAAGCTCTTAAGCAGGTAAAGTATTTGTCAAGCACTCAGCGCTACCTTGTCTCTTCAATGCACCTAGCTATTTCACTGACTCTCATCTAGCAAGGCCATGCTGGCAGCGCTGATATACTGACGCGGCTGAAGGCATAAGAATTCCATGCGCCCGCCCTATACTTGATGTAAGCTGCTGCAGTCCTTCTTGAAAACCTACATCGGCACATTAGCATTGGTACACAACTTGTTACCCTTCCTAAGCGCACTTTCATTTTCCTTAGCGCATGAGTTAGGAAGGGTGTGAATACACGAGATTATAAACGACAACGCTGATTAATACTGGGAGTGCTGTGAACGTGGCCATACATCTGAGTGAAAGTAGACGTGAGCATGAAGGCCCTTGAAGAGGCTAGCAACTGCCAGTGTAAATAATTTCGACGTGTAGGAGTACCCATCGTTGGGAGCAGACGTGACCATATCAGAACGTCACTGAGTTGACTAGGAACGTCCGTGCACGAGAGTGTATGTACATGAGTACCAGTGAAGGTGAATGTGGACATAAAAAAGAACCTTTGCGTGATTGCAGGAGAGAGTGAATCAGTAGCCAACAACGCCCGCATCAAACTTATGACCACCATCGACTTCCAAGGCACATTGAGTGGCGCCGAGACAGCAGAGCACTCAGCTCAACAGCTATTACGAAGAGGTAATGTGATATGATGAAGAAAGCACGTCTATTTCTCGGTCCTGCATCAAACTACTGTAAGATGTGATGAGGACAGTGATAGAGAATCCAATCATATTGTAACCCACCCAAAGAGTTCCGAAATTTTGAGCAACACTTTACAAGAAATACATACCCGCACAAACAACGTCTGTGTCATATTGTTTGCTTTTTTCGCTGTTTATCAACGCATCTTCACTATGATTGATCCTGTGATGATACCTTGTCGCGATGCCCCGTTTTACAGCGAACGCTGTTATGAGATCACAACAACGGCCGTTTTTGGCGCCGTAGTTGTCCGCCCCCGCCTGTGTCCTAACCGCTATCACGCGAAATTAGAAAGAAAAGTAAATAACAAAAAATACATAAGATGAAACGGGATTCGAACCTGGGCCCTCTCGAGGCTAGCCCAGTATTCTACCTCAGATCCATGCCGGTGCTTGAAACTGCTTGCGGAAAAGACCCTCTACAGGTTTCATGTCGGAAATGAACCACATTAACGTGGGTAATATAGCGTGGTAGCCGAGTAACATAACCACCAGGCGTCACACAACGCGAATTCTGTAACCAGTCGTCACAAAATTCGATTTACGTAACTAGTGTGTCGTTTAAAGCTTCCAGTTCTCTTCGGGCATAGCAGGATCAGCGTGGCGAAACTCTGGTCATCTCACCTGTGAAGAGCGCCGCGTTTTTATTTCGCAGCTGCACACGGGTTTCGATCAGAGCCTCGGCCCGCTCCTTGCGGACGACGGTGTGATTGTGGCTGGGAACCTGGTGCGAAAAATGTCTCACGTTCCCAGTTTTCGCTCTTAGTTCTCGAACCAGGTCGAAACAGCGTCTTCCAAGGTGAAGTAGTAGTGCCGTAGCTTGCCCTCACTGGTGCAGGTAATGAAGACAGCGACACGGATGTACGCTTCGAGCCAGCTCTCCGGGTCTACAAATGATGACCCGCGGGAGGTTGGTGTCTCTCTGCGTTGTTGTAGCACGACTGTCGTGGGCGCTGGCACAGGAGCGGCCATCATTGCTGCCGTCGTGGTCATGGCCTTTGTCTTCCAGGTATTATCGGATAGAAGCTCGTACTCTGGTGCTAGACTTCGGTGTCTGATGCTGGTTCGCTGGTCGAGGTGGGCGTCGATGTCTTCTTTGCGACATGCACTGGGTTCACGGCTCGACGCGGGCGTCCGGAACATGAGGTAACAGCACCTCCGCCATATGTCACGGGCTGGTGACGGGGACGGATGCAGCAGTCGGCGTGTCGAAGATGAAACTCCTTATTTGACCGAACCTGTGTCTGGGAAATGAAAACTCAAACTACAGCAATACACGCCTAACATTGATAGCGGCGAACAGGGCGTAAGAGCTTGTTGGCTCTTATACGTTTGCTATCGAAAATCCCAGCGTTATCGCTGGTGGCCGCGCAATCTCTCGAAGAAACTAGACTATTTGCGCCCTGCGCGCAACCTTACTGAGTGATCTAAAACAAACGTGAAGCTTCTGAAACATCGCGGCGCTGTCTGCGCGGAGCGTTGCAAGCAGTCTTAGCGAATTATTCCAGAATAAATCAAAATAACACACGTGCCAATATCAATATTTTCACTCTAACATGTTGAAGAATACGATCGCCATGAATTGTCGTCTGCCTGTATGGTGAATTCATGTTGCTGTCGCACCAGTGGCAGCTTTCAAACCGAGGTAAAGAAGCATTAGAGAGCAACGTTCCCGCTCTCAGGTATGTCGACTAATCAGAAAAGGCTTTTTTTCTGCTTAAATATGCTCAAGAAGCGGCACCGAACAGTACCTCAATTCTCAAGATCTCACCGGCTAAATATCGGCGTATCAGTAAGCTTAGAAACATTGTTTCCTCGGTTACAAGCTAACGGCCACCGATCACTTAATGTTAGTAGCACTCTCATATTCACAAAAAAAAGTTTTGTGCCAAATGAACAACAACACTTGTGTACGCTGCGTGTCTCAGCATGCAAAAAACGTACGATTTTCACAATACCTCCATATTTGATAGTGATATCATCGGTGTGATTTTCATTGAAGGTTCCCCATAGGTCAAGATATACCCTGTAATGACAGGCAAGGTTCTTTTGACCATGCTATTTATCTAAGTTAAGAACATCTTACATTGCTCTGTTGTATGTGATTATTCTTGTGAAGAGCTCCTTCGTTTCAGTAATATTGTTCATTTTATCCACCTTGCATACAGGTGTTTGCTTTTGTGTAGTACTGTAGGTCCATGTATATTCAGGGGTATTCAGGAACTGAAATAAGCCGATTGCATACATATTATTGCGCAGACAGAAATCTAAGGTGGTGGTTTACTCGTCGCAGGTTCGGTCCCTGCCGGCCGCAAGTTACCTTTTCGTCCACTTTACTTTCTTCACAATTATATCATAATTACTAGAAATAACATCTCCTATATTTTTCTTGGCATTATTGTCTGTTAGTTCTCATTACCATAGCTGGTGAAACAACTAGTAAAACAACATTGGATGCGTCACGGTGTTTCGTGGCGCTTTCTATTTGCTTGGCCCAAGTTAGCTGTGACGCATTGTACATACCTAAATAGCCTTTCAAGTGCATTGTGCACGACTGCGCTGCAGGCGCACCCACGCAGATGATATACAATACTAGCTTTGTCTTGCAATGCCCTATGTATTGGAGGTGAGAAGGCAAAATAGACAACGGGGCCAGCTGAAACTGAAGTGACTCTGCGAATAATAACGTCGGTAGGAAGGGCACAAAGACTATAGCAAACATTTCGTTTCTGCACGTTTAAAAACACACGACGAAAACTCGCCCCACGTCCACAATGTGGATGTTATATTCATATTTTTCTTAAACAAAAATATTCAGCAACTTCTTATAATGGTCGTATTATTAGCGAACTGGTGGATACCTTTGTGAAAGCAACATTTGGATAATAACGGTATTTATTACGATGGAAAATAATAAAATGCTATTGCGGTTTATGTAAAAAGCTATTCATGAAACTTGTTTCAGGGTGTCAAGTCTATGTGTGGTAACTGGTTGGATAATGCACGTCTTCATATTGACGGGCTTACTTTCTTTCAAATGCCTGAGCATTTCTACTCCAACTGAACGAGAAAGCTCGCTGTCCGTCCGTCCGTCCCTCTGTCACTTACGGCTACCATCGCTATTAAGAAATGAATTAGTCATTTTTATTGGTGGAGCTCTGTTTCAACCAGAGCCCTCACGCTTCGAAGGCGAGTGTCTTAACACCTGGGATGCAAGCCAGCATTTGCGGAATGTAAATATATCTCAACCATATCAATGAGCTGAAATGGCGGTATAAATCTGTAAAAGTCGAACGCTTTTCCATAAAGGTACGTTGAATTTCTTGAGGAATAAATTTCCTCTACAGGAAATACATAATGCAGGAAATACATAATCAGGAAATACATAATACAGGAAATACATAATCAGGGAAATTGCAATCTTGCCAACACCTGATGCTAAAGAAGCGTTTCGGTGGCCGCGGGATGCGCATGTCATTAGCCCGTTCCAAACGTAGAGGAAAACTAGTTAAGGAAGATGAAAATGCCATTCCGCTCGAAAGCAACGTTTCTTCGACGACTGCAATGTCAAATAAAAATCTACGCTTACGCACAACTTAAACAACTCCCAAAAAGGAATGTAGTCCTTTTGCTGTTTTTTTTTTAACGCGACCCTGTTTTCCCCAGTGAAATTGTATATAATGTTGTGACCCGCCGAAAACCGCGCCTGGATATTCAAAACGTCTCAATACTTTCAACGTTGACGACAATTCTACTCTGTTTACTGTGCAGCACGAAAATATGCGCACATTACGCAGCTTATGTTAGTACAAGTGATAACACTCGAATTTGCAACGATGCTCGTGGAAAATGTGCTGCTTTTCACCGAAGGACAAATTCTCGACGACTGATGACGGCTCTCGCCGCCATTAGTGTACAGTAATTGTTTTTCCTTTGGTGGCACGAGTACCGAGTGACACTCTCTGATATCAAGCTTGTTAAGAGCTGGTACAGTTGTACGAAAACACTGATGAAGCTTAGCATATATATATATATATATATATATATATATATATATATATATATATAATCAAGCACCTAGGAAAAACATCGTTCGGTAAAGGACTGACGTTTCGAGTTTCGGCCGCGGGACCAGCCTTCGTCGGAGGCCGGTCCCGTGGCCGAAACATATGTCCCCTTACGGAAAGCTTTTTTTCCTGCGCGGTGCAATTTTTTGCACTTTTATTTCCGGGCCCTATTTTAGCACTCCATATATATATATATATATATAGACTTAATAGACTTAAAACGGTAAAATCAACGTCCCATATACTTTCCTTGGCTTCATTATCTGCTGCTTATCATTGAAGGTGTGTCAAATATATATATATATATATATATATATATATATATATATATATATATATATATATATATATATGTGTGTGTGTGTGTGTGTGTGTCTGTGTGTGTGTGTGGAAAATGAATGAAATGAACTAAGGTAAGGTTTGTGTACGTTATAGTTGTGATTAGGCTGTGACATAATCTAAAGTTCAAGTCAAAATTCGCATACCTTACTATAAAAATCTATATTGTCTCAGAAATCCCAGAAGCCGCAGCGCTGGTATGATTGCTGACAAGTTTCTTAGGCTGCTTATAGCAAACCACACCAAGATGGTAAGGGAAATAAATGATAAACCAGTCGCTTACGTGCGTAAGTCATCTACAAAGTATTTTAGTATTGAATCCACATGACGCGAAGGTTGTCGGCACCAAAATGTACAAGACTACTCTGTATCAAAAAAGAAATGAACCGTTTATGCCTGTAAACTTTCTATTTTTGTTTAGCCTCGCAGCGTCGGTAACTCCCATAGCCTGAGCTGCGTCTGCTGAGGCAATCATTTACCCTAAGTAATAACGGGTGTTGAATAATTGTGGGTGTTGGCATAATCTTCCTTTTTAATTTTTCAGCGTCCTCTGCTATTCATGGATTAAGGCACATGCCATAAGGCATTACACCACACCATATCAGACTACGATGTCGACTACTGGCACAGAAAATAAAGATTAAGTTTGAAAATTCTAAATAATTTGCGTGTAGTAGTCGGGGATACACACATTTAGCTCGTATGCAGCTTCCAGGAGCTCGTCTACGAACGCGCGTTTCAATGGCGGCCACGGTTATTAACGGGATAAAGAAATTCGAAATGCGTGGCGTTACGTTCTCGGCTCTCCGTATTTATGAGATGCGAAGAATTTCTTAGGGAACTACTGCAACTTTGAATGTATCTATCTATCTAGTCGCCTACGACTGAGTGCTGTCGTGCTCGCCTCCTTGACATGCTATAGACCAAAATTCACTTACGCTCCCATTGACTGTTATTCATGATCTGAATAAGTTGAAAATCATGTCCTGTACGTCGTCAAACCCTTTCCTCCAGACACCTGCGGCACATACCCTTATACAATAGGCCGCGGTATGCGGGCAAGCACCACAAGTTGTTGACAGTTTATATCTGCCCAGGGACGGCGATAACAAGCATTGATAATTTAAATGCTCAAGCGTTAAGTAAACCCGACATCGGCAGCATTGACCCGAGGAATGCAAAGAATAAAAATCTGAATCCCAACAGCAATTTAACCCTAGCAATTTGTGTGCCAGTCAGCTATTCTACCATACAGTCACGGCAGGTTGGAAAAAAAAACGCAAGGCCTGTGCTGAAATCGCAGCACAGTCACAGCGAAAGCTGTAAGAGCGGCCTTTCTAGAGCGCGTTGTAAGCTCTATTGGGCCTACAATACTAGTACACTAAAAAGGTACCCACTACGCCAAAAATCACAATTTTTGTTAAGTTGGGAAGCACCTACTAAGCCATTATTCCTCATTCTGCGGAGAACAGAGGCACCAGCTACACGTCTGTAAGGCATTATGTGCACTTTCTTGACGCGACGACTGATGACGATGAAGAATTATGGCTCAGCCCTTTGTAATGGGTTGGAAGCTTTAAACGGCCCACCAGTTATGTAATTTGCATTGGGTGACGCCCAGTCGCTATTTCCCTCTCCTGTCATGCTGTATAACATGCGTTGGCGTGGGAGTGCTCCAATAATAGTGCTGACATGCACGTCATAATTTTCGCGTTACCATTCGTCAGTTATGTTCTTCATGTAATTATGTCACACAATACCAGTTTTGGTGTATATCGAGCTAGCGAAGCCTCGGCGAGCGCACCGTGAGCGTGGTACGTAAATTATTATTATTATTATTATTATTATTATTATTATTATTATTATTATTATTATTATTATTATTATTATTATTATTTCTCTGAATACCTCGAAGACAAAATTCATGTCTATCACTCGCAAAACATCTAGCGTGTCATTTCAATACTCTGTCAATTCTGTGCCGTTATGCAAGGTTTATGAAATCAGTGATCTTGGTGTTGTTGACAGCGCGTTAAACTTTTCTTCTCACATTAAGCGTGCTGCTATGCGGGGCCTTCGTTCTCTCGGAAGTGTTTGTAGAATATCTCGAGAATTCAGGTCTCCCATGGCCCTACACAAATTGTACACGGCAATATGTCTTCCGCAACTTGAGTATGCGTCCGTGATATGGAATGGCATTGCTCAATCCAGCGGTAACACCATTGAACGAGTCCAGAAAAAATTCCTCAGCATATATAACCATCGCTTTGCTAAAAATGACTCTGGATCTCGTTCAAGTACTGCTGAATTATTATCACTGCCATCACTTCACTGCCGACGAAATCGCTCTGATCTCTTATATCTTTACAAGCTAGTCCACGGTATCATATCCTGCCCTGTACTTCTCAATTGTGTAAATTTTCGAATTCCGCGTAAGTTAACCAGAGAGAACAGACCGTTTCATGTACCCGCCTGCCGCCAACACTCTACCGTTCACAGAATACAAAGTCTCTATAATGTTAATTTTCTTGATCTTGACGTTTTTCATAGCCCACAATCATTGTTTTTATCCGAGCTTTGCACTGTTTTGACATAGTGTGGCACAATGTACAAAGTCTTCCCTTCTCAGTCTTTCCACATAGTTGTATACATGCAATGTAATTTTTTATTCCCAGTCAATATTTCCCGTGTTGTCTTATTTTACTCCTCCCCTTTTGTGTTCATTTCTCTTTGTCTACGTGTTTTTGCTCTTTTATTTCTGAAAACTGTCTGTACTGTATTTTTTATTTTTATTGTTTATTTTTGCTTGCGCCAGCACAAAGACCTTACGGTTGTTCCTGGGCACGTGAAATAAATCATTGATTGATTATTATTATTATTATTATTATTATTATTATTATTATTATTATTATTATTATTATTATTATTATTATTATTATTATTATTATCTTCAAGACTGCCAGTTTTACTTGGAGACCAAGGCAGGTGGGCATACTGACAACAACGTGAGCGTGAACATGATACACACACTGCAGAGTACAATTGCGTTTCATACACATAACTGTTGTTCCCTCCAACAGAACAGTAGTATTTACAACTCCACAGTGAAACTTAATACAATCTTCTGCAATATAAAGAAGTCATGCAAACAACAACAGAACAATTTGCATCAATACAAAACTTTTTTGCCATGGTTAGGGCTTATTTTCTATTGCGTAACAAAAGGTTGACGGTGCTTCAATGTTTGCTATTGTTGGGTCAAGACGGTTCCACTCCCTAACTGCAGTAGGTAAAAAAGAGTATTTAAATGTGTTGAAGTTGCAAAAGTATTCATCTAACGCTTCATCGTGTTTATTATGTGATATCCAGGACCTAGAGAAGTTGATGCAATTTGAAGAATTTATGTTGAAGCGGTTGTGCAAAAGGTTATGCATAAATTTTAAACGAGCTTGTTTTGCTCTGATTCTCAGTGTGCCTAGACCAGATGATGTCAAAAGTTCAGTGGGCGAGTCAGTACGTTTATATTTGCTATGAATGAACCGTATAGCGATACGGTTCTTTGAAGTTTTTCTAGTCGATTTATATAGTAACATTGTGCGGGAACCTAACAGTGTTAGCCTATTGTAGTACTGGCCGCACAAAGGTTATATAACTGAGGCGTTTGATATGGGTGGGAGCAGACTTTAAGGGCCTTTTAAGAAAGAACAACTTACGGGTGGCTTTTGAGGAGATATTGATAACGTGTATGTTCCACCTGAGGTCGAATGTAAGAGTTTGTCCTGGATATGTGTGTCGATGAATTTTAGTTAGTTTAGTGTCACTTTGAGAGTAAGTAAATTCTGATGGGTTCTTCTTTCTTGTCACCGTCATAGACGCCGATTTGCTAATGTTATTAGGCATTTGTAATTGTTCGCACCAGGTGTTTATTACGTTAAGTTGTATGTTTAGGGTGAGGTGGTCTTTGTAAAACATTATATCTTTATAGATAACGCAGTCATCTGCGAATGTTGCATTCAGTGTTAGTAACGATGTAATTAATATAAACTAAAAACAGTAAGGGCCCTAAGGCTGAGCCCTGTGGTACACCAGAGGAGATAGGAACAATATCGAATGACGCTTCATCGAGACACAAATTGCGAACGCCGGATAAACAATCGCCAATTCACGCTTAAATGTCTCCTGCTCCAATTACTGCCTCTAGTTTTGCAGTTACCTTGGTGTGACACGCGCGATCAAACGCTTTGCTGAAGTCTAGGAATATAATATCTGTTTGGCCGCAATTGTCAATCGTCCGTGCGAGGTCGTGAACAACTTCCGTTTATTGCGCTACTGACGTCCCGCGTCTAAAACCGTGCTGACTAGGCGGTAGTATGAGATTTTTTTCAAGATATGCTGTCAGGTGTTTTAAAATTATATGTTCTAGGATCTTGCATGATGTACAGGTAAGAGAAATGGGCAGGTAATATGAAGGAGAGTTTGTGTCGGCTGAATAATGAATTGCTATCCCCTTTGCTTTCCTCCAGCCATTTGGCACACGCGCAGTTTAAAGTGAAATGCGATAGATAATGCCAAGGTATCTGCTGCACCATTATGCGTATCGGTTTCAAAGTATCTATCTATCTATCTATCTATCTATCTATCTATCTATCTATCTATCTATCTATCTATCTATCTATCTATCTATCTATCTATCTATCTATCTATCTATCTATCTATCTATCTATCTATCTATCTATCTATCTATCAAGCCGCCTACGGCTATATGCTCTTCTGCCCGTGCGTGACGTTCATGCCGTACATGACATGCATGTCGTGGTTTTCATATTACCTCCTGCCATTTGTGTTCTTCATAAAACCATGTCCAGCAATACCAATTTTGGTGTATATATGTTGCGAACCGGCCGCGAGCGCACCATGAGCCTGGCTTGTCAATTATGCTGTACATGACATACATATCATGATTTTCATGTTATCAGCTGTCATTAACGTTCGTCGTACAGAAATATCTCGGTATAGCAATATTGGCTATATTCAATTAATTAAAGCGCCGCTAGCGCCCCGACACACTAATATGTAAATCATGTTGTACATGACATGCGTATCACGATGTGCTAGTTATTTATGTCCGTCATAAGCTCCTGTCACACGATACCAACTATGGTATAGAAAAAGTTAACGAAGCGTTCGCAAGAGCGCCAAGACAGCTGAGAGTATATAATTGTGATTTTTATGCTATGACCTGTCATTTATATTTGTCATACAGACATGTTACGCCATACCATTTTCGATAGACGTCGCATTAACGAAACGGGCAGGAAAGCACATAGCCGTAGATAGATAGATAGATAGATAGATAGATAGATAGATAGATAGATAGATAGATAGATAGATAGATAGATAGATAGATAGATAGATAGATAGATAGATAGATAGATAGATAGATAGATAGATAACGTTCAAAGTCGCATTAGTGTGCTATGAAATGCATGGCATTTATTAAATACCCACAGCCGAGCGCGTAAGTGCCGCGCAGTTCGCATTTAATTATCGCGTTAGTACGCGTGCGTGCTCGTGTAGGCAAGTAAAAACTACCCCTATTTCTTTCCTAATCAGTTAGAGAACAACGGTGTGCTTCTTTCGGGGCTGCAAAAGCGAACGCAGTGCGTAAAAAATGCGTTACTCTGCGTGAAATCAACACCGCGCCGCCGCAGCTTCGGCCGCGCTGGACCAAATATGGCGGGCATGACGGTCGCGGTACTTTTCCCGTTTCAGTGACTTCAAGTCGAGTCCGGCCGTGCCGTGCCACGGGTAGCGTAGCGGCTTCACATCGCCTGTTGCCGCTGCCATCCGGCGACGTCGCACGTTCTGGTGTGCAGGCGTGCTCACGTCGAACGTCTAACGTCGGCGATGGCTCCATACCCCAGTTTACCCAAGAGCCGGCGCGTGAGCTATTCCAAGAGTCCTTAGGAATGTACTGTAACAAAATGGCAAGTTGTTGCTTCTTCACATGTGCAGAGAAACAGCACTTGAAAGATGTAGACAAAAAGAGAGGGAACACACATGGTTTGTATGGTGTGTGTTCCCTCTCTTTTTTATCTATATCTTTTTGAGCGCTGTCTTTCTTCAAATATGAATCTAAAATTAGGTCGCCTTTAAGAATTATTAAACAGAGCTACATTTTGTGAATGTCAGTAATTTTCATTGCTTGTATAAACGTCACAGTGCCTCAAAACATGAAGTATTGGCATTGTTATATCTTATTATGGGAATCAGTTACCGAAATTAAATTCTGTCCGTATTGATTTCGCGAACACTTGAGGCGTTTGCCCATTTGCCCATATATATCATGTTCTTTGAATAATCTAACATACGTACTAGAAAGATATCAGCCCCGCCACGGTGGTCTAGTGGTTATGGCGCTCGGCTGCTGACCCGAAGGTCACGGGATCGAATCCCGGCAGCGGCGGCTGCATTTTCGACGGAGGGAAATATATTTGGGGCCCGTGTACTTAGATTTAGGTGCACGGTAAATATTTCCAGGTGGTCGAAATTTCCGGAGCCCTCCACTACGGTGTCTCACATAATCATATCGTGGTTTCGGGACGTTAAACCCCAGATATTATTATAATAATTGAAAGATATCAGTAGTGATAACAAAAGTTGCTTTGACCAATTTGGAAGTAAAATATATTTGCACACAGCGGTACTGACAACGCATGACACGCAAGAAGTCAACCGCTCGAAGTAACTTAATGCGGCGTGTTTATGAAACCTCCGATACCTAGGAATATATGGTAATTCAAGTTGACGATGGAAGCCGACAGAATAGACGTGTTTCTGTCTATCGTCAAAAATAGGGACAATACTGTTGCAGCATTGATTGTCTTTGGGGTTCACGTGTTTTAGATTGTTGTATTAAAAATTGTTTTAAAGCCAGAGAATGTAGTATTGCTAATTATCATGACCTGTTTCATACAAGACAACACGAATGGCTCCGACTAAAATAATAGCTAGTGCAATTTAAGAAGTCCTAGCTCGTGTTGTTCTCTAGAGTATTTGCATTACACTCAACAAAAATGCTAGTTTGGGAACGCTCTTGTGTGTTTCCGAATACACTTCTGTTACGTCATGTCGCGTAACGATGTAAGACATTACAACACCTTGTTTTAAGCAAGCGCATGAATTAAGCATTTCAGGATTGGCAATATCAGGAATGCAATTTTCGGTTAGAGCATAATAATAACCTCGTTTAGCTTTAAAAAAAGAGTCATGTTTACCTTCTTTATATCCGGAGATCGATAAAACATCATTTCGCCATTGTACATATCAGGAATAAGGAATACCAGAGTGATCGCAGCTAGGAATTGCGTGGATAAAATTCCTTCCGCCATGGAAACGTTGTTGCAACTGTAGTCAACCGTACCTTCTAGCTTTGTGAATGTAACACTGTGTGCCCATTGTTATTAACGCTCGAATTTGTGCTCTGCAGGTGTGTCGAAATGCTGGAATGTATCTTGCTACCCTGTTCCAATGTTCTAGTTCAAATGCAATATCTTTAGTTTCTTGACTGGTCAAGAGGGCGGCGAGGATTAAAGGCTTGCGAGCCTGACCTACATTTCAGACAACGTTCAGTAATGTTCTTTGCAACACATCACTCTTATACGCTAGGCTAAAGCGGTACCCTAACATTAACAAAAACAGTCTTTTAAAATGAATATATCCAATATGCGCACACATAATATAAAGATGTTCATATAACGTTCACAGCTTAGCTGATAAAACACCGAAATCTGGATGCACAAAGATCTCTTGTGCCTAAATTCAAACCATATACACATAATGACCACACACATTGTTTTATCACATGGAACAGACCCTAAATACACATAAAAAAACCAAATACAATGTGAGTATACAACAAATTTTAAGTTATCCCAAAAATCACTGGAAGCAAAAATGCAACCCAGTTGTAATTAGTAATCATTTAATTTGTTCTTTAAATGCGGACGAGGAGCATTCGTAATTACATTGGTCTTCTGTTTTGTTTTAAAGATAATTACTTTGGAATGAAATGGTTTGTTTTCCATACTTCCTTCTCGTTTGAGGCGTGTGGAGCTGTGTGTGTCGGAGGGAGTACAATATAGAACGGTGCTGATTCACGTCACGGTAGAGCCTCTGCTCGTATATACATATTTTAGCACTTTTAAATAGTGTACCTGATCTGCACGAATCATTGAAAATTTCACGAATAGCTGCTCAGCTTTGAAGTCTATTGGCGGAGCTGTGTAATATACATAAAGGCGGATAACTTTTTTTCTGTAGTTTTACGAGTCGTAAACAATTATATTTGGTGGTAGTAACCCATACTAATGCTCCATAACAGAGCTTTTAATAAAAAAGTCTGTTATAAAGCAATATCTTCACGGAAAAGGGTATAAAGTGTGTTATTTTGTGTATGGTTCCTACAAATTTTGATAGATGATTGGAGACGCGCCATGTGGCAGCTCCAGAACAAGTTCTTAATAAACCGCACTTCCAGAAATTTCAGTTTTATTTTTCTGCTGTGGATGACTCCATGAAACATAACAGATATGTCGCAATTAACCTTCAACGCCATTTGCCGTCGTTGTAGGGTTTGTCTTGATACAAAAAAGAACTGTAGGTCAATACACTGAGCGCATATATATGCTTATAAAAAGTTTTATTATAAATATCTCCAAAAGGCTTCTCTAGACTCATCACATACGGTATGTACAAAAGGTAGAAAAAACAACTCTACGCAAACACAAGTGTCAACTATGGGCACAGCTGCCGATGCCGATGCCTGAAATACAAAGCTGTTCCAAGCATCATGAATTAAATTGGCTTAGCACTGCGGCGCTGCTTAATCAGTGACAGGAGCTCGAAATATCCATGTGCAATGATGTTGCGCAGTTTTGCACAATTACATAATAAAGTAGTGCGAGAAGTACACAGATACCGGCTGTCCGCTTTTATTTAACGTGCATGCGGTTAATCTTTATTGTTCAACTACGCATAAGACAAGTCTCCCACCGGCACTACATTGCAGGCAGGGCTGGGCAAAGAGACTCGGAAAAGTATTTCGGAATACAGTTATCGAAATACATGGACTGGAAACCTAAAATACAGATACTGAGATACATTTGCCTTTAGTGTAACGGGATATTTGAGAAATAATTTCGCAATAGGACGAAAAATGTATTCCGGAATACAGATACAGCAATACAGATACTGGAATACTTTCTTTGTTATTTCAAGGATGCTCATACTTCGCAAAGGCATAAGTGCACCATAACGTTGTAAGTAAAAATGCAGCGCATGGATACATTGATACTTTCAGTTCATTTATTTATTTATTACAGCACCCTCAGCGCCATTATGACATTACAGACGAGAGGGGGGTTACAAAGTACATAATTAGTAATAATTACATAATTCCACGTATCATTTGCAATAAAAAATTACGCTATTTCACAGCAAGAGTAACAAATATTGGACACCGAAATCGTCATACTTGGTGACAACAAAATGAGCTATGCTATAAATAGCACAGTTTAAGCAAATCACTCGAATCACTAATGAACACCAGTGAACTGAGAAACAGTATACATTTATTTTGCACATAAATTCTGCTTTGCTTAGAAGGTTGCTCAAGACTCGCGACAGAAGAAAAGTCTCTCTAACGCTGCAGACGATCACAAATTCGCGTTATAGGGAATAAATACCGCCTTCATAGCCGGATAGCCCTGCAGCGTGGTGATATCTCTTCTCGAGTCATCCAGATACCGAAACACTTCCACCCTCACGTGAGTTGTCTTGACCGTTCAGAAGCCGAAGTCTGCCCCCATCTTCGGAATCCTCAACCGTCTGGCCCGGTCGGCACCGGGTCAGACGGCTGAGGATTCCACTGCCCACATAGGCCGGTCATAATTACCTAAGCGCAATGGAACCCAATGCGTCATAGCTGCACAATTCATACATTGGCTTCCTAAAATCACGTTGTTTGGGGGTAGGAGGGTAATAATAATAATATAATATCTGGGGTTTGATGTCCCAAAACCACGATATGATTATGAGGGACGTCGTTGTGGAGGGCTCCGGAAATTTCGACCACCTGCGGTTCTTTAACGTGCACCTAAATCTAAGTACACGGGCCTCAAACATTTTCGCCTCCATCGAAAATGCAGCCGCCGCGGCCGGGATTTGATCCCGCGACCTTGGGGTCAGCAGTCGAGGGGGGTTGGAGGGTTTAAGCCTTCGCAAATCGCTCCTGCCAGCTCTCTAAACAGACGTAGAAACAGGGACAGCTGCTCAGAGCGCCCCATCAGAAACTACAGCAAGCACTCGTCGCCTAGGCTGAAAGGGTCACTCTTCAATAAAGGTGTTACCACCACCGACGCTACCAGCACCCATTTCAGCAAGCCGCATCAGGCAAAGTCAGCTCCGGCGGTGGGGGAGCCTGGTACCACAAAATACCGTTTGACGCTTGTAATCAATTAGGAGCGCACCACGACACGCTGGAGTGGTGGCGGAAAGTGCGACGAACATAGCCATCTTCAAATCACTTCCGCCGCGACAACGGGAACTGCTTTTCGAAGTGCCATCGCTTTCAGAACTGATCGCATGCGAAGCATTGCAAAGGCTCTGCTAAAAGGCGGTATCCGCGCGTGGGGGTCACGAGGTTATGGCTTGGAACCCGAAAAAAAGTAGCCGTGCTGCACTGGCCTTGACAGACCACGACTTTCGTCGGCAGAGGCCGACAACATTGTCTCGGCGATTCTGCCGTCTGTGGCGTCGCGCGCTTTGCTACATGGGCCGTTCTGTGAATGAAGGGAAATCATTGCTGCCCTTTCTGTCGGCGACCGGCGGCGCGCCTTTGCTTGTCTTGGCACAAAAACAAAAAAAACGTCATTCCCCCTTGGAAACACGCCTCAACTCATTCCCGACAAAAAAATGTAACGGGATACTCGTGTCCTGCACATTATCGCGATACAAACGATACATCGTAAAAGTATTTCACTACTGAGATACAAATACATTTTTCAAATGTATCTCGATACAGAAATACAGATACTCAAAAGTATCTCTGAATTACTATCGCGATACTGCCCAGCCCTGATTGCAGGTCAATATCCGGTGCCTATATATATGGCAGGTGAACGGTTGCGCCGTGAACAGTCGGTATTTTCAATCAAGAAACTCGCTAGGAGACGCTGCCTGCGTCGACGTTGTCTTTCGCGGGTGATGGCCTGTTCTCGTTCCTTACGAGCTAGTAGTTCAGCCAAGGTAAATGTAAATGGTAGCGAAGCTTCCATAGAAGCCCATACGTTCAGAAAATGGCTGCTCGTCAGCTGCTCATGGGGCTTGGCGCCATCTGTGTGAGGAGGGAACACTTCCGGCGGAACAAAAAACAAAGCGGATGTGACGCAATATCCGGTAAAATAGTGACGTCATTTTGTTGGCACTAGCGCAAAATTTGACCTCAAAATATTTTTCTTAGGCCCCTGATCGCTAAGGACTTGCGCTACGGCGAGCCGGCAAGCCCTTGGCGAATGCGCTTGAAGCCAACGCTAGCTAAACTAATATCGACCCGTGACTAAACAGCGGTGTTTAAGTGTACCGTTGTGCAATTCGCCTTGGTTTTACCAGGAAACTTTATTCTTTGAGCTTTTATTCTGCGTTCGTGTCATCTTCCACAGAGTGAATAAAGTACGCAACAGCGTACCTCAAATGTTTGCAGCGTTGCTTATTTGCTTCGCACATGCGCAGGGGACTTAAAGAGCGCATTGCATGTGTGCTTCAGTTCTAACAAAAAGAAATGACGCCTGGTCACGGCATAATAATGATATTTCAGTTTTATTCAATGGTCACAATAACGCAATTTAACACACCCTACACAATGAGCAACAAATGTCATAATAAGTACAAAAGGTGCGTACACTACGTGTACTATGTTTTGCCTTTTGTTCCGATAAATTAACTTTACGTGCAACGTATCAAGACATGCAAATTGTAGTGATTGTAGCGCGACAGATAACTCAGCGATCTGCTCACCGATAACAGGAAATATAGTAGGCACCGCGTGTTCACGAAGGAAACCGGGCAGCAGGAATACTGATCCATGAAAATCCAGCAAGCACAATACTCCGAACCGTTGCCCCGGTGTCTTATCTAGAAGAGAGGGCTCGTCAGGCGTACGCGTGTTGCTATTGCATCCTTGGAACACCAAATCGTTTCCGCGAGTACCGAGGAAAGCGTTCGGCGCGAAATGTTAGCCGCCTCGTGCCGTTGTCCGTTGAACACCGTAGCCAACACGTTCACCAACGATGAAACGCACCTCGCAACTTCGCGCACACCAAAATCAAATTCTCACCACAATAATTCACAGAACGCATGCAAGTGCGAAACACCAGAACACCTGAGGGGGCGTGTCGCCGCAGACGAACTTACGAGCGCGCGTTTCCATGCACCGCAAGCGCTGCACTGAATGATAATGACGTGCGCCTCTCTTCAGGGGGCGCTAAGAAAAAGGTTTTTCGTAAGAATTAAACACTGTCGTACATTCTTGGCACATTGCACCTACATAATATCGTTCGCGAAATAAATGTAATTTGTAAAACATAAAAACAGCTTTACGTCTACAATAAAACTTGGTTTTTCGCTATTAGTGTTTGTTCCCTCCAAACATAGTCGCGCTTCAATCGCAGCACCCATAATTCCCCTTGCTGGTGTCGTTGGCAATAGGTTCTGAACCGTTTTTCGCCCGAAGCTTCGCGACCTATTTGAATCGACCTTGGTTCAGCGTTCATAGCAGAAAGAGCGTTTCCATAGTCAACGTGCGCCATTCGCTCTGCCTCGCCACATGGCCGTGTGCTGAGGCGGAGACGCCCTTTCTTGCGCTCAAGCAAAGGGACCGTCACGACAGCAGGCAACGATGCGCGCTGAGACCCTAAGCTGATTCTCTTTTAAAACTTGGAGTACGATTGAGCTTCGCCTTCAAGATGGAAACGCAATAGATTAATCGGGCCTCGTGCGCATGCTTCTCAATCGCTAGCCTCGCTTCAGTTCTCAGTGCATGCCTCAACCGTGCCGTAAGGAAGCGAACGACTGTGCGAGTAGCATTGGCCCTTTCAAAGTATCATAGAATGCCTACTGCGACTATAGTTGTTAAGTGTCCACTACGCCATAATTGTTCCTTTTCCGAATCAGCGAAGCACCCACTACACACACAGGCAACTAAGGAAACGCGCGATCCAGCGGAGCTGTTCACTTTGTTGATGCTTTTGCTGCTCATGATGATCAAATATGTCTGAGTGCTTTGTAGTGGGCGAGCCTTTCAAAAGACTCAGTCGTTGCGCAATTGACATGTTTTGACGCCTCGCGCTATTCTACGCTTCTGTCACGCAATATTACATCCGCTAAGGACTCATTCCACTAAACTGCATTCATATAGTAATTCTTTTCCAAAGCAGTTTCTAGAAACAGCTTGGCTCTGTGGTAGAACACTTCCTTGCCATGCAGGCGGCCTGGGTTCGGTTCTCGCTTGTAACCCGAAGATTTCTATTATTTAATTTATTCGCACCTTTCTCGATTTTTCGGACGTGGACAAGGTGGTGATTTTTTGCTTGCAATGAACGATGCCGTCAACGACGCTGACGCCGACTCCGAAATTTCTGCGAACCGAGCTCTTTGAGGCTATCGCGTTAAACATTTTTCAAAATTAAAGCGAAAACCAAGGACCAAAAAGTTGAAAAACGCCGAAAAAATACGGATACATAAACCAGGGCAATGAAAAATTAGACGGAGGACATGCACACTAGCTCGTGACATAAATTGCTCATGCTGTTTCTTTTTGCGCATTTTCCTACTTTTGCTATGAACCAACTTATTCAGGCCTCTGTTTCTAAAAAAATAGCAGCCCTATAAGGTATGATGTGAAGAACGTAGGTTAAGTAGTGAATATATTTGGTTTTCGTGCCTATATATAATGCCACCAGATTTCAATAACGGAAACTGGTAGGTTCCTTGCACAAAAACAGCTACGATTTTCAAGCTTGAAGTTATATCCGCAAGTGGCTTTCGAGGACTGCATCGAAATGCAACATCACTATAGAGCCCGATGTGTTCCGTAACTATGCAAGCACAACTTTTTGTTCGGCTAGTTGGTGCATGTTAACGGAAAGAGTAAGGCGCCAACGAGAGGAGCACGAGAAGTGATTAGGCGTCCGTCCATGTTTGTTCTTGTGTTCGACTCGTTGGCGTCTTATTTCTACCGTAACTATACTGGGAGGCGTATGCAGACGGATATTGTTCTATTTTGTAGGCGCGCTCAACACGGCAGGCACCAGTTGATAGAAAAAATGGCATGGCAGCAGATGCGCTAGTAAGAAACGCACTAATTCATCTTCCTATCTAGCCTGCTAGGTTCGGTCATTATTGTGAGATCACCTCAAAAAAGACGGAGCGCCACCCAGGAGCAAACAACCAGCATTGCCCAGGAAAGCATTCATGGTATTCTCATTTAAAGCACACGAGGTAAGATGCACGGTTTATTAGCTGTAAATCTGACGGGCTCAGTTTTTCGGGAGACGTCTGACATACATAGCTGCCCTATTATCAGTAGACACCTGGACAAAGCGAAATCAACTTTGATAACAGGCCAAAACAACGAAAATGAAAATAGCACGACGGAACCGGGTAAAGACTGTATGCCCCTGAGTTATCTATGTCAATAGAACTTCTCCAAAGGAGTTTGGTGAACACGGGCAACATCACTGAATTCTGATGCTTTTTAAAATGCATCGCGCGCTAACGCATTATTTCTCCTCGCAAGAAATTATGGTGATCCTTAACAGGCGAAACGTTGAATGACAGCTCTGTGATGACGAGGCCATTTGTACGTGTAGGCGAAATAGTGTGCACTAATTTGACACTTTTGTTCCCTTAACGAAAACGACGTCTATATGTTTCTTGTGACCAGGTGTTCACGGTAGAGCACAGGACGGGCCGTAATACTGGGCCCGGGCCCAGCCCGGACCCGGCACTTGTTGAAGTTTACCCGCCCGAGCCCGGCCCGGTGACTCCAAGCGAAACCCGGGCCCGGCCCGAAACAGCCAAAAAGTTCACCTACCTGGCCCAGCCCGACCGCAGATCGGGCCCGAATCTAGGTGGTGTGACCGAACATGGAATCGACAGCAACGCATTTTTCAGTAGCAAATATTCACTTTCCTTAGCGCATGCTACGCTAACAAGTATGCTTTTGTTCTACGGCAATTCCTTGTAAAAAAAGGCCTCACTGTGGAAACAGTTGACCGGACATGCTGGGTACTATGAACGGTTATTCGGCAGCGGTATACGGTACCAATGTTTCTTGGAAATACAATGGGAATCATCAAGAGCGTTTGATGGCAGATATTGCAGCAAGAAAAGGGATTTGCAGCATGACGTCAGTTTCAACAGGTAGCGCCATAAGAACAGAGTAGAGAGAGAGAGAACTGAATGCTCTCTATTGAAGTTTAAAACATGCTCTAACGACAAAGCTAATCGTGCACCGTTCTGGATATGTAGCACCTGTCTTCAGCATAGTAGCACCTTGCCACTGCAGGAGAAATAGAGGAAGAAAGCCAAATTTATAACCTTTGTTGTGAATACGCGGATCTAGATAAAAATTATAACGATCTCCGTGCACCACGTGTACTTTTTTGAAATACGTATAAACAAGCGAAAGGAAGGAAAACCGATTTGTCATACCTTTCTTTTCATGTATCACTCCGCTGCTAGTATACACATTCTGTAATTTTTTTGTGGCATAGCTTAGTTCATTTCTTTATATATTATTGGGCGAGAAGTGAAATTATCAGGAGATTGCGGTTGTAAGCATACCTTGCACTGTTACATCAGATATCGTGCCGCGCTAAAGTTTCCCGAACTGCTTGCGCTAGCCGCAGGGGCCCACAAAATCTGCTTTGCGAATTGTGAAGGTGTTCACAGTCGCTGTTTCAGACTTTCACCACTGGAGCAAATTTCGGACCTCTGTTCAGACCTATGAACATAGATATCCAACTCTCTTGATTTCTGTTGTTCCTCAACGTCGTCCCAGTTGAAAAACCCACCAGAGTGTGTTTGGCGAGTTCTGGTGTGTTCTGGTGTTAACACCAGAACACACCACCGTGCAAAGTCAGCCCGACACATTGACATAATAGGGAGGGGGGGCACTGCCACTCGTGGGGGGGCAATGTCAGCGCCATACATTGACATAATTGGGAGGGGGGTGCTGCGACGAACCTTCGCCCCCATGAAGGGGAACCCTGCGCACGCCTATGGTAAATAGTAAATGTGACTGGATCTTCCTTTTAAAGATCTTGTATGAGTCTATATCGTCAATCAGAGTAGTTACATTCGGGTGTCAGATCAAGGCTAAACGAAAAATATTTCTGCAATATTCTCTGCCTTACTATCACAAGACCCTCGCCAAGTATTGAGTAATTATTTGGCGCGTGAGGCACTTGAGTAATTAACAAAAAACAGAAACACCCTGCTGCATGCCTAGGCGTGCAGCAGGGGGATTAATAACAAGTGCACTGAAAAAAGGAGACATGCTCACCGATGAAAGAAAGAAAAGAAAAACTGTACATTCTCTCCTATCATATCAACTGTTGGACAAGGTGCACCATATGAACTTTTGGAGAAACACGTCTCGTACACAAGAAGAATATGGCACACATCTTTTAGTCACCTTCGAAAAGATACGGCATTTTTGCTACAACGAATGTTCCTCCTCGATTTAAAAGAACATACGGTGAAGCCATGCTGCTTTCTGGCAGCAAACACTGCACTACATGTGCTGGTGGATGCTCGATACTGTACATGAAGGGTAAAAAATACTGCTGACAGGTAATTTCCTGGCCGCTGCACCATACAGTATGGAAACCTCTTTAACAACCTCTGAGCAATAAATGCCTCAGACTCCTCGACAGTTTCCTTGAGCAGCATGAAGACACTTTTGGAAAGCGGCATGAAATGCCTGATGTATCTTGATGGCTGAATGTCATCGAGACATGGGATGCTGTAATACAAAAGCCACAATTCTCATTCGGTTGCCTTCCAAAAGGCCCTTTCCGAAATTACAGAGGGCAGCAAGCACATCAAGTGTTGCTGTCCTCACGTGACTTAGAACTACGTCACAGTCTGTTTACACATAACCACCAGCTCGATATGAACACCACACATGTTCTTTTTTTAAGGAAGTGGCATTCAAAATGCACTAAATGCATTCCGAGCAACCCCAATAAACTTGTTAGTGTTCTTGACGCCAATTTTATAAAGCGCAAGAATACAAAAAACTTCCAAAATCTGAATCAGTACTCCATCACCAATATCTCACATAATTGGTGCTTTACAAGGAACCTTCTGATCTCGCACCTTCAAATATGAGCTATCAGTGGTTGTAATCCAGTAAGCACATTTTTATTGAATTACGACTCACACAAGGACAAGCTTGCAATCTACTTACAGAGAGGCCAGGAAGCATTACTGCTGATTTCTTGCCACACAATCAGAGAGGTCAGCATCTGGGTTGTCGACTTCAAATCCTCAGGAGCCTCTTGACTACATTCCGAAGTACCATGGAAATTGCTGACTGTTATAGGTAATTCATCCTGCATATATGGTTCATCTTAGAGCCCAACATTGTCCTCAGTAAGCTCATCTGAACTTGCCTGCATAGAAAAGAGAGACAAAACAGAAGTGAGACGATATTCAGGAGTTATGCATTCATGTTCGATCATCAAGTATAAAAGCCACATAAGCAATTTTGTGAAAAAGCAATAAGCAACACGATGGATTTAGCTCTCGTCTAGAAGTTGAATCGCATGAGAGTGACAGCTGTTTAATGCTGCCAGTATGAAGGCAGCAAATATGCACCAATGCTGGCATGACACGTGCTCTAACAGTTTAAGCATATTTGTTTTTTTGTTGTTTTTTTGGCCGTTCCCTCCTTCCATGTGACAACCAGTAGTATGTTACTGATGTGCTATTCCAGCTTGGAGCTACTGACGGGTTTCTCAGAAATTCTGGGCTATAAGGGACATATTATAGTTTTCCACAATTGAGCAATCTAGCAAGAGAAATGAGTGATCTGGTCATGCGACCATCCATTTTGTTGCTTGTCACTGTGACATGCCAAGTAGCGCCAATGGAATTTAGGCTTCCAGCACTCGCAATTTGACGACAGGTATGAAACTGGCAATGCTTACAGCAAAGTGGTGCAAACATAAAGAGATCCCAGATGCTGCAATACTGAATAAGTCATAGGAATCATTCATGGTTCTGGCAAGAAAAGCGTATTATAAATCTTATCTGCCCCAGTTTAATCTCATTACCACCGTCCTTTCGACAGCAGCTCAGCATTTTGAATAACATGCAAGACTGAATCAAATGGTTGAAACATGATTTGTAATTGGGATAGCATTCTAGATGTGAAGATGTACACAGTGGCCCAGACTGAAACAATACAGGCCAGGAATCTTTCTTCCTGTCTCTGCTTGCACTACTTCATTCATTTCATTGAATCAGGTATATTTACTCAATGTGGATGCAATGCGGTTTGTATTGTAGCCTCTGCATAGCACTAGTGCGTTAATGTTTTATGAAGACAGGCAGTAGCTGATTTTCTTCGTGGAAATGTGTGCCTCGTTTTGTCGCAAACTGCAAGTACATGGGACATTCCTAACGCACCTTGACACCATTTGGGTCCTAGATTTGCTGTTCATAAATAACAACTGTTCCACTCGGGTACTTTTGAAAGGCCATGCAGTCGATGGCCGTCAAAAAGCCACAACTCTATCGACTCAGTGTACTTGTCACGCTGCTGCTACATGGCAGTTTTGAACGACCGTTGAGGGTTTGAGGCTTTTCTAGAACAGATAGTGTGGCACTGTGGATCTTTATTTTCATTTTCATGTCACCGAAAGTTCAACAATATAAATCCTCATAAAAGCACAAATATGTCTGTCACTTCTGTTTAAACGATTCAATCAACTGTTTATGCGTAGTTATGAATGCATATTTAATATACCTACTGACAGCCCCCTAAGCATTATTCCCCACCAGCCCACCACTCCCTCCGCTCTTACATATACAGGAACCTACCACCCCGCCCCCGTGTTGTTTTAGCAACCTCCTCCCCCTCCCCCCGTCATTTCGAAGTTATGGGTAAAACACTGCTGGCACCGCGCGCCCCGCTTCTACATCGATGTGAAACAGTTACAAAGTTAAACGAGGATTGCATCGCCCCGCGGTGGAAAGCTGTGATATCAGTCATTTACGGCGAAAGAAGCTGTTGCCTCAGATAAGCACGAACAGAACGGCTGCATGTGCGAATTGATATTGATAACGCCGGGCTCTGAGAGTCATTTCAAGGTATCACCACTTACCTGTGCAGCATCTAGAGCAGCAGACGGTTCTTTCTTCTGGCTGCACACAATCTATAGGGGAACTTTCACGATGTAGTCGGTTCCAAATAGAACCGAAAGCGCCGTTTCTGAGGCGGAACCGACCACCATCACGACGGGGCCATGGGTGCACGGGTGCCCAGGCCCGTCACTTCAACAGCTGCGCTGTAGTGAAAGAGCTACGATCTACGATCATCACATTGTAATTCACCGCGTCGTACACACGCCGTTCTTAAACCCCACCGCTGAGTTGCTTTGGTGGCGAAGTCGGTTAGCACTCAGCGCGGCAGTTCGTGGTGTTGAACGTCGTGGGTTCGAAACCGTGCATTGTAGCTTTTTTGTGTTCTCGCTTCCTGTTTTGAAAGATTGCGTCAAGATTAACATGACTTATCCGAAGGAACCGTAACTTTACTTTTTAAAAGGAAATCAAGCGGAAGGCTGCTGCAGCAGTACACTGTAGCTGCAACCGTACTCAAGACGCGATACACTGTTTCATTGCATCACATATGAACGGGACGCTGACATGACATTTCCGACCACTGATTTATTACGTTGAGAACGCATTCTAGCAATAAACACTTGAAAAAGTATCGAGAATTTTCAGAACGCGGTTGATATAGCATGTTTTATAGAACTAGTTTCGGTTTCGATCGAAACCAGGACCGGTAGTATAAAAGCTGCGATAATATAAGAAATTATTAGCAGCGATTTGAGGTTTGTGATCACTTTATTGGTGAATTAGAGCTCCTAAACTTTGATTTAAAGCAACAAAGTTAATGGTTGAAGAAGATATCATGCCACTACGCCTTTAGTTAGCGGCGAAACATTCATTTTGACGCCACTGCTAGCAACACTGGCATTGTTTTTTTCCATTCCGTGGAGGATTTTTGTGCGTGAACGTTCGCCCGCTTGTGAAAAGTTAGTGCGACGCAGTGATTTGTCTACCTAAGATACCAATTTCACAAGAACAAAAAGGTTATAAGTGCGAAGAGCGTGTGGTGGTTTAACCGCAAGGACGTTGACGACTTCACCCCTGGGGATGTCTTCAGTGCTTACTGGGAGCGGCGATGAGAAGACCAAAGTCGGCTCTACGACACCGTGCTTCTGCATATGACAGGTGATGAAAAATTCTTCATTACATGGGGCACGTATTCTGTGCGTATGTTTAAAATCTCTTCTTGCATGTGCGGAGTCGAAGAAGAGCTTAAAATTCAATCTGGCTCCGCATGTTCAACTTTTTTTCCCCACACTCGCCTTACGTGCTGAACCACGCCGTTATAACTCCATGTCATGTCCACATAGAGGAGGTCGTGGTCATGTCCAAGCGCTGGCCGACCGCTATCTACATGTAGCCTATTTACTATTCTGTAGTATGTAGTACTTTACTCCGAGCTGCCGTCGCCGCGTGAGAGTGTACCAGCGAAAGCTATGCCTTGCATAGTGTTGAAATCCTGAGTTAGGGCAATATTATAGATTTAACGTTAATTGCTACCGTGGAACCATGATTTGCACAGATTTTTTCAAATCCACGATGTGAATCTGTGATAGTATACAGGTGACTACCGCAGTTCTTTGCCACGTGGTATTTTCGAAATGCATGGACCTAGACGGGTGCGAGCAAGTGATGCTCTCTTATGCGCTGCAGCATAGTGCTCAGGCTTCAGGATGAGGTCGAAACAAGCGTGCGGCCTGCGAAGCCCGAAGCTTACCAGCTTATACATTTTTTTAGCGAAATCTTTGTCAACATGGCATTACACCTATCTTCACTAACGTGCTCTTGAATTCGTGTATTCTTCATGATGCTGGTTGTATTGCTGTGAGGCCTTGCTCAGTGCTTTAAGACCGGTCTTCAGGGCATAGCTTGACGGCGGTCCTGGTGGAAGCTTTCCCACATGTATTTATGCAAATGTGTGCTAATCATCATAATTAATTTCTGATAAGTGTGACTTAATTGTAATATTGCACTACTGCTAGTTGGAATCATAAGTGTATAAACAAAATTGTTTATTTTTCTTTCACAATTGTCGCATAGTGCATGGTTCCCATTGCATGGTTGCATAGTTTTGTGTGACTGTGTTGGCTTGTATTGTCAACTGACCTATTTATCGATTATGACGTGTCACTTTTATTCACAGTCCAAAAAAGAAATGGACCAATGTTTCAATGCATACGGAACAAAAAAAAAAGATACGCCGACCAGCCCAAACAAACATTTATGAGGTCTCGGCTTTCAGCACGCAAGCCTTGATCACAATGAACGCATCACCAGAAGTGCTTCATTTAAATGGGCTTGAGTAATCACTGCAAAGTTTGTGCGTAGATGGGGTTTCGATTTCCGTCGTTAAGATTAACTATCTTGCAAGTGGTCTGTATGATGAGTGATTCTATACGTAGCCGAGATGCTGCCATAGTTTCTGTTGCTACGATTTTTGCGTTGTCTGAATCAATCTTGCGGTCATTCATCACGGCGTGTTCAGCTAAAGCGTTGTTGTGGACGCTCTTATTTTTTGTCACAAGCGTGCTCCTGCAGACGCTTCTTGTAGTTTCCTGACTCTCCGATGTGAACACTCTTGCAGTCTGCCAAGGTATCTAGTAAACTACACTGGGGAAATGCTCCCTGGGCAGGCGGTCCTTCACTCTCACAAGTTGATGGCGCATCGTTTTGGGTGAAATGTGTGCCACATACATGTCATAATCACGTCGGACATGTGCCAAACATTCGCTTGTTGCAGAAATATGCGGTACAGGTGCTCGCTTCGTAGAGGCGGGGGCCAGCAGGGAGGTAGTGACAAGGTGTCATTGTCATGACACCTTGTCAATAGTGACATCTATGTCAATAGTTTCTTGCTGCACTGGGGAAGCCGCAGGATTCATTTGCGGACAGAAATGCAAAGTGTTCCTAAATATGCATTAATTTATGCCATGTCGTCAGCTCAACGTCTGCTTGCCATGTTGTCTGTACCTGCTATGTGCTTAGTGAATTGACACAGCAAATATTTGGCATTTTAACCATAAATTGTGTTTACATGAACGTGGCAGTAGGGCCTCGCTTCATATATACATTTTCTCAGCAGTTTCCTGCAGCTTCCTTAGATTTTAACTAAGGACAAACACTTTGCACACAAGTAAAAAGATATGGAAACACATGAGCATAAAGGTATGTGCTAGAGCAATTACACGTCGTGACACCAGGTGCCCTCTTTTTCAGAGGGCTCTAAAATGCACTTTGGCACACGCCTGGCAGTCTCATAACGTCTTGCATTCGCCTTCACAACTTGATGCATTTCATGTCCTGCACAACAGGATTGCTTTTCTTCAAAATCAGTCACAATTGTGCGCCATGAATGGGAAGCATGGAGTGATGTTTTGTCTTCTGTATCTGGACCCATGTGGATGGCGCCAGCCAAGAATGGCAAAAATAAGAAAAACCTGTGCCACTCACACAATATTTTATCCATGTGATTACAAACATTTAAGCATTTCTTAATTAGCACTTATCGTCTACTAGGGAAGTGTTGCCAGCTCAAGTGTGCGAGCTTCTCCATGTCTTGACACCACCCCCCTTCATGTGCTTCTTGTGTCACTGATCATGAACACCTAATTTTCAGATGGTGTCACCATTGCCAAATTTTCCGAAACATTAAAATCACAGTGGCGCATCCCAGTTGAGAAAGATATTTTAGGGCTTTCACAGCAGGTGCCATGCTACTTTGAGGCTGTATTGTTGCCATGCTGAATGATTCTTTAAAGTACTCACATTTGACAACTGTAACCTCATATTAATTTCAGAGTTAATTGAAAGTGGCATGGTTGAGATGTCCGCCAAGAAGCGAATCCTGGTTAGGGAACGAGGGCGCGATGCGAACACTGCCCGATTACGCTGTGGCGTTTAAGACTTGAAGGCGACGGTCAAGCGTTCTCCAAGTGTTTTAAGCATTGTTGGTAGGGTGAGATAGTAAACAGATATTAATAAGAAAATCCTAATAAATTACTTAGGTTCATTTGCAAAAACTGTGTGGGAGCAGAGCTAAGCCATTTTCTGAATACCCATGCAGGCCACTTGCCACTTCGTTGAAAAGGAGACTCCTGAGGAGGCGTTTCTGGATGACACGGCCTGTTCGAGCCTTCCATTATGGGATGAACAGTTCTTCACATTATTAGACCCTTCACCAAATGAGATTGGAGGTGTGTACTGTTTTCTTTTTTCGCTTTAAGTATTATTCCAACCTGTAATTATAGTACCAACGAAGCTTAGTAGGCACTTAACGTTCGTTACATATATGGTGCGAGCGACGCAGTCAATGTATCTCATTTTCCCAAATGCCGATTACACTTTCTAGTGTACTCTTTAAATATCAGAACCTCACACTGTACTCGTCTACAGCCTCGATGGACGTTGATTACAAATGCATCTGTGAATCACAGACAGCTCCTGCACTTCATGGGCAACCGAGTTGTATTTTTTTTTCATTTATGCCGTAAGGCGCACTGACGCCAAAAAAAATAAATAAAAGCTAGGTGAAGCTTTTGAGCCGCTCAGCTGGTCCAGCAGTGGGACAGATGGAAATCGTCGGGAGGCCGTCGCAACTAAACAGAGAAGTTCGTGATGGAATTGCGCAGTAACATGTTGCACCTTACCAAATTCACTGTGTCGAAGTCCTGGCATGGCGCAAGCAGAAAGCTACAGCACGAGGCCCGTGCGCTCGTCGCGGCGGCTGCTGCGGCGTACGCACTTTTCTCATAAGCGCTTGCGCGTCCGTTGGTGGCGCTCGTGTGCTTGAAAAAGGTCTATTGCTTTTAAAGGTCATAGTGGCTAACCGCAATTGGCAAGCACAAGAGTGTTCAAAACACCAAATGCTCCAGTGGAAAGGTATCTCTTGTAATTCAATACATCACGTTCATATCAGTACATAAAAAGTAATCGTTGAATAAATGTGAATTCAGTGTTCTGGCACATGCTACTCATGATAGTACGTCGTATACAACACAATAACGCATGCTGATAGCGTCGTGCAGTACTCTCGTACTATGCCGCTAAACTGCTACATCTGATATGCATCCACATGGTAATACCTACGCAGACGGTGTTATTCCTTTCACATTTCATGTGTAGAGATACATGCAGGGTTGTTCGGATATATGCAGTATTTATGATTTAAGAATGCGGTTGTACGTTCTTTTCGAGTCATGCTCCCACGGCGCCAATGAGCAGCGGGCGACCAAACAGCGGACTTGCTCAACGCTTGCACACATTTCCCATTGTTGCGTTTGCGCAGCGCTCACCGCCTATCAGTCGGCGCCCAAGTCTGGCTCATCTGTTCCAGACGATAATCTTCTATCGCGCATGTGCGTTGATATGTTCTCCCTCGCCCTTTCATCACGGCGTTCCTTTATAAAGGACTGCGGATCACGCCGTGAGCGCTTATTTTTGTACGCCTTCTTTCGGCAAGCATGCCGCATTAAAAAGTACGTTCTTCCTTCTCGAGGCGTCTTCTATTGCCGGCTTGGAGCCCAACTCGGCCAAACGTAACAGCTGGTGGCAGCGGTGGGACGGCTGACCCCCGGGAGCTCTGCGGCAGCAGTCGGTGAGGCTTTGGCTTTGTTCTCTGGTACGCCGAGTGTTATAATTTCCAGTCAGGGAAATAGGAAAGGTGGCTTAGAGGACTTTTGTCACAGTTACGGTAATGAACAGGGATTTGAATAGCTTGCTAAAGGTAGATTTGTTGGCTGTAGCAGACGAATTCGGCTTAGAGGTTAGCAAAGCTATTCGAAAACCCGAAATTGTGGGCAAAATTTCAGCCTGTGGGGCGAGTGCCGACGAAATTGCTGAAGAAGTTGATGAAGTTCAGAGGAAACGCAAAGTGAGAGAAAGAGAGGAGGAACTAAAACAATGCCAATGCCAAAGCGGTCTCTGGCCACTGAGGCAGAGCCGAGTGCCGTCATTTATGACATGAGAGGTTTTCTTCAGCCTTTTGTTATTGGTAGTGAATTGGGGCTCTTCTTGACAAACTTTGAGCGCACTTGCACAAGAATGGGCTTTGATCTGACGTCCTGGCCTCAAAGGCTTCCGAGTTTGTTGCCGGCGGAAGCCGCACAAATTCTAGCTAGGTTAAGCGCTGAAGAAGCGGAATGTTACCAAGACGTAAAAAGGGCCTTGTTAGCAAAGTACAAGTTGTCGCCTGAAGCTTTCCGGCTTAAGTTTAGGAAATCGTTTAAGAAGCCGAACGAAAGCTACTCAGACTTCGCGTACAGGCTAGCAAGCTTCCAAGAAAATTGGCTAAAAGGTGCTGACGCGTTCGAGGACAAGGCAAAAATGTTTGAGGAAATCTGCCTAGAGCAATTTTGCTCGACACTTCCTGAAAAACTAAGGGAATGAATTCTCGATAAGCCAGATGTGAGGACGGCCCGCAAGGCAGCAGAGTATGCAGATGACTACTGCGCAAAACACCGTTCTTTTAACGCAGAAAGAAACATGCGAGGCGCACGAGGCTCTACAGCAGAGCAGAAAGAATTTAGAAAGTCTGAGAAGAAAGATAACAGTACCACAAAGCAGGAATCTTTGGATTCACATTTAAAGCAATCTTTTGAACCGCGGAAGCCTATCGTGTGCTTTAAGTGCCAGAGACCAGGACACGTAGCTGCGGGGTGTCGCGTTCCAAAGGTATCGCCGATACAGTTCGTTATGGGGCAGGGCGAAGATTTGCTGCAACCTTACCTACATGACATGGAAGTTAACGGCCGAAAATGTAAGGTTCACAGGTGCAACGTATGACGTGGTGCACTCTTCCCTAGTAAATTCTGGTGACTTCACAGGCGATTATGTGTGCTTAAGGCAAGCCTTGGAAGAAGGCACTCTGAGCTTACCAGTAGCAAACGTAACATTAAAAGGGGCGTTCGGTGAAATTAAGACCGAAGCAGCGGTCTCGGATAGCGTAATGCCACAGTGTCCATATTTGCTATCAAACAGAACTGCAAAAGAATTGCTGAGTGCAGGCATCACACTTGATATGAATCCTGTAATGGTTGTCCCGAGGTCGATGGCGAAAGGAACCGCCCCTCACGAAGAGCCATCGTCACGCGTTGTCAGTGCCGAGGATCAAAAACGGGGTCAATCAGATAATAGCGATGAGGCAAGCTCAGACACGCATGAATCCACCCACGAGGAAGGCGAACAGACACCGTGTTTTATTCCACCCACGAGCTGCGACTTTCAAGCGTTATCTTCGGTCAACAAAGCCACGTTAATAGAAGAACAGAAAACGGATTTAACCTTGACAAAATGCCGTCAAAGCGTCGCAAAGCAAGGCGCAGGCAGTGGTTCGTTCTATGAAAGAAATGGCGTTTTGTACCGAGAGTTTCGGGGCAAGAAAGGCGCAAGCGCTGACCAAATCGTGGTCCCTTAAAGTACCGTGAGAACATACTAGAACTTTCCCATCGGGCAGGCTGGTCTGCCCGATGCCAAGACAAAATTGCCAAGACAAAAGCGAGGCTGCTAAGCGAGTATTACTGGCCAGGCTGTTTTAAAGATGTGGAGGAGTTTGTTCGTAGTTGTGATGTTTGTCAGCGAACTGGGAGACCACACGAGAAACACAAGGCCCCTATGACTTCAGTTCCTATAATTACTGAGCCGTTTCGTCGGGTCGTAGTTGACATTGTGGGGCCCTTGCCAGTGACGAAGTCGGGATATAAATATCTTTTGACGATGGTGTGCCCTGCAACTAAATTTCCTGAGGCAATGCCGCTGCGTTGTGTTACATCAGCAGAAATAGTAGACACCCTCCTTCTGATCTTTTCCCGCGTGGGTTTTCCGAGTGAAATACAGTCGGATCTCGGCAGTGTCTTCACAAGCGAGTTAACAACCACCTTTCTTAACAGGTGCGGTATCAAGATACACCACAGCTCTATTCAACATCCGCAAAGCAACAGTGTAGAGAGGGTTCATTCTGTAATGAAGCGGGCATTGCGGGCTTTGTGCTATGAGAAAAAAAAAGAATGGGACACCGCGTTACCAGCTATGCTCTTTGCCTTGCGTTCGGTGGCACATGAATCGACAGGTTTTAGCCCAGCAGAGCTCGTGTACGGAAGGGCGCTGCGCTCCCCGCTTAGGCTAGTTCGTGAAAACTGGGAAGAGGAGGGTAGCGATCCAACTGTGGTCGAGTACGTTTGCAACCTACTGCAACGCCTGTACGACACGCAGGCTCTGGTGGAAGCTAATATGCTTGAAGCTCAGAGAAAAGCAAAACAACGCTACGACAAAAAGAGTAGTGTACGCCAGTTTCACGAAGGGCAAAAGGTGCTCATGTTGCGTACTTCTAAAGCTAACAAGTTGGAGGTACACTGGGAAGGCCCCGGTACGATACAACACAAACTTTCAGACACAACCTACGTTGTTAAACTGCCAGGTCGTAGGAAAGAAGTACGTATCTATCACAGCAACCTCATGAAGCCCTATGTAGAGCGTGTGCAGGTTGTGAACTACGTGTTAAATCAGCCCGAAGAAGTAGCAGATGAACTTCCTGACGTTCCCCATGACATGACTGGTTTTTCTGTGGTTGAAATCCTTAATTTGACAGCAGACAGTGCTGCTCTAAGTGACAGCCAGCTTGAAGATTTAACAAATTTGATAGCTGAGCACAGACACGTGTTCTCAAAGGTACCCGGTCGGACCACTCTGACGACTCATGATATTGAGCTTACACCAGAAGCTGACAGCCCAACGTTGCACAACAGGCGATGTAAAGCTTACAGATGTTCACCGCGCCATGAAAAATTGATGAGGGAGGCGGTTGATCAGATGCTAGCTCTTAAAGTGGCCGAACGAGGTGAAGGCAGCTTCATGTCTCCAATGATAATTGTAGAAACTAACGTTAAAGAACCGCGGCCGTGTATCGATTACCGTAAGCTTAACTCTGTAACTGTTACAAAAGTGTATCCCTTACCGCACATAGAAGACTGCCTTGACAAGGTGAGCAAAGCCAAGTTTATCTCTACGCTCGATTTAGTGCGGGGGTACTGGCAAGTGCTGCTTACAGAGCGAGCGAGTGAATTGGCTGCCTTCGTGACGCCTTTCGGCACCTTCCGGCCTTTGGTTCTTCCGTTCGGTCTTAAAAATGCCCCCTTCGCCTTTTCGAGACTCATGGATCAAGTGCTAGCTGGAGCGGAGGCATTCGCACTACCGTAACTGGACGACATCGCAGTATTTTCGAATACTTGGCCGGAACACGTGAACCATTTGCGGGAGGTTCTAAGTCTCCTTGGCAAGGCTGGCCTAACGTTAAAAGCCCAGAAGTGCAAATTAGGTCACTCAGAAGTCGAGTACCTAGGTCACAGATTAGGTCAAGGACATCCAAGTCCACTTGATTTAAAGGTTCTGCCAATCAAAGAATTCCCTCAGCCGAAAACGAAAACTGAGCTCCGTACTTTCTTAGGGATGGTAGGCTACTGCCAACACGATATCAAGTGTTTCTCTCAGGTTGCTAGCCCACTTACAGACTCGCTGAAAAAAGACGCTCCTACACGTGTACAATGGGACGAAGCAAAACAACCGGCCTTCAATTATTTGAAGGTAGCTCTCACCGAAAAGCCCGTCCTGGCGAGCCCAGACCACTCGAAACCTTTTCTTGTGCAGTGTGACGCGAGCGAAAAAGGGGTAGGTGTAGTTTTGAGTCGGGAAGACGAGCACGGGCATGAGCATCCCATTTTGTATGCCAGCCGAAAGCTGTCTGCTCGTGAACAAGCTTACAGTACCATAGAAAAAGAATGCACGTGCCTCGTTTGGGCTGTAGAAAAGCTTTCCTGTTATTTGGCTGGAGCAGAATTCATTTTCATTACCGATCATTGTCCGCTCACGTGGCTTCAACAGATGTCCAACAAAAATGGCAGGTTGTTACGTTGGAGCCTCAGTTTGCAACCGTACGCGTTTACGGTTAAACATAAGAAAGGATCGCTGCACGCAAATGCAGATGGTCTCAGCAGGGCTTTCTCTCCCTCGGCGCCGGTCGGCCTAGTGGCACCAAAGCCTTGATTCAGTATTCACATAGAACCATAACTGCCGCAAGTCCTCGACAGCCAATTTTGTTCCAATTGGAAGGTTTCCAAAACACTCTGCGTATGAGGGTCTAGCCTGGCCGCACTTTGCAGTTGTTTGCGGTGTTTGCGGGGGTGCTTGCTGTATCGCCTATGCCCAGGACCCTGGCCCGAGATTCGTGCCCTCGGCGTCGCCTGCAGTTTCCTGCCACGCCATGCATTCCACATTTCCGCACATCGGCCGGCGAGACCACCGGACCCTGCGCGCGTCCGTAAAAGACGCATCCTTCGACTTCAAAACAGAGCACAGTCATCTGAGCTCGGACGGTGAGACGTCACTTCGCCGGATCCTTGAACAAGGGTCGCCAACTACTTTGGCGCTTCTGTGCACCTCGGAACTGCCCATCAAGCGCGCAGCCGGCTAAACTGGTGAAAATCTCCGAAAGTGCTGTTACAATTGAAGTCTTCGACGAACGTTTCGCAAAAACCAGTGCGTGTGAAGACTTTTTTACCCCTTGGTGCTCTTCCGTGGGGAGGGGCTGTTGCGTTTGCGCAGCGCTCACCGCCTATCAATCGGCGCCCAAGTCTGGCTCATCTGTTCCGGACGATAATCTGCTATCGCGCATGTGCGTTGATATGTTCTCTATCGCCCTTTCATCACGGCGTTCCTTTATACAGGACTGCGGATCACGCCGTGAGTGCTTATTTTTGTACACCTTCTTTCGGCAAGCATGCCGCATTAAAAAGTACGTTCTTCCTTCTCGAGGCGTCTTCTTCTCCCGGCTTGGAGCCCAACTCGGCCAAACGTAACACCATAGTGCCTGCGAGGCATTCTGGGATTGCTTGAAAAGGTCTATTGAGCAGCTGTGAAAAATTCATTCAGTGGTCTTCCTGTATCATAACAACACTATTTTTTTCTGTGTTCATTTGTAGGTGCCACGGGTCCTCGAACAGTAACATATAATTGGGTGCAGACATCCCATCCTATTGCATGCTTTCACAGTAATGCAGCAGCTTGGTCTTGAAGTAGTGTGTGTGTGCAGCTGTGGTAAAATTTTGTTTACCTTGTGGGAATCGGTTTCATGCGAAGCAATCATTTTTCAATAAACCATTTTTCAAGCAATTTTTTTCCTTTGATCCAAGCGTTACGAGGTGAATCGACGTTTTGTTATAAGCGTAGTAGTTTTGTGCACATCGTGGCCTTACCAGGTACGTCAACTACACTGGCGTTTAAAGGTTAACTTAAGGAACACAGACGTGATTATTATCAAAACGAAGGGCACTTTGCGGTGCGATCATGTGAATATCATACTAACTTTCGCAAGCGCATTCCTCCGAGATCGAGCAACGCTTGAATATAGGTAGCTCAGTCATCCGAATGCCATGCCAATTTCGGCTACACCAAGCTAAGGAGGTGATGATGATCGAGAGCAGCCCGACGTAGACGGCCAGATAGATAGATAGATACATAGATATAAACGATCAAACCGCCTTGGGTTCGCTAAGAAATGCTCCGCATTTAAGATAGTATGAGAAACAAACTCCTAGGATCGGATGGCATTTTCACCCACGCCCTCTGCGTTCCAGTCGAGTATTCCGCCGCAGTGCCACACTGGTGCTTGTAACTCCTTCGCAAATATACTCTATACAGGCGTCATGTCGGGCTAGGAATCGCGATGACATATGTAACATAGCGTGGCAGAAGTGTAAAATAACAAACTGGCGTGACACAATGCGAAATGCGCAACGAGTCGGTCTTTGAATGCTTCCAACCCATTACAAAGGGTACAGCCATAATTCCTCATCGTCATCAGTCACAGGAAAACGTGCGGATCATGCCATAGAAATGTGTAGCGGTTACCACAATTCTCGGAAGAATGACGAAAAATGGCATAATGGCTGCTTCGCTACTTCAGAAAAATTACGATGATTTATGGCGTAGTGTGTAGCTTGCATATGTACTGGTGTTATTTGCTCCAAGAGAGTCTACAACAAGCTCTAGAAAGGCCGCCCTTCCAGCTTTCGCCGTGACTATGCTGTATGTTCCGCGCAGGCCTGGCGATTTTTTTTAACCAGAACAGCGGTGCCGCACATCTGAGAGTACCCTCATTGACGTGCTGCTTCTCATATGGTGCTCACTCCCTTGACAAAAAGAATTGAGCCAGATAAAATTTCAATTGATTTTGAGCAAATAAATACTATGAATTTGAAGGGTACCGGTCTGTGCTATATGGTAGGAATTCATGGTGCAGTTACTTCAGCTCCTCTAGAGAACATGGAAAGAACGTGTTTTATCCCAGTCCCACTTTCCTAAGAGAAACGCAAATAAGTATACCACAAATGCAATGTTTTATTTTTATGAATAAAGTAACTTCAAATTTTTGCACACAAATAAAACCGTTACAAACCGTTACGGAGCACTTGTGTTTTCCGGAACAGAAACGGAATAGAACTCTTTGGGGTGGAACGAAACTAGAACCGAAACGAAAAACATTTCGTTCGGGCACCCTGTATGGAATAGTCGTACAGTGAACCCCATCATAACCGAATAGAAGATGGCTGCTTATGGATCATTTTTGCTGCGGTTGGTTGAAGCAACTGGCAAAAATGACTTTAGTTGGCTTTACTGACACCTTGAGTGACGTTGTAACGCTGCCGAGCTACCATGGTGCGTTGCGGCATCACTTCGCGAACTCTCCTTTGCAGAAGATGCGTTTGTTTAATGCCTTGCTGTAAGCTGCCACGATTCCTGCAAGCCACTGCACGGTAAACAATGTTGATATGAACCAATGGGAGATCCAGGCACTTTATTTACGCTTTATTTGAAAGACCTCAAGCCAACTACACCCTGTCAACTTCGAATCGCTTATCGAGTAAAGTAAGCCGGTTGGTAATAGATGATGTCAAAGCAAACAATGGTGTTTGTTTGAAAGAAATGAATGGGGATGTCCGGTAATCAGGTAGGCCGTTTGATAGAGCTATTCGGAAAAGCTCCAGGCCTGCGCGGAAAGCCCAGCACAGTCACAGCGAAAGGCGGAAGAGTGGCATTTCGAGAGCCCGTTATGAACTCTCTTGGGGCTACTAATACAACTACACTAGCAAGGTGCCCACTACGCCAAAAATAATAATTTTTGTGAAATTGGGAAGCACGCACCGACATTATTCGTCATTCTGCGCAGAAGCGAGGTGCCATCTTGAAGCCATTACGTGCACTTTGTTGATGTGGCGGTTGATGACGATGAAGAATTATGTCTGAGCCCTTTGTAATGGGTTGGAAGCTTTAAACGACGCACTGTTTACGTAATTCGCATCGTAGGACGCCCGGTCGTTATTTCACTCTCCCACCACGCTATATAACATACGTTAACGTGAGAAAGTGAGGGAGAGAGAAATAAATTTATTGAGTCCCCGAGGAAATGGATCATGCCGGCGTTATGGGCTTCCTTGGCAACCAATAGAAGTGCACTGGAAGGAACCCACTACGCTATAAATAATTGTCATTTTTTTGAAGTAGCAAAGCAGCCAATATGCAATTTTTCGTCATTCTGCGGAGAACCGTGGTACGCGCTAAACACCTGCAAGGCATTATGCGCACTTTGTTGATGCTGTTGCTGATGACGGTGAACAATTATGGCAGAGACCTTTGTAATGGGTTGGAAGCATTCAACAACCCACTCGTTGCACAATTCGCATTGTGTGACGCCTAGTTACTGAATGCGCGTTGTGTGACGTCTAGTTGTTATTTTACTCTGCTACCACACTTCATTACATAAGGTAATGTGGTTCTTTCCCGACATGACGCCTGTATAGGGTCTTTTTGCGAAGCAGTTTCAAGCGCCGGCATGGCTCTGAGGTAGAATACTGAGCTCCGGCGCAAAGGGACCAGGTTCGAACTTCGTTCGATCCTGGATACTTTTTTATTTCGTTTTTTTTATTTCACGCGATAGTGGTTATGGACACCGGCGGCGGACAAATACGGTGCCAAAAACGACCCTTTTTGTGATCTCATAACAGCTTTCGCTGTAAAATATCGCTGATCCACACCCGTGTGGGCATTTGACAAATTTGACTTCAAGCGCAGAGGAAGGAACCCATAATCAAATGTCAGTGCATTATGTCTGTGCGAAATATCTGCTTATTTTACACACAAACGGTCACAATAAAATAATGGCGGTTAGTTCTCGGTAAGCGACAAGCTTTTCGAAAACTAAGGATGCGCCCCTTTTAACAGCGGAGCTGTTTAAGCTTTTCGTTAAGAAACTGTCACCATCATGAACCAGTACGCACTCGCTTCGTCATCTTCAACTTCGTGCTCTTCTTCATCTCCTGCTTCGCTCCTAGAACACATGTGCCGATTTCTTGGGCGGGGGATGCAATAACTCTGATTGGCCAGGGAACCAGTACAGAGAGAAAGAGAAAAAGAGGAAAAAGGAAGAAAGAGGAAACAGATAGAAAGCGAGAGCACGAGTACAGAGACAGAAAGCAAAAAAAAGGCAGATGGTAGGCTTGGGTATGTTGGTAATTCATTTTACTAGTGATGTGTCCATGTCGTTGTTTTGTCCTTTGTCTTGCATTACTGTGGGCTAAAATACAGAAAGAAAGATATCGAAAGAAACAGGCGAAGAGAGAATGGGACAGAGGGAAACAGACAGAGCAAGTGTAGTCATGTATAGTATATTGCAGCAAAGGGTGATAAACGGAAGTAAGGGTGAGGCGGAGAGAAGGAGGAGGTGAGAGGGTAAAGCATATCAGAGTGTTGTGTATAGGGTAATATGGTAATGAGTGGGACAGGGAATTGATGGTTATGAGGAGAGAAAGGAGGAGGGCAACGCCCCCAGCTCCACTGCGTCCTCAATATTCGCACCTATAGTGCGTGGCTGCACCAGATATTTTAACTTGAAAAGTACAAAGGGCAGAGTGCGGATTCGTGCTAAAAATTAACTCCACATCTAGGCTGCACTGGACGTTGTGGCGTGGGCCAGCGGTTATCGCATCATGCGAGATAAGATGGAATACATCGATTGTGGTCATTTTACACATTTCCCTGCCAAGTAAGAAGTCTATCTAGCGTTGAAATTAAAAAAAAATATATTCTTCGAGTTTTACATTCCTAAACGGCGATTTGATTATGAGGGACACCGTATTGGAGAGCTCCGGAAACGTTGTTCATGTGGTCTTCTTTAATTGCACCAAGATCCAAGTACAAGAGCCTCTGACATTTCACCACTATTGAAATCTGGCCGCCGCAGGCTACTTCGTTGAAATTTGGATATTACTTCGGAGGGGCGCATTCATCACTGAAATAATCAGCGTGTCTCTTTGTCTCTTACCGAATTGAGCGACTGCGCCCTGGAGGATGAAAAAAACCTTCGTTTTCACTGATTTGTACGGATCGTCGGTTTTACATGGGGCATCTTTCACTTGGCAAGACTAGGACCTCGCGGAATAAACGTCTGGCACAGTCACACAGGTGAACGTTTGGTATGTCTGTCCTAGTGCTATAACTACTTCCCGTTGTCTGCTTGCGCTGACTTCAAGTAGCCTCCGAAACATACTGGCAAGACGTCTTAATGAAGAGGCGGGTTGCCGAAAAGAAAGCTCCTATTGTATTCACTATTTTTAAAGAATAACGAGCTGAACTTGAACATGCAATGGAAATATTTCATAGTATTGTTTCAAGAACTCACAAGATACCTTATGCCTAAGACGACTCGAAGGCGAAAGTCATCTTCTACTTCTTTTCAGCCAATATATTAATCATGTAGAAAAAGGTTTAGCGCTGCAAAGTAGCGGACATGAAAAAAAAAACATGGATGACATCATAATGATCCATCCCTCCGAAAGCTTTCCGCCACTAATGTGGTGTTCCACTGCCTGCAGAATACGAGACATCGCAAGCTTCCTGCACCTCACCTGGTTTCGCACTGCCTCTGTTATCGGCCCACCTGTGACGACGTGACGATATCATGTTAATACGTCGTCTGATTACGTCATGGTGACGCCACAAGTTCTGGTGATCTGTAACGTTACGTTAACCTCATATTGGGACGACATCACCTGATGTTTTTTGCCGTCGCTCTTGCTGACGCCGACGGTCAATCTTAACGTTTGGTAAGGCATGTAAGGCTAACAACCTAACACGTATACATCTCAGAAGAAAGTGTATTCGTGTAGGATGAACTTTATTCCTATTACTTGATGATATGCTCACGGGAACTCAACTTTCGACTATTCGGTTCAATGTATTTTACTAATCATGAAATATGAATGTTGAAATTCAGTTAGTTCCTTTACCTTAGTTCAGCTGAGTTCACTTATTGTACCTTTAAATATCACGAGTGGTTGTTTTGACTGCCAAAAAGTCACTTCGCCCTTACTAAACCTTTCAGTTAATGTTAACGCAGTGGCTCCTGGAAATAAATGTTAGACATATCTGTAAAGGATAGGATCAGTGAAAGACTTGGGGTCGCTTCGCAGTTTCTAACCGACACCAGAGATTCAGAAGCATGTTTGTTGATTTTTTATATTTAACGCCTGTGCTCTGAAAAGCGTTCCTGGCCGTCTTCCTTTACTTGAAGCTTGACGCCGGGCACTAATTGTTTTGAAAGGTCCCAAGTAATTATCGAATAGAAATAACGGAATTCCGGCTGTTAGATCAACCCATATTTTGAAGCACTCACGCAACGCATGTAACCATCCTGCTTTGGATGTAAAAAAAGGATTGTCTTAATTTTTTCGCGTGCATGTCTCGATAGGTTTTATGCCCTCATCCCTGAACGGACACCAACTCCATAGTAGAAGGGGCCCTTTTTTAGGGTGAAAGATATAAATACGGGAAAAAGGGCAGGTGCGTTTAAAAAAACAACATGTTTTGGTCTCTAGGCAAATATATCAAAGGTGGTACTGTCTTCACAAGCAACAAGAACGGAAGCGAGGTCATGAACATTGCTTAGTCTCAATCAGTCGTTTAAATAAATTTAGGCAAATTGTCTCAGTGGAAACGAATAATTTTACATGGGACGAACAACGACAGGCGTTGATCAAAATATTCCGAAAATACAAGTTTTAGCCGCTGTACGCTTGTAGTGAGTTAGCATGAGTCGCTTGCGGTGCTCTTGCTCTTTTTAATTTTTGTTCTCCCTACAACATTGAAAAAAAGAAGACGAGGGTGATACATATGCGCGCAATATTCCAGCTCCTGCTCTAGTGCTGCCATCTACGCGCCGCCTTGAACTAAAGACAGCAACCAGCGCCACCTACGTTAGCTTCCGTAATCTTTCTCTAGAGAATAAACAATTCCACTTCTGCTCTCGACTGTGCTGGTCCCGTATTTATCGCAGGCGAACAATAACTCAACATAACTGAGGGGAAGGAAGTTGTTTGCGGCAGGCGATTTGTCCTTGCGAGATAAGCCTGTAATTCCGCTGGCCGGCACCTGACGTTCAGTATACACCTGGAACCTTTGGCGTTATTGAGCTGCGGCGTGGCTTTCTTGCTTTTTGCGCACCAGATTCCGCATTTCGGTATTTATAGTTGATATATTGAATATTCATTACTTCGTGTTTTTCATCGCACCTTAGAGGCAAGAAAGCGGACTGTTAGAAAGAACAGATACATATTTTGATACACCACTTTCAACAGGCTGCGATGTCAATACTTCAAATTTCAATTAGACGTTAAGCCTAGATGAAACTTAATTAAAAAATTGTGTTCAAGAAGTCAAGGTAGACAACACATCTTCCAAACTAACGTTAACACAAGTGTTCCGCAATGATCTCTTTAGGGCCCCTTTTATTCTTGCTTTATGTAAACGATTTGGTAAACATCGGTGATTGTCCTGAAATAATGATGTTTGCGGAACACACAAACGTATTCTTCGAATCGAAAGGACTAAAAGCGCTCGAATCAAATGTGTACTATTATTTATCATCTCTTTCATGCTGGTTAAGGGAAAATCGGTTGCAGTAAACGCAACACAGACAACATGCATCATATTTCATACAGCGCATAAAATGATAAGTAGCGAGTTGAGAATTACTTTTGACGGGGAGCCTATTAGTAGAGTCGCAATGCAAAAATTTCTCGGTGTAATATTTGAAGAACAGCTATCTTGGAAAGCACATGAATTGTCTAGCAGTGGTGAGATGTTTATACAAAGCGGCCCCTTTCATCTCTTTGCGCCTAATGACAACTATGTATTATGCGCTGTTTTATTCAAAAGCACGCTATGGAAATTTAGTATGGGGAACGACAACGCAAGGAATCTGTAATAAACTTGGAACATTAGAAATACTGGTACTTGGCTGCTTTGAACGCTATAGGGGCAACCCACGGGGCCTTAGAACACCACCATTATTTCCAAGGTATAACTTAATAAGGGCTGACGAAATACTTTATTTTAAATTACTTCATTCACTACATCGTGAAAAATCATACATTAATACCAGCAACAATAAATTGACGTACTACTTTAGATCAAAAGCGCCACGTGCCAATAACACAAACTAATTATGGGCAGCAATTTTCGAAATATCGAACCATATCGCTTCCTAATAAATTCGAACGAGATTTCGACTTCGATGTAAGTCCAAACCTTATTAGAAACAACTGAAAAGGGCGTAGATAAATAAAGCATTAACTTTCAGGTTATCATGTTAAAGTACATTTTACTTCCCTTATAGAATATATGTATACATTTACTTTATGTATGACCTGCCGTGCATTTGTTTAGAAGCACTTGCGCTCTTACTTTTTGCTTTTTAATAAGTTATTTATTTCATTTATTTATTTTTGACAGAAATATTGTATTAAAGACAGTGTACTTAGCATGTTTTCTCTCGTTTTACATACTGTTCCTTACTTTTGTGCAAAGGAACCTTTTCTAGTTCTATTTCTAGGTATTCTTTCAAATTATTACTGAACTAAGAACTTACCGAGCTTTTTTGTATAGTCTAGATTTAAACAATTTTTGTATGCTCTGAATAATTTGCTACGTATTTCTTGTTTAATAGTTTTGTAAAAGCAGTACAGATGCCTTTCGTCGGGTACTCCTATACCTCTAGCTTGTGTACCATTCTTGGTGTAATTCGAGAAATATAAACATCTGAATCTCAAGCTGAGCATTCTGGAAACCATTGAAAAAAAGTAATAAACAACGAGAATGGCGCCTGACAGTCCATCAGAGTTAGAATTGTAATTGAGCAAAAGAATAATTCAGTAAAACAAGTAATTCATTAATGTTCCTACATACGGCCTGGCGGCTATACCTGATAGATTGCTGAATAATAACAATGGGCGATTTTTGCGTTTCTTGTCGCAAAGTTGCATTAATCAAGCAAACTCTTTTTTTCCGGCGCACAGGAGAAAAGTGACTTTTACATGATCTTCTCCAAACATTTAACTGTCCAAAGTTGTAAAATCCAAGCGCATAATATTTTAACTGCTACGCTACTGTCGAAGGAATTTGATGTTAGACAGCAGCAACCGCGGGGCTTTTTTTCACTTTGAAGGACTTGATCACATTGTTGGATTCGCTGCATTTGCAGATCTGTGTAACCCAGGCGGGCTGTTTCGACGCCTCTACTTGGTTCACCTTTTCCGCATATAGTCTTGGTGGAACTATAGAGCGTCCATATTTACACTCCGTATGCATAGGGCGCTTGAAAACGACGTTACCAAATGTAATTGCAGTCGCGTATCGGCTCTCGGCTGCTTCTCATAAAACGTGCTGTCGCGATTATGTACCCTGACGAGTCGCGCCTACGCATCATCTGCGCAATGAAAATTTATTCCACACCAAGCTTTTAGTAATGCCGGATTCCCCAGCAAAACTTCTTAAGTGGGTATGAGCCACAACAATAGGGCAAGCCCCACTACCGTGCACAGCAGGTGGGAGTGTCAAACAAAAATGAACACGTCAAAGAGAGAGAGAAAGAAAAAGATAGACAGATATAAGGTAGAAAATACAGAGAATGAAAGAGAGAGGGAAAGGAAGCGATAGAAAGAAAGAGGAAGAGGAAAACAGAGCGAAATAATGGAAATAAATACATAAAAAGATACATTGACAGAGTAAGGCATACAAAGAAAGAGAGAGAAAAAAGCAGAAAGAGACAAAGAAAGGGAAGAAAGAGAAACAAAGATAGAAAGAGCGAGAAGGGGAACGAAAGAGAGAAAGAAATAAATAGAAAGAAAAAGATACACCACACACAGAGAAAGAACAAGACAGAGAAGGAAGAAAGAAAGAAAAAGAAATAAAGAGAAACAAGGATGGCTATCCAGTTGCGCTCTTCGTTGAGGCTTGGCACCACAGGTGCACAGCTGTCACAATTTTTTTATACCACACCCAGCAATTTCAATGCCAGCGTCATAGTTAATATTCCTACCGATAAAAAATTGGGGGACCCTTAAGCTTCGCCTTTAAGAGTTGAACGCAATAGCGAAATCCGGCCCCTAGTGCGCACTTCAACCACTAAGTGCATACTTATTAATGTGTATTGTTACACACACACGCACACAGACACACGCACGCGCGCGAGTGGTACAGGTTTTTGATCTAAAGCAAGAGTAGCATGACCTCCAAGATACACGCCGCGCGGTCGCCATCTCGGAGGACATGGAGTCTCGCAATGCCTCGCAGATGGCAGCACATTATCTAGCGTTTGCTGTTTGCTTGTTGATATGTTTTCCGCTAGATGGACATAGTTGTCCATTTTTAGGGCTGTTTGAAAGTTCGTGTGTGTTTTTAGCGGCGATGGTTGCACTATCCCGGCCTTTTTCGACATAGTTTGATGGCCTCCCAAATGCGCCTACAAAAAGCCGAATGGGCTCGTTTTCGTCGTGACACCTGTCGAACAAAATGCGTTAAGGAGACTCCTTCCACTACATGGCATTTATGTACTGTTTTTTTCCGAAGCAGCTGCAAGTAACATCGTGGATTTGTGGTAGGACGCCTGTTTACCACGCGAACGGCACGGGTTCGATCCTCAATGGGACCGAAATTTTTATTCTTTATTTTATTTGCTTCTTTCTCGATTTTTCGCTCACGGTCGATTTTTCGCTCACAACCAACGGTGCCGACACCGACGGCGGAATTTCTGCGACACGAGCTCTCTAACGCTATCGCGTTAATAATGCCAATGCACTATAAGCGAACCCTTTTAGTAAGATGGCAACATTCAATCAACAACTCCTTAGGCATTTCACGCGCTGTGACGCCTGGTGCCATTCTCCGCTTGTACGACGCAATATTGCCACGTGGTCGTAATGGAGAAGAAGACGGCTGTCGGGCTATTAAGGACAAAACTCATAAAGAGATTCGTCTTTAAAGGGGCCCTGCAACACCTTTCTTAGTTATATTGGAATAGTCTCATTATTGACGTATGACTCTTCACGAGTCATATGCCGCAAAAATTTTTTGAATCCGTCAAGTCTAAGTGGTGTTACCAATTTATAGAGGTCACGTTCCGCAGCTTTCTTCCTCAACTCAACGCCGCGAGCGCGCGGAAAGCTAGGCAGCGAGTCGAGGGAGGCAGCGCAGAGGAGCGAGGCTCCGCCCAAGAGTGCCGGCGGAGTTTTTTTCTTCATTTTTTTCTCTCTGACGTCTGGGCGCAACCACGTGGTCTGTGCCGCCACTTCCGGTCGGCTTGCGTCGTTCTCGTCGAGCGGAGCCGATATCGCGCGTGCTTGAAAACTGCGCGTTGGTTTGGTAATGTTGGGTGTGCACCTCGAACGCCGTAGTGTTTTCATCGCTCTGCCAACCATGGAAGCAAACCTGCGCGCTCGTTTGGAACGAATGACAGCTGAGATCGGTTTCGGCCCATACTCCGATACACCGCCTCGTAAGACGGCACTGGCAGACGACCCCGAAGCGCCGCCATTACCGGACGCCAGCATTGTTATCGGAGACACGCTGCGCCCGTGCCTCGGTCGGTCGTGAGAACGTGCCGACGATGCAGTTCTCAGCTGACGAGGCAACACTCGAACGGCTGCCACTCTCAACGGAACCGGCGATGGTCAAAAGCACAGAAATATTCACGTTTTCGGCACTGCGCATGGCGAAGAAAACGGAACCACGCAACTACGAGCAGACGAGCTGTCGGTGAGACCGGAAGTGCTAATATTAATGTTTGTTCGGTGTTTTTAACGCGATAACAGAATATAAACATACATATTATCTACTTATTGAACTCAAAATTAACAACGACAGTAATAATGAGTGTGTTATCGTGATTATAACATCAGCCAATGGTGGAACTGCCGACAATCGAGTCATATTTTGCGGACTAATGCATCATTTGTCGAGAGAAGAAGGAGCGATTTTCAGCTGACTTTGAGAATTTATTGTAAATTCCAGGCCGTGCGCATCGCTGTAATATTTGGCTCGCGTGTTCTCGGGAGCCTCGACTACCGATCGGCAGCGTTTTTTGAGCATGCTCTAAAAGTGTTGCAGGGCCCCTTTAGTAGCCCGACTGCCGGGCTAACTAGGGCCCAGGAAACGAAAAGTCAAAGTGCAAAGGAGACATGGCGGCGATCACAGTCCTCGGTCGTCGGTAATTTGAGTGTTCAGCGGAAGGCGTCCTATTTTATGCATCAATGATGGAACTTTCCAGCGTTATCTCTGGTGCTCGCTTAAGCTCTGGAATGAATTTTAGTAGCATCCTCGCGTGATCTTAACAGAACGATGTGAAACAATTGCGAAGCTTCCCAAATACTGCTGTGCGACCTGCGCCGAGCGGTGCTAACCAATTTTGTTGGTGAACTCAATCATATCAAGACAAAGAAATAAAGGTGCGTTGCAATAGCATCTGTTGACATGCCTCCTTCCCCGATATGGCGACTATAAGATCTTTTTTCGCAGTGTTTCCAGCCCTGGCACGGCTTTGTGGTGAAATACTTGATTGCCACACAGACTGCCTAGGTAGGATTCGGACACGAACCCTCATTTCTATTGTGTGATTTTGATTAGGGTCACGTGAGCTTTTGTGCTGCACGCGGCGTTATTAAGGTCACCATCTGATGTGACACTTAGCGGCCCTACAACACAATTTAGCATGGTCAGAAAACGCTGCCGATCAGTAGTTGAGCCTCCCGAGAACACGCGAGGCAAGCATACCGATGTGCCTGGCCGGGAATTTAGAATTGATTCTCAAAGTCAGCTAGAAATCGTCCCCTCTGCTCTCGAAAAATGATGCGATAACCCCAAATGACCGCGCCATAAGCACAAAGTCCACTAATATTTGCTAATTTCAGCATCGTGTGCCGCATAGTAAGAGCAGCCGCCGCGCGATGACGCCACGTGCCCGTGGGCGTGCCCGCGATCGCAATGCAAGTAAGCCGCGCATTCGAAGAAAAGAAATGCTCAAGGTCATGACGCGTGCTCACGAACGGACGCATCGACTTGCGCTCTTGTTATCACCCCCCCTCCTCTCCCTCCCCGCCTGCGTAGCTTTCAGCGCGCTCACTGGCGACAAACGAGACAGAAAGCGCTTGAAGCATGCGACAAATTCTGCAACTCCTGTCATGCTTGACTGATTCTCAAAATTTTTAGGGCAGTCTGTTCTTGAGGTAATAAGCTCTTGTAATGAAGCCATTGTATGGTTACTTGGAAAAGTGTTGCAGGGCCCCTTTAATTATTTCGCCTAATAAAGACCTAGGGCAGTCACGCAAAAATGGATACCTATGCAATAACGAGATTACCCATGCAGTCTTCAGCATAGAGTACGCCAAATATTAACTAGATAGAACTCTAGCGCTAGTGTCTACGGAAGCTGCAAGAAGGTGGTTCAGTAAGCATGCAAATGATGGCTAGTGCATGAATTCGCGTAAACTTCGTTCTGCTCCCCTCCAAAGGCTTCGTGACTGCAAAAACCGGCCATGATCGAGAAATTATTACTTGAGTAACGCTATATATTAATTTTGAAATGAATTTATTGCAATAAATATTGCCTTCATGTGTTAATAAACATAGCGTCCAATTCCTGACTGTCCAGTACGCCCACAATAGGGCCAGGAGGCTTGACTTCCCAGTGTTGTCGTGGGGGTAACCAGGCTGGCTATCCCCACGAGTCATCTACAGGATAGACAATCAAGTTTTGAAGAAGAAGGCTAACATTACTTGCTCACTATTACTGCACGGTTGACGGTACAGGCATGCTTCAAATGCGCATTAAATGTCTCTATTGGTGTTTTTCCATACACTTTCCTCCGCAAATAATAATATTTGGAATAGAATAACGTCCGATATTGCATAAGGAACTATCATGGCCTATCCAGCAATTTTTTTTCGGAAGGAGGGGAGGCGGGATGGCGGGTATGAGAGGAGCCCTTAATAGTCTGCACACTCCACAGAGCAGGCGGCTTTGCTTGCGTAGATGGTCCGAGCACTAGGACCGGCTCGATATATTTTCCAGAAAGGCCTTCACTGATTTGGCAAGCTGGTATTCCGTGTTGCGTACTTTTTCTATCGCAGAAATTGCTAGGAAGGACACATATACACAACACGCACAGGCGCTAACTTCCACGCGACGTCCGTTGCCCGATGCTTAAATACACTAAAAAAAAGGAATGGAAAACACAAGCAATCACTTGACCACATCACAACGTGTACGCTACTAAGCGCTTCTTACCAGCTGTCGTTGGTGTCCTCGTAGCATTTTCTGCGCCAAGAAAAAATCATAGTACGGTTATGCGGTTCTATCATGCGGCGCTGGCGCCAAAGTGGCTACCGCATTACGCCACTGCTAGCGAAGCCCCAACAGTGGGTACTCGTGTTTTAATTCTGCTTTTTTTTTAACAGCTATCACATTGTTTCCAGAAATCTTCAGCCATCTTCTTACCATGTTTGGTGTTCAAGCTGGCGAATAAACCTGCCGTGCTCAGTGAAGAACTTTATTCGCGCATCGGTGATTCCATAATATTCGTACTAGTCACTCCTACAAATTTAAGTTTGCTTTTACGAAACACACACACACGCACACACACACACACACACACACACACAAATAATTTATTATTTGAACGTTTATAATCTCACGTCAGGCTTCAATAATACGCTTATACGCAGCCGCGGCATCCTGTTTTCTCTTTCTGAGGTAACTGCTGCCACTCTTCTCGATATACAACACGACCACGACTGCTTAGCTCACTAAAGGGCTATCTGAAGTGTTCATCAGGCCCGGCAGCGATGGAGGAATTTCTCATTCGGAGTTCGTAGTGATGTTCGCTCCCTGGAATGACGAAATTCACTAGAGAGACTAATATAAAACAGAGAACATGTGTAAGTAATTCGCACATCATATTTGCAGTAGGCTATGCGACTTACAACAAAGTTTAAGAGATACAACCAAATAGACCATCTTCTCATTTCATGGTCTTTTCCTAAGCATATACTAGGCTATGGAATGTGTTTTGTATTTTTAAGCATTACTCCATCTTCTCTTTTTTTTCAGCGTGAAAGTGCTTCTTCTATTCAATATTCGAAAAATGTGCACCTTAACAGTGACTTTCAATGACAATTTTGTCGGTGTGCTATTGGTTTTCCTGATTCCCCTTCAATTATCTATTATTAAAAATTATCCATCATCCGTTACCATAATCAACCATAATGGTGGAATGTCTTCCATTGTAGATGTAGATATTGTTGTGTACATGGTGGATGCATGGTGGGTGATCCTGCGTCCCCAACTAACAAGTGAGGGATTTTCGCCTCGGCGTCAGGCTGACTACCCTGAACTAGGACTGAAAACGAGCAGTTAATAACTGGGCTGGTTAATATCTGCTCCAGTTAGTAAAGTTATTAACTGGAGCAGTTAATAACTGGGCCCAGACGCTTGGCATGTGCTGCGGTTGCGGTGAACTGCCTCACCTTTCGATCCCTGTTCAGGGTAGTCAACCTGAAGTACACGCATAGGGTTCGCATTTGCTCCGATGGGTGGCCGGATGGCTTAAGTCGGATTAAATGAGCATACAGAGAGGCACACAACTGCGCACACCTTGCCTGTACCTTTTTCTAAGAAAGAAACTTGGTGTGAGTCACCTCGATTTGCCATTACGCATTCAAGCTCAAAACTAACTGAGCCAAGGATGTTTTTAATTGCAATGTTCGAGAAAGGCTGTCTATAAAACGATGTCCGGACTAAAATATTTTGAATAAACCGACGATTCAGAAATCCGAGCAACACTTGGTAGGTAGCAGGAGTTTGTGTGCAATTGGGGGGGGGGGGAAGAAGTTTGACCTGTAGAGTGCAGACCAGTCATTTTTTCTACCCAATGAGCCGTTCATTCATTGCATGTTGAATACTCTTTATTCCATTATCACAATTACACACCATGTGCTTTATAGAAAGTAGCTTATTAGCAACAACAACATGCTAGGAAATACGAATGGGAAAAGTACAATCGAATACGTAGGGAACGTGACCAAATTCAGAGTACTCATGCGAACGTGAGCAGAATTCTAGAAAATAAATGCGAAAGCTTTCAATAACACTATAATGCCAACACCAGTGCACCAACTTTATTTTAGCCGCTGCGCCATCATATCCTACCAATAATGAACGCTTTGCTGAGGAACGTCCTGAGCATTGCACAGTATTTGCAGTGTAAAATCCACATAACACCGCGTTTCCAGACCACAATAATTACAATAGTGAACATTTAATAGGACAATTGGAGTGCGTATTAAGCAACTGCTCATTATCTGTTTAGTGGACCGGTATTGGGACAGTTCGAGTGCGTGTTAAACAACTGCTGGATGTGTGTTTATCTTTTCATCAGCTTTTTCGGAAAGTGCGCCATTACGCCGAGACAACTTTGTATCCCCTTCCTCAGGTTCACTTGCCGAAACTACCGAATAAAAAATATATTCCCTCACACATTTTATCACATTCGTTTGCCGCTCATTGGCTACGTCTAGCCCTTGCACATAATATACTTATCAAGCATGTATCATCGCTACACCAGAACTTCTCGCTTGCTACAGAAGTGCATTTTCGTATTATACGGATTGTCGCCGTGGTGTCCATACAGAAATACTCGCCTGAATACTACGCATTGTATAACACTGTTACTAAAGTCATCTCTGCCTCCAAGAAACTTTGTATATTACGCGGACAGGAAGCTTTATTGTTAGGGAGAGGAGCGCTCGTCCATATCTACCGTTTCCCATGTGAACTCGTCTTAAACTTTAGCGAATATTTTGAAAAAAATCCTCATATTAGCGATCCCTCAAATATTTTATTGCGATAGCAATTATATGAACAGTCTCGACTGATTTGTGCCGTCGCCGCCGTCATGCACCGTATATGTATACGTCTATATATATATATATATATATAAGCCACAAAGACAAATAATTCAGAAAAACTTTCCGACAAGCGGAATCGAAAGGGCGCCCTCTCGCTTTGGAGCGCGCGGCGTTAGACGGTTAGGCCACCAACATTACTGTCTTTCAGCCTGCTAACGGCGAGCTATTTATATACACCATTTACTTCAGCATGCTTTCTTAGTCACGACATAGATAGTACTATGTTCGCGCGTGAGGCGCCTTAAAGATCGTCGCCCCGCTGCTGCGAACGCCGTTGATCTTCGCCCTACATGGCGTGGTCGCATTCGTGCGCTTATCTCGAGGAAAGAAGGGGGCGGCCGGTTGGGGGGGGGTGGAGCGGGGGCTTGTATGTCTTGTGCTTTCCCTGCGATGTCCGCGCTCAAGTCACAGAGCGTACCAAGGTCACTTAGCTCGCTGCAGCGGCCGCGTTTGCGAAAGGAGCACGCTGTTCAAACAGAAATAAGTAATTGTGACAGTTAGTTCGCGCTCGTCCTACGTGTACCTGTTCGTTCGTTTCGTGCGTCCTGCTTTGTTTGAGCAGTGCGCTTCAAGTGTCGAGCTGTGACGCATGGTAGTTCGCGCTCGTCCTGTGTGCGCTCTTTGCGTGCGTCCTTTGGGCTCGAGCGATGCGCTGGCAATTTCGAGCTGCTTTCCATTCTTCGCGTTACATTCCACTTTTTTGCTATCGCATCCATTGATTCACCATTGAGGCAAAACTGTGATTTTTTTTTGTGGTCGACACAACAGTAGTGCCATGGGCGCTTATTTGATGCACCCTCAGGTTGGCGCGCTGTGGTGTTAATAATTTGTGGGGATTTGTTTAGCTGCGTTTTGTTTAGCTATAGCCTTTGTGACAGAAAACAAAAATATTGCCTTGAAAATTAAAATTGGCTATTAGGCGTAACAGCGCATTGTAAGATATCCCTGTAAATAGGTGAAGTGCGTTATGAAATTCAGTACTGAAATCGACGTCAGCATCATCTTTCCATCTGCGTCAGTGGCAGCCTTCTCTCTTCAGGAGAATACCTACAGCGTACAGGTATGTCATTGTCTGCTTTAGTTGTTCGGAGCCCCCTGACATTAGCAATACAAGAACATCAGTAGGATATCGCAAGTGGCGGTCTTTAGTAGAGTAGGTTGTTCACTAGCTAATACACTCTACTATCCGTGTGTGCATCATACGCCTCCTCTATTTTTTTTTCAGTGCCATTGCAAACGCTCGCTCTTCCGCGGGAACGTTTCGTCCGCCTGAGTGTTGGGAGTGGTCGTGGTGTGACGCCACATAAACGGTATGACTGCTTGTGTCACATGTGCATCTGAGCGCGTTAATTTCCATTAAAAGCCACAGACGCGCTGTCCCTCTTCAATATCATGCGTCTGTCAGATTTGTTCCTCCGCGCTCCTTCCTTCGCGGCTCGAACCAATGCCGCCGCCGCCTCACAGCGCTCGTGTGGCAAATCTTGAAGGCAGCGCATGCAGCAGAGTCGCACTAAGGCGTCCCCGCTGGTAGCACGAATAGCGCCACGAACAGAGACGCACCATGTCAAAACACCGCGTCTCCTAGAGAACCAGCGCGACGAGAAACAGTCGCCATGAGGGATGCAAGACCGTGCCCCACGGGTCTGAACACAAGTGAACAAAATATTACCTCATCAACTTTCCGTCGCGAGACGACTATTCTTGCCTTGCTGCCAGTCAAAAATGCAAAAATGGCCCATATGCGTCCACCAAGATGCCACTTCTGGAATATTTTAAAAAACTGTTCCGATATTTTTGTTGTTGCTGCCCTATACGGAACATTTTCTTATCGCTACGAATTATTACCTCAGCTATAGATCGTTATACTAGTTGTGAACTGCGATAGGAATACTGCAGTTCTTCAGATGGCAGTATTAATCTTTATGCGAATGACTTCCTTTGCATAGTTTTTGGTTCGTTTCATTTTTTTGCCAATAGATATAAACACTTGCGAGAAGTGTTCGCATGAACACACATATCTTCTAGTCCATTCGCTGTTAATAGCAATGCGGAGCACCACGCAAATGTGAGATGTTCCCATGTGCGCTAGAGACTCAATGAAAGGCAAGTAGCTGAGTGTGCTAGCTGAAACAAAAGTATGTAGCAATGAGGCTTCCTGTTAAGCATCACATCACGTACATTGTCGCACTAATTTTTCCATCGAAGTGAAGGCGCAATGAGAGTGCGTCAAAACTTCATTAATTTCTACGCAGGCACGAGTAAGCGTTCGCTTAAGGAGGCTACGATGTCGCGAGGGAATCGATTGCTAGCTTCCTGGTTAGCTGAATTTGTAGAGCGATAACCCCGGGAAGTTGTTCGTCCCGGGTTCGATTCCCTGACCAAGATGAATTTTTCGGCAAGTAAGACGCTTTGTTTGTCAGGAATCCGTAAGTATTTCTTTGTGGCTGCTACAAACGGTCGGTTGTCAAGTTCCCTTTCTTAACTCTTCGGCCACCTTGCGGGATTCCGCAGAACTGATTTGCGATAATAAGTGTTCATGTGCTCCGAGTTGTCGTCGAATTCGCTCATGTGCTGCAGATTTCTAGCTTCCTGGTTAGGTCAATTGGCAGAGCAACCAATCTGAAAAGGCTTTGGTCCCGGGATCGATCGCTGGACCAGAACGAATTCTTCGATAACTAAGAAGCTCTCTTTCTAAGAAATACGCATGGATTTCCTTCTGGCTCCGTGCTACATGCAGGTGGCTACTCTTCTTGCCTTAGGGATTCCATATCTATACAGATACTGCTCTCAAACAGGTAATGAGGAATTCCCGTCATCACATTCATCTCAATTTTTGGTTCTTTTTAACTCTACCGCTTCCAGAATTTCATCGATGATGTTCTTTAAAGGGATAGCGGAAAAAAACATCGTTGATCTTTTGATCGTAGCAATCGGTATAACACGAAAGTGACGGTTTTCTTCAGAATGTTTATTGTACATTGATAGATGGCAGCTTGCCCAATGGCTGTTGGCGTTTGCCGGCTCTAGCACAGTTGGATGTAAGTGCACCTACGTTGGAACCTGGCTGCACATGTCCATCCTGACTACTAACGTGAATAATCTAAACCTTTGTGGTACCGGAAGTAGTTAGAATCGCATGGTCCCTCGTACATTCACCTAAGACGACATGAAGGTGAAAGCCACCTTCTTTTTCTTCTCGGCCGATGTATTTGGGAGCCTACATGAACGGCCGGTCATGTAGGCTGTCGCAGCTGAGTGGCCCTTTTTTGTTTCTCAATGTTTCTTTCTTTCTGCTCTCTCTTTCTCTTCCTCCTTGTGTATCACTATTTTGTACATGTTTCTATTTCTTCATCTCTGTTTCCTTTTCTTTCTCGCAAATTTTATCTTTATTTGTCTCTGTTTCCTTTCATTCTGTCTTCTTTGTCTGTATTTCTCTCTTGATCTTTCGATTTTATTCTCTCACTTGTTTCTCTGAATGTTTCTCCTGTTTCTGTGCTTCTCTTTCTTTCCCTTGCCCTCTTTCAACATCTTTCTCGGTATTTCTATTTTTTGTCTTCATTCTCACCATTTTGTCTTGATTCCCATTCTTTTCCTTTCTATAGTTGTCAGGCTCTGTCCAGGCGTCGCTGCGAACAACATCGCCGCCAGCGCCCTCATCGCAGCGCTGGCGCTATGTGGGTGGTGCAAAGCGAGCCGTCCGCAAGCGAATGTGCATATGCCACAATAGAACCCCTTCTTTGTTGGTGTCGCGGCGCGGTTTTCTGAAAAGCAAGGGCCTGCAAAGCATCTGCCGGCAATCCGCGCTTCAAAAAAGTAGGAAGCTCATAAAAGCGAACTGCGGGCACAATGCAAAAGAAGTTTAAGTTATTGCGGCGCGCTGCAATTTGCAAGCACAAGTGACCATCGCAGGACATCTTTTCGAGGCAAGCCCTCCGACGTCCGTTCTCTAGCGCCTAATTGCGTTAACATCAGGTATATATGTCATGCCGAAGCATAGAATACATACAAGATCAGTTTACTTAGCTATGTATCTTACGATCAGTGGTACAAAGCTCTCTTTATCAGGGACCAATGACCCCAGTGATTTTCGCCCTTTCAGTTCCCTTTGTACATACTCCAAATTAGAAAACTTGCGCGCCCACTTTCGCGGGGTACAACTAAAGGCAAAACCGCAACTTCCGAGATAGTTACAGCAATCGCGGAGGCCACCGGGCAAAACACACCTGAGGGTGGTCACGACCAACATTTTGCGATTTACTTGTATGAGGCACGTGCTAGGTAATTCGAAGAGGAACTCTGAGCATTCAAAAACTGCGTGCGCGATGGTGTTTCGTGACGACCAACTCAGATTATAGGATGTCGCGGTGGGCGTATCACGCGTCTTCAATCTGCCTCTGGCTGTTCACTCTGTGTAACACGGCACGCACCGTGGTCAGAGCCTCTGCTGAACTTCATAGTCAAGGCTACCACGGTTCTTCGTCAGGGCTACGCAAAAGAACAGCAGATCCACATTATCACACTTTCTCATGCGACCGGCTGTGTACAACTCGGGTACTTCGCTTACCCAACACGGTCGCAACGGCCTGTATCCAGCGAGCTCGCCTTTCTGCTTCGTACGAGAACTATGGAAAACGGTAAAACTGATCGCTGTTATAGTCCTTTACGCCCGTGGAAAATCACAATGCAACAATAGCCTCGACAATGGCATTTCTTCGTAGCGTGCAGAGCGGTCCCGTCTGCTGTTGTTTTCGCCGTCGTTCTGGCGAATGATCCAGCAAGCACCTCATGGCGGTTCGGTGGCGCGTCCGACAAACAGAAAGCAATTCACAGCTCTCTTTCTGAGTAATTAAAGCGCGAACACACGCAATATTCAGCTCAACCATCGCGGTCTTAGGTGGACCTGGTCCAAAAGCAAACTGTGCGCGGGAGTCGGTCTTTGTACTACTCCATAGTGCTCCGACAGGTGGCATCATGCGTCTTGCGAAACTCCAGAGTCTGATGTCTATAGCTCTCTCTTTCTCTTTGAAATATTCATTACACGGAGATTATTGGTGTACCACTTCACTTTCTCTTAGTGAACCAGAGGTGCGTAGTGGGATTTGCCCAATAGCTGTGGCACATACCCGTTGATGATGAAAGATTCCTGATAGCCGCACAAATAGCGGCCATCATGAACAGCTTCGCTGTTTAACGCCCTCACATCGCAGACCCTACAGTACAGCCATAGGACGGCGACCATTCGGCTTTAACCAGTGACAGCCAGGCGGATGAGTCGCCTCCCCTCCCAGCTTGCCTGGAAAGCTGGGACCAGGAAATTGGTAAGTGCTTGTTTTGAACTTAAGTCGTGACACCTGCAGATAATGCCGTGCAGTCAGCGCGGCATTTGCAGGAAGAAGTAAAATTCCGAGGCCAAGCGCCTCAGGCTTGCCTTCCATTAAACTTCATCCTACCTACTCTTGTGGTCTCTTTGACGATAAAAATTAGTGTTTGTTGACATGGTATCGAGAGCGAAGTACATTCGCAAACAGTACTGCTCACGCAGTGTTTCAGACCTTTTAATACCCCTTGAAAATTTCTTTGGCTAACATGTGCTACGCGCCTTTGTGAAGCCGGGTCTTTTAGTTTTATTTTCGCCATAGTGCTGTGGCCGCTGTCTTGAGGACAGATGTAAACGTTGGCTGTTGATCTCAAAGCAACATTCTTCATTCGCATGATTACACAGATTTGGGAAAAAAGCACGTCCTAGAAGAGAAAAATTCCGCATAACCCACGCCTTGTGGGAATCGGTTTCATGCGAAGCAGTCAGCGAATACTTCGATGCTGTATTTTATGGCTTTGAGCCAAGCGTTACGAGGTGGACCTACCTGTTTTTTGTAAGTGTAGCAGCTGTGCGCACATCGTGGGCTTACCAGGTATGTCGACAACAGTGGCGTTTGAAGGCTAATTTATGGTGTGACGTAACGTTAGCCATGACGTTAGAGTTCATACGTCAGTATTATTGAAACTAAGTGCACTATATGGTGCAATCATGTGAATATCATACGTAACTTTCGTTAACGTTTCCCTCCGGGGTCGAGCAATGCTTCAATATAGTTTGCTAAATCATAGGGATAAAAATGTAAATTTTATTACACTGCTATAAAATCGGAGCCAACACAGGAAGCACAGAAGTTATTATGATATGAAGCTAGCATCGTAGGAGTACGTTTGTAGTGTTTATGGCTTTCTTGTAAAATTAGATAGCCTTCACCACAACCACAATTGACGTTGCACCGACATTACATCTGCATAGGTTGTTTTTCCAAACCAGTTTATAGACCTGGCGTAGCTCTCTGGTAGAATACATGATGGCCACGGAGTATGCATGGGTTCGATTCCTGCTGGGATCCAAATATTTATTCTTTCCATTCGTCTGGTCAGCGATGCCGGTTTTTCCTAACGCTGTCGCATTTAAATTATCAATGTCTTTCTAGCCTTTCCTGGGTAATAAACTGTCAATCACCTGTGGCGCATACCCATACACCGCACTTGTCTGGAGCAAAGGATTTGACAACGTACGCCACAGGATTTTCATGTTAGTCATGTCATGACGCGACAGTGATATTTGTCAAATCTTCTTACCCTCCGATGTCAATTTTGGTTTGGACCAAGTTAAGGAGGCGATCATGAGAGCACCCAGACGTATGCGGCTACATAGATAGAGAGATACGTAGATAGAAACGCACAAAGTACCAAAGGTTCGGTAAGAAATTCCTCGCATTTATTATCTTGAAAACTATCACTGGCTAAAACAAGAAAGAGTTATTTAATATACATGGATTATGCGTGACCCCTTACGCACATGGTGTATTGTGCCGTAAACACCAGAAGATATGCTTTGCTGGTTTCATTGCCTTGTGGCACTAGCTATGTAGACACGAGTTCATTTTATGAGAAGGCGAGGCCTTCCTTCATATTGAAAACAGGGCCCAACAGTTCTTGAAAAGTGTCGCTTTGTGTTAGACAGCCCAATGTGTACACGAACTTGTTTTCTACACCTAATTTGTTGTGAAAGTGGGAGGCTGCCTTGCGCGGCTCGAGGCGCAGCATTCACAAGGCCATCCTTGAGTGGGCTGAGAGGGTAGAGGAGGCGTGCTTCAAGTAGTTCTTCCCCCTACCCTCTGTCACATTGCCCCTTTCTCTTTAACCAGGGACAAATAAAGTTGCTCGTTCATTTTCGACAGTCACCTGCTCCACTCCCCTCTTCCAACTAGGCGAATGGTAAGTTTGATTCAGAAAACAGTTTTTTTCCGCTTACACCACTGCAAGGACAATTGCTCTGTTGTCCACAGAGACCATGCATATATTGCAGCAATTGATACTATTACTGTAAGAATGACTATATTTCTCGTTAGTCGATTAGTGTTATGCAGGCTACTTTAACCAACACTTGATTTTCTGGTAACCATTGGGGTGACATGTCAAGAAATTGCTAAGACTGGATAACAGACGCTGTTCGTCGGCTTCTCTGCTTTTTTTTAGTCTTAGCGCTGTTTTTTAGCCTGCATAGGGAACAGCGCCTCTATCTCCACTACGATTCGGTCTCCGGTGCACTATGCGTCACACTTCTCGTCCTAACTGTACGTGACGCTCGCTTTGGGTACAAGTAGTCTGATGGTCATCAGATGAAGCGTGCTTACTGCACTCCCCGACACTCGACATGTTTGTTTTGCTAGAAAACTTATAATTCTGCATTATTTGAAGCATAAAATATTGAAGCCTTATTTCGTGCCGTATGTCAATCGTTTTTCATTGTTATAAATTTGGTGTTAATAATGTCACAACAATTTTATGTGGTTTTAATTTCGCGACAGTGGTAGCAGAACTATAGGGTTCCACAGTAAATTATATAAAGGTAGTAAGAATACAGTGCGCCTATCCAGAAGGTAAATCGTCCAATGTAGAAGATCGTGAGACTTGGACCGCTGTGTGACGCTGCTGGCACTGGATGCCGCAGTCTTGCGGTACACAGTCTTGACTACAATATATTATGTGCATGGTATTTTAGGGGCGAAGCACCTCAGTGGCTCGGCTTGTCGGCAGTGCATCGTCGCCTGCGGTCGCCGCGTGCATCGTCGTGACCCATTTGCTTGCTTGCATCGTCGCGTCCTGTCCATTTGCTTGAGCGCAAGCAAATGGTGGCGAGAGAGAGCGCCGTGTGGCGAGAGAGAGCGAACGGCACGCTTTGACTAGGAAACGCTCTTTCTGCGTTGGACGCTGAACCACCAGCTTGTGAGGAGCGAGAGGAACAAGAACGCGCCCTGGCCCGCGAGAGACAACCCCGACGCTGGCAGCGTCTGCTAGCGAGTTTCTTGAAAAACCGACTGCTCGCGCTGCAAGTCCGTTCAACGGCCACCCCTAATATACAGGCACTGGATCTTGACCTGCAATGTAGTGGCGGAGTGAGATTTCTTTTGTGCGTATTTGAACAATGAAGATTTGCAACATCCACGTTAACTAAAAGCGGACTGCGGGTCTCCGTGCCTAATTTCTCTTCTGTCTCATTCCCATCATAGCAGTAATTTTGCTGTCGAAAACACCCGCACACGCTACATGCTTCGCACCTCCCAAATTTTTGTTTTAGTTCCTAGAAAAATATCCAGCTTTCGAATGCGAAGTTACCGTGTTTGCAGAATAATTTCGCAAAGGACACAAAAGAAGCTCTCGCTTGTCTGTACTACGAGCGGCGTACAAAAAGTTCATATGCATAGTGTGATAGACTTGTGAAAGGCGTACACGATAGGCATCAAAATGAGTGTGCGTGTCTCTAAGCGTAATACAAACCTTCTGTTCTATATAATACCGCGCAGCACCATTAGGGTAGTGAAAACAAAATGGCAGCGACCATCGGGAAACTCAGGCTCAGTCAGAACAAGTGACGGTGACACATGTAGCCTCCTCAGGCTACGAAATTTTACTTCACCTACCATATTCACCTGACCCCGCACCAAGTGACTTCTTCCCCCAAATAAGAGCACATCGGGCGGGAAACAATTTTGGCACGACGAAGTCTTCGCTCAAGTCGAGGTCCATCTGAGCTCTCGAAGTGAAGACTTCTACTGCAGCGGCCTGAGGCAGCTCATGCAGCTTTGGTAGAAGTGCATGACTTTCGGAGGAGATTATGTTAAAAAAAGTTCCACTGAAATTTTGTCTCTTTGTCTCTCTTCATTCCAATAACACGAACTTTATGAACGGCCCTCCTAGTGCATGCACACTATCCGCAGCAGTGTAGGCTTATAAGTTATCTGTCAACTGAGTACAGTGCATGGGTGCCCTTCTAAATTTTTTAGACACTAACTTTCCTAATATTTCCGAGACACTTACTACAACTGAAGTTCGGGACTGACCTCACGAGAGCGTTCTAATGCTGACAATGAATCTTGGATGGACACTTTCATCTGAATAGTGCGTTGACATTCTGTTGTAATGAATTTCATCTAAACCTTCTGTCACTTGTCATGTCATGTACTACCAAGGAACTGTATAATAGTGCAGAACTAACGGATTATTCATCTCGTGAAACTTTAGCAAAACAACTACCAATACCAGCCATACATCTTAATATTCTCACATTTCCTGATAACTACCATACCGTTACATGTTTACTACAATTATTATAGCCAACAAACAAAGCATTAAATTTCAAAGACCGGTTTGATAGTATCTTTGACATCTCTGCATGAAGAAAATGTAGTCTAATGGAACACCCACATATCCTTCTGTCTGTGAGAAAGAGCGAAACAAACGTCGTAGTTTGAAATGCCTCATAGGCATTTTAACTTTTGCCTGTTTATTTTTTTTATTCCATAACAGTTGCCTTCATAGATTCCGCCCGCAGCCGACTGTGCGTGTTGGCTTCTTTGGCAGGAACGCAGTATGGTACGATCAAGCTTGCTCTGTGCAGTTCTTTTTGTCCCACTTCTGACAGCGGTATCACACAGACGTGAAGAAGAAAACAGTTATGAAGTAGATATTGTTCGGGTAAGCCGATAGAACATGCTTTATTAGTCATTTACATACGCGGCCATAAGCTGCAATAAATATCGAAACGAGTTTATATTTATGTAGTGAAACAGTATGGTGAGCTGAAGCGCCTTATCGTTAAGTACAAGACCATAATATCTCTGATCGCTTTGCAGCAAGAGGCATTTCGCTCATTTTGTTTTATGGATAGTGTATTTTTAAGCAGAGGTATACCTGTTCGTGCACAAGTGGTGGCCCGTGCATTGGTTCTTTCTGAGCAGTTTGAGGAACAGATAAGTGAATATTGTTGACTTAACACCCACTATAACGCGCATGTATATGCTTCTCGAAAAAGATTTCTAGTATTATGGAGCCCCCCCAACCACCGTTTGTGCGGAATAATTCATCTGCCAAAATGCGTGTCGCGTATATCTCAAATGTGGAGCCGAAATTTTTCAATTGGAGTGCCAACGCTGGAACGCGCTAAGACGGCGTTGCGGACCATACTGACGTTGTATTAGCCCCGAGAACGAACACTGGCGGCGCGGCAGTCGCGGCGATGTGACGTCACGGGAAGGACTCGCTTGCTCTGCGGCCGAGGTAGAGCCGAGGCTCGCCTTTTTCTGCGCTCGCCGCGTGCCCGCTCTTTCGCGATCCGGTGGTGATTACTGCTCGTTCTTGAGATGCAGATTTCCTACGGTAGAAGGTGGAAGTTTACATTAATAGCGAACGTTTAGTAAGCTGAGAAAGTTTGGATAATATAGCTTATAATGGGTGAATTCCCATCCGAACTGAAGATTCACCGTGAAAATGGTGATGCACGAGAGCAAGACATTTGTTGTTTTCACCGCGTACTCCAAGACATTGGTGCTACATAATTTACGCTAATGGTTCGAACTTCATTACAACTTGGCATAGATCCACGGTTAGAACACGCGTCCGGAAGAGTTAAATTAGGACGTTTTCAGTTCACTAACTACATTGAGGTTTATCGCACAAGTTATGTCTGCCTTTGCAGATTATGTAGGTGATTTGACAGAATTGCGCTTTCTGCTACAGGAGACTTCAGATGAATCTGTCTATCATAAACAATCACTTATTACATCCGGAACATTAAACAAAATAATACTGCCACACACAATGGTTTCGGAAATTCTGAGGTGTTAGTATACTTGGATTATGTAAACATTTCTTCTCAACTCTCGCCTGGTATTATGTGGACGTATACCCTGATTTGCTGAACTGCTGGTCCGATCAACCACCGGGTCACATGCGGTAATGTTAAATCCACGTGGGAGCACTGTTGATAGCAGTCGCCTGCAAAACAAACGTCTGAAAGTCGAAATGAGCGTTTTGAACAGTTTCGATTGCACTCTCAGTGACGTGGCCCACGTATTAAGTAAACGTCCTTTGCCTTAATGAGTGAAATAATGGTCTCGAATGTCATGTCCACATAAAGGTTGATGATGACCAGGGGTATCTAAAATGCAAAGAACATTAATTTACGAGCTGGCTATCTAAACTAGTACTTATAAAAGTGTAACAGCGCCGTTGCTACGATGACACATGAATACACAATCTGACAGCAATAAGGAGTTTCCGCAATTAACCTCAACATTTTTATGTTGTGAAATGAAGCCCGAAATTATTGCGAGAAAAACGTGAAATTAAACAACATGATGAGTGAGCGAGTACACAAGAAAAACAAACACAACAACTGCGGCGGTATTCTCGGGCGAGCGCTTTCGAGATATTTTGCGAAGCTCAATCGCTTTCGTAATCGTGCGCGCGGCTTGGCACGCCGGCAAGAACACTGTCCACCGATCCCGGATGCATCCGATGCAAATAACACTTGTGGAGGCGAACCCATCATATTTTTTAAAGGAATCGCCCGTGAACAACGCAACCAAATGATGTCTTGCGTGTCAAGACCACGACATGAATGTGAGACACGCTGCAGATTAGTTTTGACCACCTCGAATTCTTTAACGTGCTCCTGTATCTAAGCAGAGGAATGTTGCTTTTCACACCCTTCGGAATGCGGCTACTGTGGTCGGTAATCAGACCCATCCCAGAAGTTAGCAGCACGACACAACGACAGAGCTGATCACCCCTTTCAAAGTGTGCACGACGGCGCGCGGACACCGTTGGGGACGGTGAAGAAAAACTGCATATAACTTCTTGTTCTTTTAATAGGAACATTATCGATGCTGTTTTCGTCATTCATCCTAAGCTTGAGACAGGAAAAAGGCGAACGTAAACAGCGGAACAGCGAACGAAGCAAGCGCGCGATATGCCGGCGCGTCACGGCGGGCGTCGAAGAGTCCTTCCCGTAACGTCATCCACGCCTCCCGCCAGGTGGCGACACCCCAACTTATCGGGGCTAATAGCCACATATGGGATGACACAGGTATCTACCACGTAAATAACGTTCGATTCAGCACTTGGCATGACAACATTTATAAAAGCTGCCATGTCTTTCCATGCAATGATTTTCCGCTCATTCTCACGCTCGGATAGTTTATATTGGCACCCGTGATTTATGGCTCTGAGACCCGCAGAAAACTTTACCTATCTCGCAATCCACGATGAAAAGTAACTGCAGATGAAGCTCAATCAAACGGACACATCGCATTGGGTTTCAGACACAAATTTTTGTTCTGCTGTAAAGCGATATGCAGACAGTAGTAATAAGAAAACTAAACGTTTGTTTGCGCAGTAAGCTGAAAATTAGGAACATTTGCATATCGTAATATTTCACCTCGGCTGGCATGAAAAAAGCTTAGGTAACGACACGTTGAAGCTCGTTGGCTTCAAATATTCCAGGCGAGCTTTTAATTGGTAAGGCATCTTTCATGCATCAACCAATGATTATGAGGGCTTACAAGTCGAACATACAATTCCTGAGCACCAAAGACTAGCTGCTAATTTGTGACATCGCTTTGCCATGTACAAACGTGTCGATGGGAAGTGATGTATATTCAGCAGGGCAAGTCTTATAAGTTCTTAAAGTGATACTAAACAATAGTAAAAGAAAATGACGAAAAGACCGAAATTGTACTCGAAAGACGCAACCGTTCCGATAAACAGTGTTTATTTCACGTTTTTGAACAGTTGAATGTATTTTTGGAGGATGGACAGCCCGCGGCGGCTGCATGCCATCGCGTATTGCCATCAAAGTCACAGCACCGGATGCACGGTGGACGGTTTTCCGTCCTGCTACTTTCTTTTCTCCCCCTCTCCTTTACATCCCACCCTCCTCCTTCCACAAAGACGCTAAGGCGTGCTCCATTCGTGGAGTATTTACGGCATCTGGGAGCATTGCTCGCTGTCGGTGCCATTGGTAGTAGTCCTAGGAAACGTAGTGGGAGCTGAGCGGGTTTAGACACGCGGCCGACGGCTGGCATTGCCGGCGTGCTCGTTTCCGGCGCGGCCGCTATACGTGGCAGGGTGTGAAAAACGCATTAAATTCATTGTTTCCCACCAGTTTCTGTCGGAATTGAAGGTAGTGTCGACCGTTAACAGCACCAAATCTTTCAGTATGTCTGAAAATCTAGCCGGCAAAACTTTTGTTCAGAACCATTTTAATAAAGTAGGATGAATTATTATGAAATGAGAGGCAGCTAAGTCGCTCGTCGATATTTGCGGCCCTCTATTAACGCGATAGCCTTAAAGATACGGTGTTGCAGAGCATAAATTCAGGCGTCGCTGTCAGTGTCAATGGTTGAGAGCGAAAAATCGCAAATAAGCGCTAAAACAATTCACCAACCCTTCCCCCGCCAAAAAAATGTGCAAAAGCGGAACTTTCCGTGCGTGAAACTGGCGTACTGGTTTTATTTATACTGTCCTACTACTTTTCCTACCACCTTCCTAGCTCTTTCTAAAAACACCCCTGTTTTCCGATTCCCGAAGTGTAAGAACACGCTCTAGCATGTGTCCCGCTTCCGCTGCTCCATTCTATTCGATGATATTTCTATCACTGACTTGCGCCATACATTTAAATACACCCATGAAGTTCTGCTAGCACTACTTAATCGCATTATTTCTAGTGGAGAAATTCCCATAAACTTGAAAACAGCAATAGTTATACCTTTACACAAAAATGGTGCGCGTGATAAAATTGAAAACTATCGTCCAATATCAATTCTGCCTTCTATAGCGCAAATACTAGAAAAGCATTTACTGTTAACGATGACAAGCTTTCTCGACCGCCACAACATTTGATCACCCTGTCAGTATGGTTTTCGGCAGGGGAAAAGCACTCAAACGCTATTGGAAGACTTCTCTGATCAGTTGAACGCAGCGTTCGATAACAACAAGGTTGCCTGTGCGCTACTTCTTGACTCCAGCAAGGCTTTCGACAGTGTCCATCATACCTTGTTATTGGATAAACTTTTTCAATTTGGATTTAGGGGTGCTTTCTGGTCTTTGTTGGCAAATTTCCTCCAAGACAGGCGTCAGCTAGTATCCGTTGGGCAATCTCGTAGCGCGTTCCAAGCCATCAATACCGGCGTTCCACAAGGATGGATTCTTAGTCCGCTGCTATTCATTCTATTTGTAAATGACCTTCACAGCGCGATACCGGTTTCTCTATATCAATACGCCGACGACACTGTGATCTTGACGTCTGCTAACAACTTCTATGAGGTGATTACTCTTCTGCAGTCAGCTGCCACTAAAGCAATGGATTGGTTTCGTGACAATCTTATTAATATAAATATGTCTAAAACTAATTTAATCTGCTTCCATAATCCGTTGAAGAAAGTAACCCTTGACTATCCTTTCATTTTGCATTGTTCGAATTGTTCATCCTGCTCCTGTAGGCCATTACCGTATTCATCTGTTGTGAAGCACCTTTGGATTATACATTGATAGCGACCTTTCCTGGAATAGTCATCTTGCCTACGTTTGCAAAAGACTTCGCGCTGTGTCTTGTCTGCTATATAATATAAGATACTACATGCCGTTTTCAGTACGTAAAATGATAACACAGGCATTAGGCTACAGTATACTGCGTTATGGAATAACCATTTACGGGCACTGTGCTGTCCGATGGCACAATCGATTAAACAGAATATTACGCTCTATCTTAAAAAATATTTCTTATGACTTGAACATGAACTGAGAGAGAGACATTTTCAAAGTGCTCTTAATGCCGAACTTCAATGATCTCTTAATTGAAACGGTTGTTTTAAAACATTTCTGGTCCAAAGAATTCCTGGTTCCATATGTCACTTCCCGTTCTCTAAGGCCCAAAGTCCGTTGCTGGAGACCGCGGTGTTCAACAAGGCATGGAACTAGAATACGAGCCCATTATGTTCCAACTTATTTCAATGTGCTACCCCCCAGCATTTTTCGCATAAAAACAAAATACAAATTAAAGGAACTGCTACGGCGTATCTGTCGATAATTTTAATGCATGTCATGTCTGATGTTATCTCATATGTACTCATTTGCAAGCATGCTACTGAACAGTCATCTAGTGTGGTACCTTGCTTAAGAAACTTTCGCTGTATTTATGTTTTTTGTTCACGCTTAATTTCTGTAATTGTTTTTTATTGCTAATAACTATCGCTTGTATGCCCTGTTGCTTCTAATCTAATGTGCACGTTGTTTTTTTGTCCTATCATCGCTCTTATGCCATGTACTACAACCTTGTAACGCGTTCGGTTTGTTTCGCTGTCTGCCAGGCTCTGCTACTCAAGCCACCAATTGGCTTTGGCAGGCCTAGCCACATGTACTGCTTTATTTGAAGAAATAAAAGGCATATTATTATTATTATTATTATTATTATTATTATTATTATTATATTATTATTATTATTATTATTATTATTATTATTATTATTATTATTATATCTCGGGGTGCGCGGATGGTTGTTAAGTTTTGCTTGGGCATCGCGTTGCCGCACCTCGGCACTGTCGGCTTCCCTCTGGCGTTTCGTTTGGCTTCATGAGGCCTCAGCGTAAGGTCCGCATGTCGACGGCGAGATCGTTCTCTTTCGAGTTCGCGGTTCTCTTGCATGAACACATCCTGTTTCTCTGGTGAACGCACCACTTGTAGCTTACCCAGCCGGTACCAGACATTACCTGAGACGAGGGCAGCCCCGCGCGGCGCGCGTCAACCCCATTTCGTTCTCTTTGCCTCCCCGCGACGCAACAAACGAACCCTAGTGGCTGCGCGCGGCAAATGATCCACCGCGGCGCAGCTGGAATAATGTCTAAAGGGTATTTATTTCTGCTGGCGGTTCATAGTGCCTATCCCGTGCAGGTTCGAACCACAGTGGTGTTTGCGTAGCACCAACTTCGCTCTGACGTTAGTTTCGGTCTGACGCAACAGAGAAGCCGCGTTTTCTGCGCGCCGGGCGCGATGAAATTGAATTTCGCCCCTAAAATTTCATTACGAATATCTCGAATTACGTGTAACTTTCGTGATTTCTGAAAAATTGGTCTTCCTTAAATTGGCACGCACTACAACTTTCTAATATAAACACGTGCCCTAAGTCAGTCAATAATGAGTTATTTACGAGATTTGTTATTTAGTCTCGTCAATGTTATTTTGGCTACGGACAAGTGTTTCCGCCTCCACATGTGGTGGATGTGCGAAAACGACTGGAGCCTGACGCTGATAGAATTTAAGTGCGGAGCACTTTATGGGCCCGGGCTTTCGTATGCTGTCGCTTGGCGTAACGCAGGCAAAACCACGTAAAGCATAGCCATCTATATCATAGGCTTCCATGGCAAGGGGCCAAAAAGGGATGTGAGGCTGAGTAGGAGCGATGTCAGGAGGAAGAGAAGGGAAAGGAGGAAGGAAGATGAGATAAGTAAGGGAATGTGCTGTCATCTTATCCTCTCATCTTGTGTCGGCGCTTGGCGTCACGCACGCAAAACAATCTATAGCATAGCCATGTATAGCAATGGGGTGGGAAATAGAAGTAGAGGTGTGAAGGAGTGATTTGAGGGGGATGAGTATGAAAAGTAGGAAGGGAGAAGGTGAAGAATGGCATAGTTTTGTATGATACCGCGCAGGGAGAACCATGCATAGCCTAGCCATGCATGGTAGGGGGTGGCAAAGAGAAGTGAGGAGGGAGAAAGAAAGAGGGGAGAGTGTACAGCATGGCATAGCTACGTATGGCGTTAGGCAGGCAAAATTATGCAAAGCATAGCCGTGCATTGCAAGGGGGTGGGAATATGAAGTGTTGGTGAGGAGGATAGGAAAGAGAAAGGGAGAGGGTAAACACAGCATAGTCATGCATGGAGTTAGGCAGGCAGAACCTTGTATAGCATAGCCGTGTATAGCAAGGGGCGACAAAGCGAAGTGAGGGTGAGGAGGTGTGTTTTAATGGGGAAGAGGATATGAAGGAGGAAGGGATAGGGTGAAGCCTAGCATACAAATGTATGGTATCACGCAGGCAAAAACACGTATAGCATAACTACGCATAGCAAGGGGGCGGGAAAGAGAAGTGAGGGTGAGGAGGGTGGAAAGGAGAAAGCGTGAGGCTATAGCATAGCATAGTCATGCATGACATTAGGCAGCCAGAACCAAGTATAGCATAGCCGCGTATACGAAATGGTAGGAAAAAGAAGTCAAGGTGAGGAGCAGGGAATGGAGGAGGGTGGATGGTACAGCACAGCGCAGTAATGTATTGCGTCACGCAGGCAAAACCATGAATAGCAAGGGGGCGGCAAAGAGAAGTGAGGGTGAGCGGGAGGAAAAGGAGGAGGGGAGACTGTGAAGCATACTGTGAAGACTGTGAAGCACTGTTACAAACTTAGTCGATTTTGTTCACGATGTCGCCTCTAACCTAGATACAGGAGATCAAATAGATGTTATTTTCATTGACTTCTCTAAAGCTTTCGACTCTGTTCTTCATTCTAAGCTGCTAGTGCAATTAGATACCATACTCAATAATTCCCGTCTTGTCTCCTGAATCGCCAGTTTCCTTCATTATCGTTCACAATTTGTTTCTTTCAATTCAGTGGAATCATCCCTTGTTGACGTCACGTCAGGCGTTCCGCAGGGATCTGTATTGGGCCTATTATTATTCCTCATATATATTAATGATTTACCTCACTGCACCTCATCTAAAATGAGACTTTATGCAGATGACTGCGTATTATACGAATCGATTAATTCTGCAGAAGATCATCACCGTCTTTCACAATCGCTCATTTCTTTCAGTACTTGGTGCAAAACATGGCAGATGAACGTCAATTGCAATAAAATAGTCTTCATGTCACTTACCAATGGACAAAACCCGTTTTCGTTTGATTATTATCTGGATGGTACGCAACTTAAAAGAGTGTCTCAATATAAATATTTGGGTGTGATTCTAACAACAAATCTTTCCTGGACCAACCACATCGAATACATCAGCGGGAAAGCTCTAAAAAAATTAGGTTATTTGCGCCGTACTTTGGCTAAATCCCCCCGCGATACCAAACTACTTCTGTATAAAACGTTGATTCGCCCTATTCTAGAATACGCATCTGTCGTTTGGTACCCTTATAAACAATGTGACCTAAAAATCCTTGATAGCGTTCAACGTAAAGCCATCCGCTTCATATGCCGCAACTACAGCCACAACTTCTCACCAACACAGGCTCTGCAATCACTGAACATTGTACCATTGCACTCTCGTTATCAAATCGAATCTTTAAAACTATTATATACAGTCATAAACTCCTCTCCTAGTATCACTGGTGGTAATTACATTTCATTTATGGAAGAAACTTGCACCCGCAGCTCTCACATCCTGAACATAAAGCCTTTATTCGCTCGTACTAACACATTCAAATTTAGTTCTTTCCCACGTACAATAGACCTCTGGAATTCCTTACCGGGAAGTATTCGTTCCCTACCGTTACAAGATTTCATTGATGCTGCTATTACCCACATAGAAAATATGTAAATATCTAGTTTGTAATGTGCAAAGTCATGTTTTCTTATGTATTGCCTATGTATTTCAGTTTTATTGTTGTTGTTTTTTCCTCTGTTTGTATTAGTTTTGTATAACTCATCCACTCCTGCTATAGCCCTGCATTAGGGCTGCAGTATATTCAAATAAATAAATAAATAAATAAACACCATAGTCATGTATGCCGCTATGCAGGCAGAATCAAGTATAGCAATGGGAAGGCACATCGCAACTGATTCGCTCAACACACATGGCAAAACACGCAACACACATGAGCGCGTGTTCTTGTCTATTGTCTCAGTTGCGATGTCCTATTCCTATGAACCAACTCGCCCATATCAGAATCTTAGTGCAAGTATAGCAAAGCAGCATATACCAAGCGGTTGTAAAGGGAAGTGTAGGTGAGGAGGAGGGGAGATGGTACAGCATAGTGTAGCCATGTATGGTGTTACACAGGCAAAACCATGTAAACCATAGCCATGTATCGCAAGGGGGCGGGATAGGAAAGTGAGGGGTGAGGAGCACAGAACGGAGCAAGGAAGAGGGTGAAGCATAGCCTAATGATATAGGCGTCACGCAAACAAAACCAGGCATATATAGTCGCTTCCTCAAAGCACTACGATAGGTCTGCAAATTAGTATGCAGAAATATAAAGTAATGTAAAACAGTCTTGAAAGAGAACAGTGCTTTGCCATAGGTAGTTTACCACTATCACTCAAAGGGAAGGTATATAACAGTTGAATCTTAACGGCACTTACCTACGGAGCAGAAATCTGGAGGCTTACAAAAAGTGCTGAATTTAAACTGAGGACTGAAAGTGAGGAGGATGTAAACGAGGAAGGGAGAGGGTAATGAATAGCGTAGCCAAGCATGGCGTCACACAGGCAAAACCACGTATAGCACAGCCGTGCATAGCAACAGGTGGGAAATAAGAGTGAGGGCGAGGAGGAGGGAAATGAGGAGGGTAAAGCATAGCACACTCCTGTATGGTGTTAGCGAGGCAGAAACATGTATAGCACAGCCATGTACGGGAAGGGGGCGGTAAAGGAAATTGAGGGTGAGTAGGAATGAGCGAAGGAAGGGGTATGCTGTCATCCCATGTCGTTGCTTGGCACCACGCAGGGAAAGCTATGTATAGCATAGACAATTACAGCAAAGGGTGGGAAAGGGAAGTGAAGCTAGAGCATAGCATAGCCCTGTATAGCACACTATAGCAGTATAACGGAAAAGTGGAATGGGGTTGAGAAGGAGTGATGTGAGCAGGGAAGAAATGAAGTGGCGTGAGGGCGCCACTGCATCACAAATGAAGGTTCCTTTCCCACCACGGAGGCTGCTCAACTGAAACGCCAATGCGCGCTTGCCCCTGAACGTGAGCGTCGCTGCAGGAACGCAGGTCCTTCAGCGGCACAGGCAAACTGCGTTCGTCCTGTCTCCTTCTAGTCGCAGACAGGCTCCGTTCATCCTGTCTACATCTTGTCTGGCGTCTCGTCCCTAGCGCACTCAGTTCACATAATAACGTCTTACAAACTAGCCCCTCAACACGCGCTCTTTGAGTTTGGCACATTGAGCGTTTCTATCTATCTATCTATCTATCTATCTATCTATCTATCTATCTATCTATCTATCTATCTATCTATCTATCTATCTATCTATCTATCTATCTATCTATCTATCTATCTATCTATCTATCTATCTATCTATCTATCTATCTATCTATCTATCTATCTATCTATCTATCTATCTATCTATCTATCTATCATGATCGCCTCATTAACTTGGTGTACACCGAAATTGGCATGAGAGCGTAAGAAGATATGATGTATATGACGGGCGGCTCATGACATGAATAACGTGAAACTAACGTGGCCAGTGTAGTCGACAAGAACCCATTGATCCACATCGTAACTCTTGGCTGAAAGCAAAAAAAAACGCAGCATCGGCAATTGCTCCCCGGCTGCTTTGCATGAAACCGATTCCCATAAGGCGTGGCATCTGCTGAATTTTTTAAGAGAGAGGTGTATCACCGGGATTGAGCATGAATGTAAATGGTGAGTGCCTGACTTCACAACTCTTAAAATAAGTGATTAGTCATTGCGTTATTCTAGAAACAATCCTTTAATTCTTATTTAAATCATGTCATAAGAAAATGACTGAATGCGATGAATATAATGATGCATTGGGCGCATACAACAGGAGCTAGTGACACGAAGGGATTTCTGAGTTTGCAAAAGAGCCTCAAAAGCTCAGTGCTCGACTCTGTCGTAGTGTACCGCTCTGCCACACCTAACGCCCTAAAAGTGTTAGGCCCTATTGATAACTCGGGTAGCCGCCTCGCAATCGGTGCGTTCATGTCCAGTTCGGTATATAGCCTGTGTGTAGAAGTGAATGAATGGTCCCAACATCTCCAGATGACGCACTCCAGTCTCACGTATTTCGTGAGGGTTAATGCAGACCCTGGACCAACATCATCGAGAAACATAAAGAAATACCACACGTTCTACAAAGCATATTGTCATAAACGCCTCGGTTCAGAATAAACAGGACGGTTCCATCAGAAACGTCCTGTTGCGGTAGTGGCCTTCTGACTTCACATGAGGAGGACCGGCAACGATAGGGATGTCTGGTCTTGAGAACATCTTTTAATTCCTCAATAGAAGCTATTTCACTGTGACTATGGCAGGTAATTCACTGCGACATATTGTTTCTGGAGATCACAAAGCATGCTCCATAGACCCATATACAGGTGAAGATCCTTAAACTCCAATCTTGCTATCTCGATTTTAAAGCGGTGCATCGTGGTCAAAAGATGACGTATTTCATGCAGTACTCGGTCGTACTTTTCGTGAGTCCAGTCTTATGTATCCAGAAACAACTATTCAACTAGCCGAAGCCTCCGCTATATTATCGGCTGTAAAACTCACCAGGAAAACAAAGGTACAAGAAGCCTTCATATATACTGATTCCTTAAATTGTGTAAAAGCTTTGAATTCTTTGTGAATATGAAAAAACCCAGTAGTAAATAACCTATATTAAACGTTGTGCTGAACGCATTGCCAAATTGGTTATAACGACATGCTGTGCGCGCGGACACCGATGTATTTATGACAGTACGCTTGCAGAATAAACTGCTAAAAGAATAATAGAAAACTACTACACTCTATGTGTCCCTCACGGAAGTTTCAACCTTGCTGACAGGAAAAAAACATGGCTGATCCCTCTGTCATAGGAATCGGCGTAACACAAAAGTGAAACATGTCTTCACAGACGTAGTTGAGCGTTTGTTGCGCATTTTTCGCCCCAAGGGCGAAGGAATGAATGCTAGAGCAACAAATTGTAATGTCACGCCAAGAACGGCAAGCAGCTCGAAACTTGCAACGCGCTGCTCAAGCAGAAAGGGCGCACCGAACGAACATACACAGAGTGAGAGCGAACAAACTGTCACATTTGTAACTTATTTCTGCCTGAGCCCCGCGATCCGTTCGCAAAAGCGGCCGCTGCAGTGAGCCAAGTGACCTTCGTGCTCTCAACGCGGGACGTACAAACCACCGCGATCACGAGATAAGCGCACGCACAAGCGACCACGCCCTGTAGGCGCCGGCGCTCGTCGCAACGGCGCGGACCTTTGAACCGCGCTCTTCGAGCCCTTCGCGCCATCTCGCTAGTGATAACGAAAACGCGCTGTAACACAGATCTCTGAGTACAACCACCGAGAAATGGTGTATATAAATAGCTCACCGTTAGCACTGCGAAGAACGTGCAGTCCGTGGCCGAGTCGTTTTACGCTGCGGAGCGAGGGGGTTGCAAGTTCGATTCCCTGTGACGGAACTTTTTCTTCTGGTTCTTTTTTTTTGCCAACTGTTAGTCTTTATATTTTACAACGTCATCTCCGTGACGAAAATACGTCAATAGAGCCGTGGTGGGCCCCGGCATAAAACACTTTCGTGTTAAAAAACTCAGTAGCATTCGGCACGGGTCATGAGATTTGAAATACATAGTAAGCCGTAAGTAATTACGCCATGCCTCGGTAAATGGCAACCCTCATCAAAAATACGTCGTTGACATGTCACAAAGAGTCGGCTTATAATGAGACACACACACACTGCACACATGCGCTCCTTTCGTCCGGAAGAGACCCACCCCGCTGTTATAAATGCGGCGAGCCACATACCTACCTAACATTGTGCTGCAGTGCACAAAACTAGATGCTTATGAGAAAAAGCATTTTGCATTTTAATTCCGGAAATAAATCCGCTACATGCTTCCATGTTGGTTAGCATAGATCTCGTTTTAAATTATGAATCAGTGATCGTATTTTAAAAAGAAGTACGTAATTTTCATGTTCTCTACGTAAGCAATCCGAAAAACGGCCCTTATAAGAAGTTGCGGCTGCAGTTATTGCAATAAAGGAGATAAAGGAATTCATGGGCCAGGCGGCAACTGCCGCCCGGCCCATGAATTCAGTGGCGTCGAAGAGGTATTCCTGCAATTTCCACATGCTAGCACTGTAGACCACTTAGCGTGCGTGTGATAGTCATAATTTTACTACAGTATATATATATATATATATATATATATATACTAGCCGAAGCCTCCGCTATATTATCGGCTGTGAAACTCAGCAGGAAAACAAAGGTACAAGAAGCCTTCATATATACTGATTCCTTAAATTGTGTAAAAGCTTTGAATTCTTTGTGAATATGAATATAGTCATTGCGCCGTGTTTGCTCATAAGCCCTGACGAAGACCGGTCCACCGGTCGAAACCGCTGGCAAAAAAAGTTAAGATAACCGCTTAGTTGTGTCTCTTCTCTACCCAAGTAGTTTGGCCCATTGGAAAAGCTTCTTCATATATATATATATATATATATATATATATATATATATATATTATATATATATATATATATATATATATATATATATATATATATATATATATATATAGAATGGATAAAGAGAACTTCTTCTGACTACCGTAATAAAAATTGTGAAAAACTTCGTACTACAATATAGGAAACAAAACAAATATTTATTTTAACCCAACAGTTTCGGCTGGCGGTCCAGCCTTCTTCGGAGAATGTAAGTGAAATGAAACGGCCATGGCCGAACCCGCTGCACAAGGACCACCCCCAAAGCTTGGGGGCCAGACGATACTTTCAAAAAAAGCAAGAAAGAGAGAAAAAATAGAAAAAGAAGAGAGAATTAACGAAGGAAGTAACACTGACAGAACGAGGGAGGGAAAGAACAGCGGGAGGAGAGGCGGAGAGCCGCCGGAGGCGGACGACGCGGCGGGCTATGCCCGTCTTATCTTCGTACGGTACATAAAAAAATTACAGTATATCCACGGGTGAATGATGAAGTGCTTAGGCGAAGCTCCTGAAGCAATCATGGTTACACCGTGAAATGTTCAGTGGTTTCGCCCAGCACTAATCAAAGCGATACGCCGCGTTGATTATTTTTCCTTTTCCCTTTTTTCTTCGTTTTTCATTTTTCGTTTATTTTTATTATTTTTTATTTTTGTTTTATTTTTTTAATTTTTATTATTTTTTATTTTTTATTTATTTGATTTTTTATCATTTTTATTTTTTATTTTATTTTTTTTTTAATTTTTTTCCCTATCTCTATGGGAAAGCGTCATCTAATATATCGTCACCCAACTGCTGTTTGCATGGATGGATGGATGGATGCTATGAGCGTCCCCTTTTTAACGGGGCGGTGACATGTCTGCCACCATGCTCGAAGAAAAAAGGAAAACACTTCTTTGTTTCATGCTGGCCTAATACCTTACCTACATTGATTATATCTATATTATTATACCAAAAAGATTATAAATTCACGGTCCATCTCTCTGCCTCTTAAGGCAGAATGACCTTATTTTTTCCCCCATTATTTATTTTTATACTTTATCTCTACTTATCTGCCACCAATACTCTAACCGTCTCTTATTTCTATCGCGGACGTGTTCACCTTTCCATTGTTGTCCCTAAAACCCAAGACTTCATGTAGACTCATGCCCACACATATACCTGGGTGAATATCACCACATTCACTCAGTACATGTTCCATCGTTTCCTTATTTCCCCCGCAGCATGTACATTGTTCTTCTTCGTTACTGAATCTCGCTTTATAACTACGCGTTCTAAGGCAGCCCGACCTTGCTTCAAACAGCAAGGCGCTTCCCCTTGAATTATCATAAACCTTTCCCTCCTTATTTCGTTTTTTCCCTTTCGGTAGTTACTCAGAGCCGGCTTCTTTTCCATCGCTGTCATCCAATAAGTGCTCTCCGCCTCTCTGACCTTCCGCTTAATGCTCCTTGTTGCCATATCACCCGCAATGCTAGCCGCATATTTACTGGTGAGCATCCTAGTTCGTTTTCTCCACTGCGTGTCAACGCTTTTTCTATACTAATACCTGAAAACCTTCTCTGCCCATCTACTATTCTTCATTTTCCTCAGCCTCTCTTCGAATCTCGTTTTGCTCTGAGCTTCCCTCACTTCAAAGCCTGTCCATCCCTCGGTGTTTTTGGCCCTGTGTGAAGACCGCACGGTCGTCGTGATCATTGAATACCATCAATCCACATTTTGTTACACTAAATCCTAGTCCTAGAGTCTCACATTCCCTTCCGCATATATCTGCCAGTCGCTGTATATCATCTTAACTGTCCGCAAATAAGACAATATCATCAGCATAAAATAGACCTGGAAGCTTCTGCTCAACCATCGTGCCGACCTGTTTGTGCGACAAATTAAATCAAAGTTTGCTACCTTCTAGCGCTTTTTCCATCCTCACCATGTAGAGCATGAATAACAGCGGGGACAAAGGACATCCCTGTCTCAGCCCCTTGCTAATTTCAACGCTGTCCTTACTAGTTATTCCTTCCCATTCTATACAAACTGTATTTCTCGGTATATTTCCCTCAAAAGCTGTATACAGTCGTCCCCTATGCCCACTTCTTTCAATATATCCCACACAATTTCCTGATTGACGTTGTCATACGCCCCGATGATATCTAGATAAGCTACGTATAAGGGCCTGTTTTCTATTTTCGATACTTCTATACACTGGGTAAGAACAAACAGATTATCGTCTAACCGCCGGTCGATTCCAAATCGATTCTGAAGTTCTCCCAAAATATCATTTTGTTCTACCCACGCTTCTATTTTTAATTTTACTGCCCGCATCGCCAACCTCTATAGCACCGATGGAATGGTTAGCGGTCTATACGAGCGAATGTCATCATTTTCTCCCCTGCCTTTATAGATTAAGCTCATTCTACTTTTTCGCCAACTGTCTGGTATTTCCCTCTCCTGTAAGCACTTTTCTACGGCTTTCAGCAGTGCTTCTTTAGTGTTATGTCCGAGTTCGTTAATGAGGCTGACGGGAACCCCATCTAAGCCCGGAGTAGTGCGCTTAAGAGTTTTTCCTTCGGCCTTCTTCCAATTGAAATTCTCTAGTACTACATCTTCGTCAGTTGCACTCCTTTGCGTACTTTCACTCACCGGGGGAATCCCCTGGGTGACCTTTTTAAACGAATCGGCTGTTATCTTTCGGATGTAACCTAGCGCTTCATGCCCTTCCAATTGATTTCCTCCTTCATCTACCAAACGTTGTTGCGTCGTGACAGACTTCCTACCTAGCACTTTTAGGTGGCTCCAAAATATCCTAGGCGCGGCCTCCTTCTTTTCGCGAATCTCTGTTATCCAGCGTTCACTTCCAGCTTTAATTTTTGCCTCGACTAATTTCTGCACAATGGATTTTTGCTCTAAATATATTTCCCATATTTGGTTGACTTCGTCCTGTGGCCGCTTCTCCTTTTTTGCCTGTCTGGCTCCCGTGATGCCTCACGTCGCTTCTCGATCGCCTCCCGGATTTCTTTGTTCCACCAACTTTTTGGCTTTCTCTTTCCTTTCCAACAAGTAGTTTTCTTCTCTTTTTCCATTTCTTTCGTGATTACATGTAGCAGCTCACTATACTTCCAGTCTTTGCCTGGTAGTTCGTCTACTTTTTCCTCGACTCTCGCAGCTATTTTTGTTATTTGTTTGTCATTTAGATACAAGCTGCCAACCTTTGATTCTATGTTCTTATTTTCAGTTTTATATCCCATTTGTAATATTAATCGTTTATGATCACTACCCAAGCTGTTATTGCCTTCCTCGTCTATTCTCATATTATGCGTTTATGATCACTACCCAAGCTGTTAATGCCTTCCTCGTCTATTCTCATCTCTCTAAGTTTGTCATATATTCCTTCTGTCATGAGACAATAATCAATGCTCGATTGCCTGTTTCCGACTTCCCACGTGATCTGCTCCTCACACTTAGGCCCCACGTTAACTATCTCAAGACTATGTTGCTCGCAGAGATCTAGCAATAACTTGCCATTGATGTCTGAATATCCGTCAAGGTCATGAATGTGAGCGTTCATGTCCCCTAGAAGGATTATTTCGGCATCATGACCAAATTCTTTATTATCGGTGCTTATGCATTTCACTATCTCCAAATTCTTTTCTCTGCAGTTATTCCCCGTCAACAAGTAAGCTACACCTAGCCACGTTTTCTTTCCACCTACTGTGCCCGAAACCCAGAGGTGCTCTGAACACGTCTGTTTCACTCTATCCCATTTTGCTCTGCTATGAATTAGCATTCCAACACCCCCACCTCTCCTTTCTGATGTGATCCTGTTACATCCTTCCCAAATATAACTGTCAACATGTGGTGCCTCTTTCAAGTCTCTAAGGTGTGTTTCTGTAACCACATTAACACATATCTGTTCCTTATTTAACTGTCCCCCAATCTCTAACCATTTTGTCTTTTTTCTGCCACCCTGCATGTTTATGTAACCAATTGCAACACGCGCCTTCTCCCTTCTTTTACCTTTTCTCTGGTTTTTCGCTATACTGCCTGTCAAAGAGTCCCCCTGGTTGTTTTCCTCATTACAAGCTACCCTGGGCACCCAAGGGCCCACGTACCCCCCAAAAAAGCTACTGCGCGTCCCGCAAGTCGCCAACCCACCTCATGACCAAGCCTCCTATCGAAGTGTATTCCGTCTCTTCGAAAACCACCCCACCTGTGCACCTCTCTGTTTATTTCCACTACCTCGATGGCTTTTTCTCGACTCATCTGCCATATCTCTTTGTTTGCGTCGACAACCGCTCTTTGCAGGTTGCCGTCACGCACCGGTACTTACAGTATTGTGCATACCACTATATGCACCTGAGCGGAAATGGCGCGCATATCATCTACCGCTTTCGCTAATGTGGTCGCTAGTTCGGCTGATTCTTCATTCAAGATGTCGTTTAGACCTCCCGCGATTATCACGAGGTTACGTCCATTAGCCTTAGTTGCGAGTTTTGCGCTAGCTTGTCTCATCACTGATCCCAGCCCATATCCCGGGAACTTCCCTATTAAAACTCGTTTGTCGCCTCTCACCCTTTCCTTGACTGCTTCTGCGCATCTAACTAAATTCGAGTCCCCTGCGATTATCACGTGCTCCGACTTTTCTGCTGGACTGTCCCGCACCTGGCCACTGCCTTGGTTACTAGCGCGTGCCACTGCTGCTGTATTGTCCCCTCCCCTTCCCAAAACGACTTCGCGGAAGCTGGGTCCTGTGACCCTTGCACCTGTCTTTTCCAAACCTGTTTCCCCCTTCGCGTCTACCACTGTGGGGGTCGATGCCCCTCTGTTCCCGCTGTCGCTTGCTTCCTTGTTCGCCATGACTACCTTTGCTAACCCCTCCTCGGCTGACTTAAGCCTTTCCCCCATAGCCATCGTTTTTTCCCGCTCCGTCGCCAACGCATTCTCCAGCTCGGCGATTCTTACCATGAGTTCATTCTGGGCAGCCATCATTATTTCCATTTTCGCCTCTAACTCGCATTGCTTACACTTGGCGTCAGCTCCCTCTGTCTTCTCATCCGTACAAACCTCTATTTTCCATCCCATTCCGCACCCTGAACACTTTACGGTCTTTTTGACCATGGCTAGATCGTTCACACGGCGGATTAGATACACTTAAAGCCAAATGATATCACTAAACTCAGCAAGTATGCTACACTGTAAAGTACATGTGTACTGTTCAGCCGCGTGGTGTCCGAACAAACAAATAATAATAAAAAAACCCAGGCAACTGTCACACAGGAAGCTGTACAAAGTTGTAAGCCCTATTAAGCTTCAATCTAGTGGCTTATGTACTCATATAACTAAAAAAACGAGCTCGAATCATGCTAAAAAAACTTATCTGACACTGTCATTCCGAAGCCCACGAAAGCACGTTCGTCCTGTAGCAGAACTGACGCTGGATCTGGATGCATCTCTATGGGACAGCGCCATCTATTGAATGATATGGGAGACGCGACGGCGGGGACACGCCGGATGGAGCGACGACCGACCAAGTCATGCTATAAGGAGCTCGGCTCCTAAAAGCGGCGTGAGCAAGGGACGAATGAAAAGGGGAAAAGACAAATGTCGCTTTTATACATCACACACACGGCGTCCAAGTTCAGATGGCTCGGCAGTTTGCTCGCGGCGCCGGGCCGTGTACACAAAAGAAGAGGTACATACGACCCGCTCCAGCCGTGGGAAGACTCTGGCGACGATACAAGGCTAAAAGTGCGCCCCCCCTACTTTATCGAAAAAAAGCAGAAAAAAAGAAAAAAAAAGAACAGAAACAGTGGAGCCGGTTGATACACGTGGTAACGATTGGGTCTATTTTCACGCGCTCGATCGTTTCCTTAGCGTCCCGTGCGTCTGAACTAACGCGTGCATAAATAAATACATTAATTAATAATTGCCTTTCTGGGCGCTACGATTGGTCACGGAGGCACGTCAGTCACCCAGGGCTCTCGTTGATTCCGTGGGAGACTGATTTGAATTTGTTTAAGAAATATGACTCCCGCTGTTCGCGCTCCCACACGGGAACGCGAACAGCCTCTCCACCTCTGCTCCCGATGTTCTTTCCCTCCCTCGTTTTGTCGCTGTTGCTTCCTTCGTTAGTTCTCTCTTTCTTTCTCTACTTTTTTCTCTCTTCTTTGCTTTTTTTGAAAGTATCGTCTGACCTTCCACTTGGTGGGCGGCCCTTGTGGTGCAGATTCGGCCATGGCCGTTTCATTTCACTTACATCCTCCGAAGAAAGCTGGACCGCCAGCCGAAACTGCTGGGGTAAAATAAATATTTGTTTCATTTCCTATGTTGTAGTACGAAGTCTCTCTCTCTCTCTCTCTACATATATATATATATATATAGCGCTTGATTTTACGCCACTTTACAACCATAGTACATCCTGTCACCACTACTTATTGGTCAATGCAAACAGACCACTATGAGTCATGGTGCTCTTTCACCCCATCTGTCCTATGCATCACAAGCACCATCGCATGTTCTTGGAGCATCCCTACTGACGCACCTCGTGTTATTGAAGAGCAAGCAGCATTACCTCCTTGAAACTATTTTACACATGTTTTGAGTTATTTCTGGCCCATATTACAAAACCAGATAACTTGCGTGAGGACATGGTATGGGAATTTCACACCCTCAACGAACGGACAACATTTTAAAGGTTATCATGCTGTTGATGTCATTAAGCTACTTATGTCGGTAGAAGGATGTTTGACTGAACGTGGGTACGCGGAAATATGATACGCCAGTTTTTATCAGTTTTACTGTTCTACGTTATGGCCTTTTGATAGAAACAAAATAGAGAAGGATACAAAGGGTAATGTGGAAGGCTAGAAGGTTATCCGGTGGCTGATGTCTGCTAGAAGAAGATATTGGTAGCTAATAATAATTTTTGAGGTTTCACGTCCCAAAACCACGATTTGATTATGAGAGACGCCGTAGTGTAGGGCTCCGGAATTTTTTGACTTACTGGTGTTCTTTAACGCGCACATAGATATACGTACACGAGCCTGAAGCATTTTCGCCTCCATCGAAAAAGATAATGGTAGGTAACTGTCGGCTAGCGCTGGCTTTTTGTTATTGTTTGCTTACAGTAGGCCAGCACTAATAATGTCGGGCACTATGTTGGCTCGTCTTGAGTACTACTGGAAAAAGTGATGAATAGTGTTGGCCAGTTCGTGCATATGATTGCTAATATTTGGTAGTGGTGGCGAGATTTACCTGATGCCGGCGAACTGCCAAGTGCTGGGTAGTTGCGATAGGAACCTGTACGATTTAAAGTTCGTGGGCAAGTGGGCGTGCATATTTCGGTGCCACGAATAAAGAAAATACCGATGACCTAAACTAGCGCAGAATGTTGAAATATGTAGGCAGCCTGAGCTACCTAGGCGGGACTCGCGTCTCATCCTGAGGCGATCAGCGCGACTACCAAGGGCTCGTGTTCCTGGGTGACCTTCCTGTCCATCTGGCGCCCGCTTGTCCCGATGTGGCGGAGCCGTGTCCTCGGCCTATCCTGTGCTGGGCAGACGCCCAGAGGCAACATCTGAGACTCTTCCAGTGCCGGGCCTCTATCCTGGTCTTCACTTCTGTGTACTGGTACAGCGTGACGCGCGGCCCGGTGTGCCATTGGTGTGCCGCCCTCACGCCAATAGACGATCACAGGAAAACGAATGCATGTATGACAAGCTAGGTGAAAGACAAGAATGTATTTAATTGAGTGTGTGAGGTGTACGTCAGTTTCATGCTGTGTTCGTATTATAAGCTCAAATTTTCTACGTGGCGGTCTCTGTGAGAGTAAGGCCTAAAGCACACAACATCGTCAGCATAAACTTGCCGAGTTTGGCAGAGTACTCAAACACACAAGAGGGAACTTTGGAGATTGAGAGGCTGTACGCCATAGGCAAAGATCTCGGAATGGCAGGAGCGTAGCTGAAACGCTGTACTGACGCGAAAATCACGGGGGAATAACATGAGCTTGCCTGTGATTTCTGTCAGCCTTGACTCAAACATGAGTCATGGCTGACTCAAATGTTTAACATGAGTTAGCCTGTGATTTGGCGTCCCGAGGACGCCAAATCACAGGCTGCGCAAGACCGCCTCAGGCCAGAAGCAGAAGAGTGAGTACTTAAATCCAACACAAAGTTCAAGAAGACTGCTGGTGTGCAATGCGCGTAGACTGACGCAGCTGCAGTACTGCCACGTATGAGGACGGCTTTCGATGTTCACGGCCCCCATAAGTTGATTCTGCCGTTCATCGAGGCGCGTGGTGACTTAGACACCTGTTTTCACCGCTTCAAACAAGCTGCAACAAGCCAAGCATCTGTCTACTCGAAATGTGCGCTCTCCCTCAGCCTGTCTGACAGGAGCGGCCTTGACGGCAATAGAGGGACTTCACGCAAATTTAGCTCCAGAATACAACCAACTGAAGGCCACCTTTCTTCAGCGTTTTCGGTACAGTACACCACTGAGGGATAACGAGAAAGGTATCCAAACGGAAAACCCGCAGACAATGAGCCCGACGTGCAGAACACAACAAGTATATCAAGTTACTTCAACCGCAGACATAAAGTGCTCCAAATGGTGGCAAATTTAGAATCTATCGCTGATGCCATGATTTCTGAGCAGTTCCTGAGAAATTTGCTGCTCCAATGCGACACTTCTTCAAGGAAAGGAAGTGCGGCAGCCATGATGTGTTGGTGGGAATGCACATTGTTGTATAGAGGCACAAGCCCTGACTAATACGGGTAAGGAGAAGATTCCTGAGGAGGCCACCGTGGAGGCTTCTGGGAGGACCGAGTTCCGGAACAAGTCGTCGAGGACAAATAACCAGTGGTTCTGCACTAAAGCTGGACATCAAGCTGCAGAGTTCTCGTCCTGGGCTGAAAAAAATCCTGCAGGACACGGATGGTTTTGCAGAAGTGCACAACGAGGTGATTCCTGAAGAGGAGGAGAGGGACAAGCGAAACCTTCTTGTACGCTGGCTCCGTCGCAAGCAGTATACCCGAAACGAGAAGGTGAACAATATATCGTATTTCAAAGTGGCCAAACAGTACGGTTAAGATGCGGCACCAAACACCGGTCTGTATATTAGGACGCACACGAGCCACGTGCAATTATGTCCTCTTTATGCCGCTAAACATCGGAATGCGCAGCAAAACTTTTCTTCTGCTGAGCATCTCGCTCCGAGTCCCATCCGTTACAGGTGGCAACGAACACAGCCAGCGGACCAGCGCAGGCCCGAACAAGACGCGCAGCGTAATGCCAATCATCAACATCAAGGGGTACCGTATGGGAACAAGTGCGTCATGGCACGAGTACGTAGAGCGCCTGGAAATGTACTGTGAAACCAACAAGCTTTCAACGGATGAATAAAAACCTGCGGTGTTGCGCTGCTCCTGTGGAGAAAAAACGTGTCGTCTCATCGTGACGCTGGTCAAATCTAAAATACCGACAGCTGCAGCCTACGAGCAGATCAAGAAAGCGGTTCCAGGACACATGCATCTGAAGCCATCAGTAGTGCACGTCAGATTTTTATTTTACAAGCGTAACAAAGCGCAAGGTGAAAGCGGGGTGTATTACGTTAGAGAGCAGAGAAGATTGGCGGAAGACTGCGGCTTCGGAGGCAAGACGCTTCCTATGGACGAGATGATTCGAGACCGTTGCGTCTCCGGCATCAGCAACGAGGCGGTGCAGCAACGCGTACTGGCAGGCACGAACCTCACAATTACTGTGGGGTACGACATGGCCGTGACAGCGGAATTGACCGAACGGCAGCAACGAGAAATCAGGACACGGAATTACCGAGACGCGAACCACAGAGGCGATGCTGTCGTCCACGAAGCGCGCTCAAAGGAGGCAACTGCTAGAGCTGCCACGGCGAGCACAGTTCTAAAGCTTGTAAATTTCGTTATTATGCATGTCACTATTGCAAGAAAAAGGCCATATCGCTAGAGATTCTCCCTTGAGAAAAGAATTGCTGTCAAGTCATAATCGAACTGCGGCAGAAGAGGGGCAGAAGGAAGTAGACTAAGGGGCGCCTCACTCGTTCGTTAGTCAAGAAGTAACGTTTAGGAGAACGGTGATTTGGGCAAGAGACGTGGCGAGTGATTCAGGAACGCACAGGCAAAAGTTCGCTAGTCAGTACCGAAGCGTAGCTTGTGGCTTTGACGAAAAACCTCCTTGAGCTGCTGGGATAAGCAATAGTGAAAACGCGTTTCAGAGAAAAGTGTATGAAATTGCCTTCACTTGTGGTGAGCAAGTAGGCCTGTAGTCTCCTTTGAAGAAGTTCGTTGAAGGCCTTAGGAATTAAATTTCAAGGAATAAAGAAAGTGTCTGACAAGTCATAAATGCTCCAGCGATTTCAAGCGGCCTCCAGCAATAATTTTCCAGGATGTCCTCAAGACCCAGTGCACACTTATCTAAAAATGAAGCACAGCCGATGTTTTTGTAGAGTAGAGACGCGTCATCTCGAAGCTTGCGCGTCGATATTGCGTGTCAGCAGAGATAGACAATCTTGTTAAACAAGGTCTTACAGTATAAGGGTGTGCTAGTACAGTCCTCCACACGGGCATCTACAATCGTAGTCGGAAGAAAGCCAAATAATTCGGTACGCTTGTGCGGTTAGTACCTCAGCACGGCGAACGAGGCCGTTCATTGTAGCATCTATCCCTTGCCCGCAACTGATGAAATGCTAGTAGCGCTAGCGCCGAGGAAATATTTCACGAAGCGGGATTTTGCTCAGGCATATCACCAGCTTGTTGCGGGCGACGCGCCAGCCGAATTCCTCACTGTAAACACTAAGATGGGCTTATTTAAGGTGCACACACTTCTTTCGGCCTTTCCGTATCGCTGTGATTATTTCAGCGCACCAAGGACACGTCGCTAGCAAGATTACCGGGAGTCAAATGCTATATCGGTATCTTAATATCACGAACACGCCCTAACAGCACATAGAACGCCACGAGGCAGCGCTCACCCGACTACACAGCGCAAGTCTGAGGGTGAACAAAAATGCAAATTGTGCAAGATGAACATTCAGTTCTTGGGTGATGTGACTAATGCTACGGGAATTCATCCTTGCACGAACAAAGTCAACGCGATCCTGAACGCACCGACGCCGTCATCAAAGAAGCAACTGCAATCGTTATTTGGGCTCATTAATTTTTAAAGCCAATTCATAAAAGGAAAATCAGAAGTTGCGGAACCGCTTCACAACTTGTTGGACAAAGATAGCGGTTGCAGCTAGGATAACGAACACGACCAAGACTTTGTTGCACTCAAGAACTTATCATCAGAAGCAGTTCTCATTTCGTGTCACCTGAAGCAACCAATTGTGCTTTCGACGCATGACCTGTTGAAATCGAAGCCGTGCTGGCTCACAGGGGACAAAATGGCGCAAAACGCCCAATAACATACGCTTCTAAAACGCTTGGATTGAGCGCGCGAGAGCATGTGCAGATTGATGAAGAGGGCTTAGCCATCGTGCATGGCGCAAGAAAGTTCCACCAGCACTTGCCTGGACGTAACTGCATTATTAAGGCTGATTACCAACCTCTGCTGGGATTATTCAACACAGAGAAACGCATTCTAGAGGTGCTTTCCGAGAGAATCCTTCGTTAGAATATTGTTGTGGCTCTATATGACTACACCTGGAAATATCGTCCAGGTCCCCGAAACAGTAAAGCGGACGCAATAGTCCATCTTTCAGTACTGGGATGCGAGGACGAGACGCAACCTCCTGGTGACGCGTTGCTGTTGGACGCTGTGGAGTATCCACCCTTGCAAACGTCCGACATCGTGGACGTTACGAAGAGCAACCATATTTTGTCTACGGTGAAGAATTACACTTTCTCTGGTTGGCCGACAAATTTCGAGAACGATCTTCCGGCTTTTGCAACAAGGAAGACTGAGTTACGTCTGCATCGGGATTTGATCATCTGGGGAAATCCAGTGGTCATACCGAAAACAGAAAGAAATGATGCTCTTCGTTTTTTGCACGCAAACCCTCCTGGCATGACAGCTATGAATAGTCAAGCATTATTGGTAATACGGTGGCCAAAAATGGACAAGGAAGTCGAGGACTTCGTGCACCACTGTCACAGATGCCAACTGAACCGTCCAATCGACTCAAAAAGAACCATCGAGCCAGATCAGCCTTGGAGCCAGTTGAATATAAACTTTGTCGGACCAGTACAAGGAGAAGTTTTTCTCGTGGTGGTGGACGCTTTTTGGAACTGGTCTTAAGTGCATATTATGCCATTCATGAAGACTTCGGCAGTAGTATCAACTCTGCACCGCACACTGTTTGCCACTCCCGGTGTTCCAGATGCTATAGTTTCCGACAACTGATACTACATTCAGTATCTAGGAGGTACAAGCGTTCCTCAAGCTTATCGGTATCTGCGCAATGTGTACAGCACCTTATCACCGAGCTAGTAGTCAAAGGGAAGAGCGAATGGTGAAGGATGTAAACGAAGCGTTCAAAAAACAGTCAAAGAGCACCCCGTGAAAGATTTGCCGCTTCTTATTACAACAAAATAGTATTCTATGCTCAGTGACTGGGAAGATCCCGGCTGAAATATTGGGCAATAATGGACATGAAAACATTTGGTGTAGGGTAGTAGGTCTACGCTAGAAGCTTCTCTGCAGGGCAGCGATGGAACTTGGCTGAAGTTATCAAAGTAAAATGTCCCCTCTCATATCTGATACGGATGGCCAATGGCGACGTGCAGCACAGGCATCGCAACCATCTGAGGCGCGCATGGCCGACGGAAAAGACTTCCGAGTTACTACCTGACTACCACTTCCGGCTTCCTCCGGTGCGAGCACCTGTCGACATCGAGCCCGGTGTCGCCAGCCCAAGTCATCTCTACACGCCCGAGGAACCAGAGCTGAGAAGATCTACATGAACTGGAAGACAAGCCGTGCGGTATGGCCCCAGTGTTTAGAGACAATGTGCTATATTTGAACTTACAAGAGGGGAATGCCAGGACGCAGTCCCAAGCGCCGCTATCGCTGTTAAGGCGCGTGTGAGCCACGTGCGAATGACTGCTTGCCGGTATTTATCGGGAACGCGCAATACCATTTCTTTTTGTAGCCCAGCGTCTGGTTCCGAGTCACATCCATTACAAATATCAATAATTAGCCTGATATTATTGAGACAAGGGCCCGAAGCTGGAAGCGGAAATGCACCAGATGCAAGAGCCTTCATCGAACCAAGAGGGGTCCATTTAGGAGACAAAGGCTGCAATTCCGCAGTTTTGCAGCAAGCTTTAAATCCAAACGCGAGAGTGACTGGAACTGAAATCGCGGTGTTCCAGTTGGGTAGTACGGATCATTACGTACCGCAAGAGACGATATTGCTAGACACTCCATAGTTAGACACTGCACAACTATGGCTCGAATTAAATATACGAGGGATCCCCTGTACGGTGGGGTGCTCGGAAACATTTAAGTGCCCGCCACCAATGGACCCGGCCAGTTGGAACTAAAATCACGGTGGAACCAAAATAACAATAATGGTCTGAGACATTCATGATCGAAAGGTCTAAAACGACATAGGTTTCGAGAAGAAAACATACATCCGGCAGTTCCCACGTACCATGGGAATCCGTGCAATGCGAAGCATTCGGTGGGAAGAAGACTGTGGCGTAATTTTTTACATTGAGCGAGATGTTACGAAATAATGATAAGGATAGGTGCAAATGGTGTATGCGCACATATATGTTGAAGATTCGCACATATAACGAGTTGATTACAGTTGCGTAACGATCTAAACAACAACATAGGTATTACTAACACCAGATGCGGTAAGCCGATATGTAGTGCTTATACTTGTCCGTTATGATGGAGAACGCACGCTCGTTTAACGGACCCGCGTGCATGTGTGGAAGAGGTTCTTGACAGTTTTCACGTAGATGGCGGCGAGCCTAATGTCTGTGTTATTGTGATTGATGTGCACAACGAAGCCCTCGTAGATTCCGTCGCTTGTCTGTATATGTTCGGTGAGTGACGGCTGGGGATCAGGCTGACGCAGCCTACGTGGCGCATTGCCATGTTCTTATATGTGCCCACGCTGGCACACCTCCAATGAAGCCGCTTGCTGTGGACGACACATTGTGATCCCGTGATGCAGTGGCCTCATCAATCTAGATTTCAGAAATTGCTAATATGCCAATTCTGTGAGCAGTGTCTTTTTCGATGTCGTGCACGTGCGCGTGCACAGACTGTACGATGACAGCGGCGAGCGTGAGGTGATTGTTGTGGTTGTGGCACCAAATGAAGGTGGCAGCCCGGTCCAAGAGAATTGTGTAGAAGCCTCTTTGCTAGCCCGGTCACGCCCACAGACTGTGTGGATAGGGCAGGTGACATGCCGGAACCTGAAGTCACCTTTTGCATCGGTGAGGTATAGGCGTGTCGAGGCTGGTAGCCCTGGAAAGTGCTACGTAGACCATCTTCAATGGAGGCGCTTATCGTATCAGAAGACTACCTGGGCGTATGTGGCCCTTAGTTGCATACATGTAGTTATGACATTTGCTTGCGCAAGGGGAAAATGTGCCTTCTTACACGGGATATTTTTCTGGCGTATGTCGTGGTTATTGTGGTTCGCAGTCCCGCGGGCACTCATTTGAGTTCTTTTGAGGGTGTGAGGTAGCGATGCGCTTCGAACGGACTGTAACGACAATGCCTTGCGCGGAGGTTGGAAATACAAGCCACAATCGCATAAGGTTGCTGCGGTTATCACACTCGATTCGCCCCAAGGGTCCCATGTTTCCATTAACGAGGCCGTCGCTTGGCCGTGATGATGTACGGCTTGCCGATGCTCAGGTAAATTGAGGCCGGCAGGCTAAACATGTCGTTTGTGTTCATGTTTGCCACCTTGGCCAGCACATCCCCGTGTGCCTGCTCGTTCTTACAGCCAGTTATGCTATTGCATGCGAGATGACATAACGCGTTGTCCGCAGCGTCGAGGCAAGGTGCGTTATACTGGTCGACGTGCGCACTGCTGTAGTATAGCTGTGTGCCGTCAGTGCACTTAGCGGCGGCTTCTTCGCGTGTCACAAAGTGGCTCTCAAGCAATCTCACGTCATCCCCGGTAGAACGAAGCAATCGCCCAGCCCCACATGACATAAAGATAACACTGCGTCATCGTAGCGGACCGCGTGTACCAGTGGATGACAGTCGAACATCTCCCAGGGGTGTTCTGTCTTCAGCTCCCTCATTGTTTTTGCGTTTGAATGCGTATTGTTCACTGTTAATGTGTTGATTGAGACTGTGAATAACCTGTGGCATTGAGCTGTGATATGCGGGTATGTGCCGCACGTGACTGAGGGTAAGGATTTCATGATGTACGCGACATGCGTTTTGCGTTATTCATGTTATGAGTAGTGAATCGTGTTCGCCATGCACTGATCCCCCTGCTATGCCAATTTTTGTGTAAAGTTATGGAGGCGACCAAAAGAGCGGGTCAGACGTAGGCAGCTAGATAGATAAATAGATAGATAGATAGATAGATAGATAGATAGATAGATAGATAGATAGATAGATAGATAGATAGATAGATAGATAGATAGATAGAAAGAAACGGTCGATGTGCCTGAGGTTCGTGAAGAAATGCTTCGCATTTAGTAAAATAGTGATAGGACGAGCTAACCTACCGTAAGGATGACATCTATCTCGCAATGACGCCTACTAGACAGAAAGGGCCAGACAATGTCTGCGGCTTAAAACGGAGCGCCAAGACAGACAGAGGACCGGAACGTTTCGGGTGCCGAGCTCGATGTCGAGACAAAGGGAACGAAGACCCGGCCACTTCGCATGGAGACGTCGTCATTTCTCATACGGCCTGCATTACAGCCGACTGTCACAGGCACTCATGAAAGCAAATGAAAGCTTATGCGTGGCTTTAACTGACCTCCCGTCGTAAAGACAAATGTACAGCGGACCTGAGAGGGAGCCTCAACGATCGAAAGGAAAATGATGCAAAGTCGCGCAAAATAGATCATGGTTTGGAAAGGTTTAAAGGAGTTAAGCACTGTGATCCACAATCTCTCTTTTACGGTGGAGGGCTGACGTCATCACCAACGTTTTACCGCGCGTGCTCGGCGCAGCTGGGCATTGCCTCTGCCTCGCCCGGCTTCGCCCTACCGCCTGCGCCACCGCCCCTCCTATCCGCTCGTCCATTTGCACTGCTCTCCCCTCGCCTCCCTCTTGTCTCAAGCCTCCCTTGCCTGGACATGTCCGCGTAGCTATGCTTCACTCTCTTCCACCTACTCTTCATGTACCTTGCTTCCCTTTCACTCCCCTTGCTGCACTGGGCTTCACTCTCACATATACTTGGATTATGATCTCCTTTCCCTCTCGCTATGCACTTGCCCTCATCCGACTGGGCTAAGCAGCGAACATATCTGGCCCAATCAGGATAAGAATAGTGGGGCTTGCGCAATTTCTGCTGCGCATGTCCGCTTGGTTAGTTAAAGAGAGCTTTTTCATTTCTTACTGGACCGTACGTTAGTAGTGGAGCTTCCCCATTTTCAGTGGCACATAACTGCGAACATCACTGTGCCCAAGTCAGCTCCGGCTTTAGCAGCTCCGCTGTAAAACTTCACAGAAAGACGATGGATCATTGATGCGCCGATTCGGAATGGTCGCAAGGTTACGGTAGCCAACGGCCATGAGACTAAATGTTACTTCAGTGATGGCATTCTGTACAGGAAGAGCCGGACAGCAGGCAGAAAGTACTGAAGCAGTTGGTCGTACCGAAATCTTTGAGAGACCGTGATGAAGCTGACGCATGAAGAGGGCGTCGCTGTGATAGCGTCGTCAGAGAGTTTTGCTGACCAAGAGTGCATTCGGATACGACACGATTTACTACGTCATCTTTTTGACCACACACTTTAAATCCACAAGCAATAAATGGGACAAGTTCTTATCACAATAGTACAGAAAATATTTTCTATTGGTGAGAAATGGTTTCTAGTGTTGGTTTTTTTCTTATTTGTGTTGCTAAAATGTTCATGAGCACCGGAAATCGTTGGCTAACGGCTAATATATGTGCGTGTGCTTTCCAATAAAGTTTAGTTGCGAGTTCAGCGCGGTGTCGTCTCTTCCTCTGTCCTTGTCTATATTTTGCGCTGTTTTTACATCCCAGGCTAATGTTGTCCAGTGCTGGTTGATGTTGGCTGCAGTCGTGTAGTGTTACAAAACTCTCTTATAATAGTGTTACGAATGCTACGAATAACTACTGTGAAGGCTTCTTCAAAAATGGCTAGTGTTAGCATGTGTGTCTTCGATAAATGTTTTATTTCGTTGTGAAGTCTATATTTAGAACTACTTACAGTTCTGGAATACAAGTGAACTCATCTGGACAACAAATACAACCGCCCGGACACGTCGTGTGTGCAAAGTGGACATGAAAGAAAACATGACTGAAAAAAACATTACCTTCAAGAGGTCATATCTAAAGAAAGTCCGATACACTTCAGCGTACGTAAGTTTTGAATATTATCGCCAAGCAGCGCTGGCGAGGCTATCGCATGTTTTGTTCTCTTCTTTAGTTTTATTATTTTAGTACTGAGTGGTTAAAAATTGTGTTGCTGGCGCAGGGGGTGTACCACCCAACACCACAAGGGTTTCATAATTGAATCTTAGTGGCGTCTGCTTCCGGGCTGGTTGGTCTATAGCTGAAGTTGAACTGATAGGCGAAAACATTAAGAAAAAGACAAGGAACACAAAACGCGGACAAGCGCACAAGACATGGCTTGAGCACTTGAACGCGTCCTTTGTTCCTTGTCGTTGTCTTAGTATTTGCCCCTATCAATTCAACTTCAAAGCTGTATTAAAGCGAAGCTTTCTATCTCTCACTGATTTGTCCATGAATGTCAAAAGCACGCTGCAGGAAAGCCACCTTACAGAATAGAGTTATCTGATGCACTGCATTACGCGCGTCACGCAATTCATTCACGGTCGTCACCATGTGTTGGCAGCGGGTGCAGCGCACTGCAGGAGAAGAGGCATTCGTACGTGATCCTCAGCAAAGCCAATTTAGCGTATTGGCGATGGCATGCAGAAGCCGTTCGTATCCGCCGCTAATTTGATATAAGCATGCACATGAACGAAACCGCAGGCAGACGGCGTCGCCGGCTAATCCCGTGGTTCGCAATCGGGGGAACGCGGCCAAACGACAACTCGACCCGAAAGCACCAGAAGAGACGGTGCGAAGCGCGGAAAGTTGCAGTTATGCGCGTTTGCAACATGGTGAAATGTGTCGTCAATAAAGTTGAACTATATAGGGATACAATCCTGCAAAGGAATCAAATGACATGTGCATCGCCTCAGGTCTCTCAGCATTCCTAGGGTGCGTTGCCTGGTCGTTCGCTTTAAACATTCATTCATTTCGCATGACAGATAGCTTCTCGTTCAGCCATCTTTCTTCAGGGAACGAGTTTTGATAGTACAGTGAGCGCGCATTTGTTTTTCACGAGATTTGCCTAGCGCTCATTCGCACACCCTTACAAGAATGTAAATTTGTGCAGTCGTTTGCAAGGTGCTGCTGGTTTTTTACAGGTGGATAATTAATAGATATGATGGAGTTTTCTACAACTTCTCAACAATTCATAACAAATCGCAGGCACCGTTTGACTCTGTGGATATTACAGCACGACGTAAGTACAAAACGACAACATCCGCATCTCGCAGTAAGGATAATTGTTAACGCGACAGCCTTACAGAGCTCGGTTCGCCGAAATCCCGGTGTTGGCGTCTTTGCTTTTGAGCGAAAGGCCAGCGTTGTCTGCGACAGAAAAAGTCAGAAGCATGCGAATAAAATAAATAGTAAAACATTCGGCAGATCCCACGTTCCGTGGAAATCGATGTTATGCCAAGCATGCGCATGAAGGTGACTGTGTCATAATGTTTCACATTGAGCGAAACGTTACGGAATGACGCTTGAGAAATGTGCAAATTGTATACGTAAACTCAAGTTTAGCAGAGTCGCTCGTGTATTACATAACCAGCTGTTTACAGTTGTTTAACGGTGCCAACAGCAACATAGGTGTTACCAATACCAAACGCAGTAAGCTGATTTGTAGTGCTTTTATTGTTCAATGCTGGATAGCGCGAATTCGAATAGGACAATGAAGGAACACAGATGCACCGGACAGGCGCTACTCGCAACTAAGCTCCATTCAGAAAAGTTTCTCTAGATATGTACACAGCCGAGTGGCACGCACTGGCGCACTGCACACACGTTACAGTCACAGTTGTTAAAGTTACGTTACAGTTATGCTTATACCTATCCATTATGACGGAGAACGCACGCAACGTTTCACAAACCCGTGTGCATGTGTGGAAGGGGTTCTAGGTAGTTCTTGAATAAGGTCATCATCACCGTGATAATTGAGCACCAGCAGCTGGACAGGACTTGTTATCGAATTCAGTCGTGATAGCGGCTACGAACGGTCTAAGTGTAGTGAAGTCTGAGGTAATGTAGAGCTGGTGGAAACCACGGATGGCTTTTACGAAGAAATGATCTATGATGCCTTCTGTCCGGGACGTGGCACCAAGGTCTTGTGATGCCCTGTCCACATCCAAGTCGTCTAAGAACCAGGCGTTGTTGGGTTTTGATAAATCAATGTTGAAGTCACCGGTAATTGTGAGCGACATGGTGCTCTCGGCAAAGTTATTGTAGGAAGCACTGACCCCTGTTTCTGCGTAATCCACGTGGTCGATGCTGCGGACTGCATCATTGAGTGGATGGTAGCCTAGCGTCTTCCAGGGAAGCTCTGTATTCAGCTCCCTAATTTTCCTTGCGTCGGCAGCTGTGGTGTAGCGGTTACGGTGCTCGGCTGCTGACGCGAAGGTCGCGGGCTGGATCCCGGCCGCGGCGGTCGCATTTCGATGCAGACGAAATGCTGTAGGCACGCTTACTAAGCGATGTCAGTGCACGTTAAGGAATACCAGACGGTCAAAATTTCCGGAGCCCTTCACTGTGGCGTCTCTCATAATCATATCGTGGTTTTGGGACGTAAAACCCCACCAATTACTATTATTATTACTTTTCTTCCGTGTCAATGTGTATAATTGTGGTTACGACGTTGATTGAGGCTAGTTCTTTGCCTGCCTGCCTGCCTGTTTGCCTGCCTGCCTGACACTCTGTTATCACCTGTGGCACATACCCGCTTAACGTGAACTCTGGTATGAGAGAAAGGGTTTCGAGACGTACACGACAGGTATTTTGTGTTATTCAAGTCATCACCAGTGAATCGTGTTTATCATGCATTCTTCCTAAGCAATGGAAATTTTGGTATATTACAACCTAAGGAGGCGACCGGGAGAGCGCCCAGACGTAGGCGGCTAGATAGATAGATAGATAGATAGATAGATAGATAGATAGATAGATAGATAGATAGATAGATAGATAGATAGATAGATAGATAGATAGATAGATAGATAGATAGATAGATAGATAGATAGATAGATAGATAGATAGATAGATAGATAGATAGATAGATAGATAGATAGATAGATAGATAGATAGATAGATAGATAGATAGATAGATAGATAGATAGATAGATAGAAGTGCCTAAGTTCCAGAGGTTCGCTAAGAAATGGTTCGCATTTAAAAATCTTCGGTTTGAGTGAGAATCGAATCTTGGCCTGCATGGCAAGCAGGTGTTGTAGTACAGACGCACACCATTGTTTTTTTTTCTTGCTTGGTAGCTATTACAAATGCGTTAATTTTTTTGCATAGCGCAGAATATATTCAAAGCCGCCTCTTCAAGTGCATAATAAGCGTTACACTGAAATCGGTTTCGAATAACCCCCTCCTTTATAGAGGTAATAGAGCCGCGCTTTTCATAAATAGTGCATTGCTTGAAACTCCTTCGGAAAAAAAAACTCTGCATGAACATCATGAAGTGCGAAGAGTCTCCTTAGCGCATGTATTTTGTGTGGCGGAAACGTAGAATTGCGCTAGGCGTCAAAATATGTGAATTGCGCAACGCGTGGGTGTTTTGAATGCCCACCCATTACAAACAGTTATGATATATGTAATCATCATCAGCAGCAAACGTATTTGCACCTATGCGCGGAAGCGCATTAGTGAAGTTCTTGTGATTTGATGGCAACCCGCTAGCTGTTAGTCAAGCAGAGCAGCGACTCCACCCAGTTACAAAAGCGACAAGCAAAACGCGCTATTAAAGAGCTGCCATGTTAAGCAGCTAAAGAAACCCGATTAAGTTGTTCTGGAATGAATGATATACATTGAGCAAGAAAGACAAAACTTTTGAAGTACTAACAGACATTTCATTCAAATGAAAAAAAATGGTCGCAGTCAATAAATTCTCAAGCGAAAATTTTCGCGCACTGGCGTTAAGTGCTACATTACCGTATATACATATATATAATAAAGAATTTCTGAATGTATCGAAATATCTTAAGACACAGTTGGAATGTATTGTATCGGATACAATCAGCTTTGTGGTATCTTGTATCTGTATCTCAAGTACTTCTTGCCTGCGTATCTTGTATCGTATCGTGATACAATTTCAAAGTATCTTTGCCCAGCCCTGAATTCCCTGTACAAGACAAAGGAGCGACTTTTGAGCCTACGCAGAACTGAACAGAAATATTAAGCAGCAGTAAAAAAACGCCAAGCCTGCGCCGAAAGCGCAGCACAGTCACAGCGAAAGCTCAAAGAGCGGCATTTCTCGAGCCCGTTATAAACTATCTTGTGGCTACTAACACAATACACTAGCAATGTATCCACTACGCCACAAATGATAATTTTTGTGAAGTTGGGAATTACGCTCCACGACATTACTCGTCATTCTGCGGAGAAGCGAGGTACCATATGTAAGGCATTATGAGCAGTTTCTTGATGCGATGGCTGATGACGATAAAGAATTACGACTGAGCTTTTGTAATGGGTTGGAAGTTTTAAAGGACCCACTAGTTACATAATTCGCATTGTGTGACGCCCGGTCGTTATGTCACTCTCCCACCACGCTTTATAACATACGCTAACGTGAGAAAGAGATAGAGAGGGAATTAACTTTATTGAGACCCTGAGGAAGTGGATCATTGGAGCCTTATAGGCTTCATTGGCAACCAATAGAAACGCACTTGCGAGGAACCCACTACATTATAAATCATCATAATTTTTATGAAGTAGAGAAGCAGCCACTATGCAATTTTTCGTAATTCTGCGGAGAACCGTGCTACCTGCTAAACACCTGTAAGGCATTATGTGCACTTTCTTGATGCTGTGGCTGATGACGATGAAGAATTGTGGCAGACCCTTTGTAATGGGTTGGAAGCATCCAATAGCCCACTTGTTGCACAATTCGCATTGTGTGACGCCTGGTTACAGAATTCGCGTTGTGTGACACTTGGTTGTTGTTTTACTCTTCTACCACGCTACATTACATATGTTAATGTGGTTCCTTCCCGACATGAAGCCGGTATAGAGTGTTTTTGCAAAGCAGTTTCAAGCACCGGCATGGCTCTGAGGTTGAATACTAGGCTCCCACGCAGAGGGCCCAGGTTTGAACCTCGTTCCATCCTGGAAATTTTTCTTATTTCGTTTTTTTTCTTATTTCGTTTTTTTTCTTATTTCGAGCGATAGTGGTTACGCACACCGGCGGCGGCGGCGGCGGACAACTACGGCGCCAGAAGCGGCCCTTGTTGTCATCTCATAACAGCTTTCGCTGTAAAAGGTATCATGAGCGTAATGTCTCATGTTCAATTCACCGCACCATTTTGACTGGGCCGGAATGCAAGAGCAATCGTATACGCTTAGATATGTGAACGCGTAAAATGCGGAATATTTGTCAAAAGGTTTCTACGTGCTAATGCTTTTCAGAAAACATGACGCAGTCACTTCGTCCTTGCGGAGTTCGCGTGAGCAAACATAAAATAGGGTGCGTTCAGCTGCCCCAGTCTGAAGCGACATGACTACACGTGCGCCTGGATTCACAGGGCGTGCGTGCTGCGCGTTCGCACAAATAAGAAAAAAAAGAGACGGCGTTCGCGTTACTTACTAACGTCTATGGAAGCGAAAGCCATACAAAAGCGAGCTGAAGTGTGATTGCACTTATATGTCAGAATCGAAGCAAATCAAGTGGGCAGTGATTTGTTTAGTGAAAGTTTATTTACATGACCATAATCGAAACAAATTGAATATTCAGTTAGTGAAAGTGACATTAGCGACAGCCAATTAGCGATAGTTGATTAGTGATGTCGCACTCGATACAAAGTGCACGGTAATATAGCCACACTTGATGGCTTTAACCTTCCAGTCACCTTAGTCGGATGCATTAGGATCCCGATTTTTTTTTTGCTTTTTTTTATTTAATCGACTTTCACCGGACGTTTTGCATTAGGTGTCTTTCGAGGGAAAGATAATATATATACAACGAAGTAAGTGTTACAAGGGCCAGCTCTGCAGCGGTTGTCGAGTCGTTACAGCGTCCTGAAACACTGCAGCAGTGGTCGAGTCGTTACAGCGTTCGGCTACAATGCGGGAGGTACTAGGTTCGATTCGCAGTGTCGCGAAGCACCCACGTATTTTTTTATGGAAAAACGGATAGCACGGCCTGAGGTTATGTGCTTCGGGTACTCTTTTCTTGAGAAGGTGGTCTTTCCGCTCTCTTCTTTCACTCCCCTTTAGACCCAAAAACGCTGCGCCGTGCTCCCCCACGGATCACAGAAATAAGAGTACGTTTTTTTTTTTGCTCTAACCACTACTATCGCAAGAGCGCCCAGTCCCGATACCCAGTTATCATACCTGGGCATTACTTTTCACGACTCTGGCTATTCAAGTGCCGGTAAGACATCACGGTGTTTTCAAGAACATCAAGAGACACGCGGAGGCCAAATCGCTTGCGGCCAAGATGACTGCCTTTGTCGGGACATGTTTCCGTGTTGTTGGGTGGGAGTCATTACACGCAGCAGCGCAAAACGAAAGAGACAGAGAGAAAAGACACAAACACAGTGATGTGTTTTCTCTCTCGGTCTCTGTCGGGTTGCGCAGCTCCGTGTAATGCCTCTGTCAATGGTTCTAAAGAACTCCAGCAGGCTATCGAGTTCTGAGGAGAGGGCAAAACAGTAGGCCTGCGAAAAGTTTACGGCAAATTCATTTGCGTCATTAAGGGCTACTCTTCCCTTTGTAAGTACTTGAAAATTTTAAACTCGAGTTTATTCTTTATCAACAGCAGTTACAGTATAGATGACAGGTGGACAGACAAAAATCCGCGCATTCAGCTTGACTAGTTTTGTGCCCTAAATAGTAATTGGCAATACGTATGACAATACGTAGAAATACCACGCACATATGTAAAAGTATGTACAGCCACGGGCGAAAGCTTGGTTATGCTGTTTGAAGTAGACTAGCCTATTGTGCATATTCGACAAACGCAATGTGTAGAAGCAATGTTACACAGAGGAGCTGCCCTATAAACTTATTTTTGCTGGTTGGTCGCATAGTTTCCAACTTCTTGCTCAGAACTTTACGTTGTAAAATAAAACATCTTGTTTTAATGCACACATTTTGTGTAAGGTTACATTCATTTTTGCGCAGTAGGAAACATACTTAGAAATGAAAATGAGATAGAAAAAGGAGTACTACGAAGCAAATAGCAAAATTCTTATAAAAGATATACTAAACAAAGAAACGTAAGTTTGTGTTTAAACGATACATGCATACATACATACATACGTTGAGGTGTAGGTAACATGATGAACAGCTATAAAACAACAATGCTGATACACGCATTCTTGAGCATATGAGGTTTCAAGGCAGCAACATATGAGAGAAATCTCTCACCACTCTTATGTGCCAACTCGCCATTTCGCGAACCCTCTTGGAAGAATTTCATGCATAGTTTGTTCTGCTGCCCACTCACAACCAATTTTTACACATTTTCGTGGGCGGCAGCCCACAACGATATATAAGAAAACAGCCCGTGACAATGTGATGCCAAGGAAAAGCGCGATTCGTCACATTTTGGGAGATATCTGCAAGGTGACACATAGTTTAGATACATAGTCCGGCACATTGACAACACTATAACAAGCCATGTTAGGTGACGTGAGCTGTAAAATTGGCACAGCTCGGACAAATTCTGGACAATACATAAATAAAACAATTCGCTGTTACTAAGCTCCTCGGTACAAATAATGATGTTGTTGACATGTCAAGACCCTATTGCTTGCCCTGAAAACACTTCTAAAAAAGGTTTCAAATTGGGCACATGTGCCGACTTCCTCCGAAAGAGAGACTGCTTGAAAAATTATTCAGTGCACTGCTGGGCAAGGCATGTGAGTAAAGCTTCAGTGCCTTGTATGTATGACTATGTTTGCTGCTGTCCTCAGCTGCAATGTTTATCAGCACTAATGCGCGGAATAACATTTTATGATGTGCCAGGACAAAGAAATTACGTTTCAGGTGCATAAAGCATGGACAACAATAAAAGAATTGAAGAACCTTTACTTGGCACACTTTACAGAATCTTAGATACATTTTCATGGAGCTATTACAGCTTATCTGAATACAGCAGTCATGGTTATCAGCCTTCAAATTTCTTCGAAGTCGCCACTTTCAAGATTAGAGCACACCAGCAGCCCACTTCAGGCTAAACCATTGACCAGACGCATCAAAAAGCATAAGCAAATGCATGCTATAGTCACCCTACAAAAAGCACTAAATACTTTCAGCAGTATTATGAGCAAAGCTGCACAGATGATAAACTATTTGCAGAGTATACAATTACATTATGGAGAAACCTATGGCAGCAAACGCTATATGAAAAAAAAATGCCCCCACCTCCCCGAAGGGAATCATGAGGAATCAGCGATGTAACTGTCACACACTTATTGGGGACATGCACGGGTGTACAATTAAGCCATCGTCGTCACCTACGTGCAACAGGCCTCAGGCCTGGCCGACCACCCGACCTTGACCGCTGGATTAGTGGACCTCACCGCCGCTCGCTACTGGACTTCCTACACGAAGCAAATTTATATGTGTATTTCTGAATAAATAATATGCCTAAGGGCAGTCTTTCGAAAAAAAATGCGAATGCATTTCTTGCGCCGAGAGCACACGACGTAGTAATCGCTTCACTCCATTTATATATACGTGCGAGCGAGCAGACGGAAGTGGGGCGCAGGGAAGAGAGAGAGCGAACGGCGAAAGAAGGAGCGGCGAAGCACTGCGCCTACCCTCTCCTACACTTTCTCCGCACACGCGGCAGCTCCGCCGAGCTCCCGCGATGCGAGCGCCCTCACACGCCAGAGCGAGCTCCTCCTCTCCACTCACTCTCCTCTACTCCGCCCGCACCACCTGCTCCGGTTGCTAGGGGCGAGGATAAGCGCGCGCGCCCACAGCTGTTGCTATGGGAGAGGGAGTGAGAGCGGAAAGATAACACCTGCCGGCGCGTGGACACCGACAGACGCCTGACATACCCCGACTAAGAAATGCATTCGCATTTAAAAAATTAACACTTACACAGTACATGCAGAGACGTTGACTGTTGAAGAGGACAGACAGGCATTTAGATAACATTACGCAGGTGCTGAAGCCTGTTGGACATACTAGAAATAGTGACGCTCCTCTTTCGTCTGAATGATCCGCGGAGAAGGACTTTACAGTGCTTATATATACATAAAATCATTTGTGCTATACTAATGCGTGTATCCTGAATGACTGTATCGACCAAGTGCAAAATTACCCGCTTCAATGGTTTAATTCTTGCACTACCAAACAAGAAAACACGGTTTTGGTTGCCGACCATGGCTGCTGTTTCTAATGGCAGTGAAATGCAGAGACACACATGCACTTTGATTTACATGCATGTTAAAAATTCAAGGTAGCCGAAATTAATTTGCACATTACCATTACAGTGTGCTTTACATTAATGTCAAGGTCTGGTATAATGAATGCAAATTTAATTAATTTTGAATCCTCAAGTGCAAAGAATTGCTGAATAATGCACTGTTCAACAATTAAACTGCAGCTGTGCAGGTTCTCACCCTAAAATCCAAACTGTTCCACCTATCACAATGCATTATTTCTGTTCACGTGCACTTTGAACAGCAGGGCACAGTCAGTGGTAGTCGCTCTCTACTTGTTGGCCGTGTGTGATTTGTCCGAGATACACTGTACAATTACATGACAGTGGGGAACCTGATCCCGTGATACTGCAGCAACATAGAAAAATAGAGACAATTGTTACAACCGTGTATATGTCTAAAAATGGACAGCTGATATGTGCTAAAATCTGTAGCTGTCGTATATTCAGAAGACGATGACAAGTACGAAGAAATAATAAAAAAACAAGAAAAAAGATCTGAACATCGAGCCACCAACAATGAAGATTTTTGAAAATATTTTATGGTATAAGTATATAACTACGATGTTCATTTTGAAGGCAACAAACTTCTGCCTAATAGTGAGACATAAGCCAATAAAGTATCTTCTATTTCGACTTTACACTAGGCGCAAGAAGCCGACCCAAAATGAGTTCACTATGCTGCACTCTAAGAAAAAAAAACAAGTATATGGAGAGCATTGCTACCCCACAAGTATAATCGTCATCCACATCACGTACATTCCTTGCGTTATCACCACGGTCTTGGCACTTCCCGGTTACGAATGACCCGCGTGTTATCAGAGTGACATAGCATTCTTGATAGGAAGAGGCCAAGAGGACGGGTTTTCGAAAAAAGAAACGCGAGCAAGCAAGATTACGATAATTGCTGTGTGGCAGAAATACTCCCAAATACTGGATTGTTTCTTACAGCGTACTCATGTATTGCTATGTTACAAGACAACAGCTACTGTTCATCACTTTAAAGTTATCTAACATAGCCACATCATCATACAGTGTGCAGGAGCAATCTTGAAGACTAGAAAACACAAAGCAGTTGCGGATTATGTGTGTTCTTGTTGCTCAAGATCGTTTTTTCTAGCAAAAGTACATTTTAAACAAATGCACTTGATTAGGAGAAATGATTGTGAGCAACAAACACAATCATAATCCACAAATGCATGTTAATGAGCTCTTATGGCTTCCACAAACACTCACCATCATTATCATTGCTGTCAATGCCACGCCTGACGAATATGCTGCGTCCTGCTCAGAAAAACAAAGGTGCACTGTATGACTTGCATTGCATGCGTGGGGGCTGCACTGAACTGCTGCTCAGCTGGGCCAGCCAAGGACAGGAGGGTGAGCACCCATGGCACTCAGGCATAGCGAGAGTCACCTTCAGATATCAACAAGCGTGTATTCAGATCACATACGATTTGTAGAAATACCCGTGCCACTCTGGTATCGTGCTGAGAACATGTACGGTGGAAATACAACGTGCCACAACATTGAAAAAGATAAGCTATGGCAGGTAAAATGCGCATTTACTGCTCCTGTGTGGCCTGAGGCGTGAACTAGAGCTCTTTCTCCCTGCTTGTTGTGAACAGCCAGGCGATTTTCACCCGCTTGCTATGTCCATGCAGATCACTTGATACCCTGAAGGAGTCAGAAGCACAAGAGCGCAAGAAGCAATACAAGTATTTGTGCTATTTCAAAAGCACTAATTAGCAGTCTCAAATGTATGGAGTAAAATTCATAAGCTGCAGACTATACAATTTCGACATTGTCAATTCTATCCTTGTTTGCTTCTCCTTAAATGTCCAATTAGGATCGCTGTGTGAAAATAATACAAGCACCCACTGTTAGTAACAATGTTTGGGTTGTGAAGGTGTGTACATTCACCGGTGTTTACTGTACCACATTTACTTAAAAAAATTACCCTAGCAACCAGCCATTAGGCAGTTTTCTGCCCTTGAAGCTCCCAGGCAGAGCACAGTCCATCCAGACGAGCAGGGGCGTAGCCAAAAATTTTTTTCGGGGGGGGGGGGGGTTCAACCATACTTTATGTATGTTCGTGCGTTCGTTTGTATGTGTGCGTGTATATATACGCAAGCAAAACTGAAAAATTTCGGGGGGGGTTTGAACCCCCCCAACCCCCCCCCCCCTTGGCTACGCCCCTGCAGACGAGGCTGCCATGCGTGCTTCCAGGCCCCTTTGAGGTCGGCTGGATGATGACACCCCCTTTGTTGCAAAAGACTTGTACATTTAGGGAGCACAAGTCTTTCCTATTTCTGTACAGGTGCTCCAAGTCATAAGGTGGCTTTATTTGCCAGTGCTTGCAATCGATGGATAGCAGGTCCTTACGAAAGTCTGCGATCTGTGAGGAGGCCAAAAAGGATATATTCAAAAAACCATCATTATATGCGGTCTTTCTACATATTTGGCAGTAACACAAAAACTACCACTTAGTCAAAGCTATGAAATATGGTTTATTCAATTTGAAACAAACTGAAGCCCCATGTAAGCTTTGCATACCGTAAGATATATATGTCCTGGTAAAGTACAGTGCTGCCACAGCGGTAATCTTGTATAGAAGTAATTTTGCAATATAATGAGAATTCCCGAAAAAGTGCTACATGGCTTTTGGAAAATAAGTTCGTATCAAATATTTTTCTCTCAACTGTCAAGCGTGGTAAACAGACAGGCTCCTCTTAATAATCAGATAAAAGCTTGCTTAAGCCAAATCATCAAATCTGCTGGTTGACTTGCTCATATTGCAATATATGTATATTGACCATATATACGTATATACAAAGCGGTAGTAGTACATATTTCGAACACGAACTTAACATGGGGTGACATTACATCTCATGGGATAAAAAAACTTACAAACGTAACTTATAGCACTAGACGAATAGCAACGATATTAGTTGCGCAAGTTGAACTCACCGATGGCGTAACGATATTAGCAGCCGTCAGCGTCATCTGGAACCGAATGTGCTCTGCGGCCAACAGTCAAAAGACGTCTATGGACTGGAAGCTGCCGTTGACGTAGAAATGCAAGGCTAGCAAGACGTGTACGTCCACTGGTGAAGCGCGAGAAATCGCTGTGCGCCGCTGTAGTCAAGGCTCCAGTGCCGTGCAAAACGACAGGACAGATGGACTCGAAAACCTGTAGTTAGCAGGTGCTGGTCTACGACTTCATTCAAGGCAAGGCACCAGTGAGAAGTGTGTTCTGTCCGGAGCGAAGCGTGACGTCCACGTGCTTTCGCTGTTAGGTACAAGTCCAAGTTTTCACCGGAGAACAGTCAAGGCGTACTGCCAAAGCAGCCACATCTACAGCAGAATATCTCGCGCGCGACTTCGGTTCGCCACGTTATGACTTTCGGATTACGGTTATCACAAGAAGGAGAAGCGAGGAGGTAAAAAAGAAAACGCCAAGCCCAGCGCCAAATCTTTAAAGCCCCCATAAAGGACCAGCGCAAGTTTGTAGGGCGAAACACGGTTATCAGCGCTTTTAATCTTCTGTCACACGGGCACAGCCTCTTCACAAGTCTTGGAAATGTCAACACAGCACCACTGTTCACAGGGCTCATCGTTTCACTCCCGAACACTGCATCTGCCTGGACTGCTCACAAGAAAATAGAAGCGCACGGGCTAACCAGTGGCGAGGCTAGAAACAAATACAGAGCGTAGTTCATGCGTTACCGCATGAGCACGGAATCACTCAAGTAACGTCCCAAGCAGGGGCGTAGCCAGAAAATTTTTTCGGATGATTCAACCATACTTTATGTATGTTCGTGCGTGCGTTTGTATTTGTGCGTGTATATATATACGCAAGCAAAACTGAAAAATTTCGGCTGGGGTTGAACCCCCCCAACTCCCCCCCCCTTGGCTACGCCCCTGGTCCCAAAATGCTGTCCTTTCGAAATGCCGCACTGCACCTTAGTGAGCCACTGGAAAGCGAAGCAAACGAACTGTTACCGACACCCAAACACACATTGCAGGCTCCTCCAGTGCTAGTTACCGTCAGTACACAGGCGCCGATCCCCGCTTCATAAACACACCGAGGCACAGGCCTCGCTACGCTTCACCGCACACCAAGAGGCACTGCCGTCGGTCTTCACACGGCTTACGCGCCCCGAAAAAGCAGCGGTATTCACAGCACATCCAGTCGAACGCTGAAGGAACTCAAGCGTTTGCGAAAATCGGCACCGACGCATACAGTTTACGGCGCCATGTTGTTTTCTCGAACTGCGCAGCAGGCGCAAGCGCTAAGAGAGCTCACGAAAAGCTCTTGGGCGTTTTTCACGGAGAGGTAAAAATTTCTCTTAGATACGAGAGGGAAGATATGACGAACACGATAGAAGCGCGCGATGAAAGAAGTGTTTTTCAACGTCAAAAGATGACTTGATGTAGAGAGTACTGCTTCCCAACCAATCACAAGCTGCGCCTCTCCCCCAAGCCGTCGTCTGCTAGCGTTTGTGGTCTGCTACGGTAGGAGCCTGCAGCGGGGGTTTCACCTTGGCTACGCGTTGATTTCCAGGTCAAGCTGGCGCTTCTGTGCACAAAATACATATATGAGTTGGTGAAGCCACCATTCACTGATATTTTCACATATGAGTGGGTGAAGCCACCTTTTATTGACATTTTAACGCCAAGTTAAATGGCACTTAATAATCAAAGGGACATGAATTCGGCAAAGGTTTGTTAATACTCGAGAATCGTGAGCATGCGTACATATTTTCGATGTCATTTCAAATTAATGGAGCCATTTTATTCTGACTAATCGCCATATAAACGTGTTCCGTTTCGGTTTCTGAACAGTGAAGGTCGAAAAGCTCGATTTGTTTGTGATTTCGTGCATAATAACGAACATCTATAATATGCTCTGATGTGCATTGTACGAGCCCGCTCTGGACCGGCTCAAAGGGCATAGCGACAGCTGTAGTTAGATCATTGCTATTGGGCAGTTAAAGGCAATACAACTAGACAAATTGTGGAATCGCAAAAATAGGTTTTGATAATGGCTAACTGAAATGCTCCGCTTAATTTTATTTCTAATAGCGTGTAGCTGATGTACTCCTCTGAACTTCTTGGGTGGTAATTTCGACCAATGCTGTGTACATTATCACAAGTTGGACGTCTCATTGGAGGGAGTAGGACGCAACACAACAACATAACAAAAAAAAATGTTGACCAAATACCACGCCGCTTTCCACTTCATCAACCATTCATATAGAACTTTGGTTTTAATGCAACCACAAGCCTTTGCATGCATAATTTTTCGCCATTGACACCCAATAGGCTTCTTTATTTACTTCGACTCCCAGCTTATTGGATGACGGCGAGTGTCAATACTGTCCTTAGAGTAGAAGCGAAACAACACACGAAACTCAAAGCCCCTAAATAAATTAAAACCTACCAGCAATCGTCAAGCAGCCTTACATGGCCTTGAATGAGCTCAAAATCAGCCACGGCACCCAGACACCCGCCGCAGTTGCATGTTCTAAACAGCCATATTGTTCGTAAGAGCGCTCCGGACCACTCTTGGGATTTCCTCGTAGCCGCGCTGTTTCTGCGCATTTTTTTGCTTCGTGAATCCACCTACGAGCCTTTTTCAGTGACGACGCCAAATGTAGCAACTGCATCACCATCGCTGACATGTTCCTGGACAGTCGCAGCGCGCTTTACCGCAGCGGCCGATGTGATTAGCATCGCCTCTTACGACGATATTTCGCTTCGTGAATCGACTTACGCAACAAAATTTCTCTTACCTGACAATTTGCTGGTAAGTGAGTTTTGTGAATTCAGCCCCAGACGTCGAGCGTCTTACGTACACGCTTGTGAGTCGCCCTTGTGAGTCGTTTTTGTCAAGTGCTTTCTTTTTTCATAAGCACATGATACAAAAAAACGTATGCCGAAACGACTGATACACGCATATTTGAAAAACCCCACCCTTGCGATGCAGGAGAGCATTGGGAGCTTGAATCTCCATCCCCTAAGTTCCAGAAACCTGCTACATGGATTGGTTTACAGTAAAATCTCCTCTATTCGACTTGCGCTGATTCGTAAAATCGTATAATTCGGACGCGTTCTGTGGTCCCGGCCAGAAAATAGTTTGTTTAACTCTCTCGTTACCGCGCCTATAGAACGTGGGTCACCGGTTACCCGAACGCTCAGAGCGAGAATTTAAAAATACGTGCTCTCCTACCTATTCACCATCTAGCACAATCTGTAAGCTGGAATGTTTCGTTTTCTGCGTAGTCTGCTTTTTTTCCCGAGCGGCAACGTTTCTTAACAGAGACTCAAAAATAGCGGTTCGCTGGCTTTGTGGTGTATCTTATGTCAGACAAACCGGAAGGTGCCTAAACCACCGACTAAGGGAACATGCTAACAATGGTACAAACGGTAAAGATAGGTTTCTTGCACAGCATTGTACTGCGTGCAACTGTGCGCCTTTTTTCGAGGACACAGTAACGCTGTACAAACAGAGAGATGACCGCACCTGAATCATCGTGGAGGCTGCGCAGATGGTACGTGAACACGACTGATGCGTGAGCAAGCCTTCCCTGTCGCTCTCCGAGATGGAAATAAGGTTTCTGGAAAGTGTCCTCGCGCGCAACTAGTGAGATAGTTTTCTTGTTTTTGTGTTTTTTTATGTTTCCTTGGGTTTCCTTTTTTGTATGTGTTTGCGGGGTTTTTTGCCTTACTTATCTTTGCATTGCTCATAATTTGTGACGTGGTTTGCGTCACCTATATATTTTCGTGTTCTGCAGAGTAAACCTAGTTGGAAGTTAGCGCTCGTCTTTGTGTACCTTTTGTCCTTGTCCTGAGTTCGCGCTATAACAGTTGTTACATTCAAGCGTTGCTCGGCGCCGCAGGAATACGCTAATGAAAGTTACGTATGATATTCACATCATCACCCTGTAAAGTGCACTTCGTTTTGATAATACTGGCTTATGTGCTCTGACGTGAGTGCCATTTAAACGCCATTGTTGTCAACGTGCCTGGTAAGCGCATGATGTGCACACAACTAATTCGCTTGCAGAAACACGTCGATCTCACCCGCTTGGTTCAAAGCCAAAAAAGGCAGCATAGAACTACTCGCTGACTGCTCTGCATGAAATTGAGACCCACAAGGCGTGGGATCTGCCGATTTTTTTTTTGCTAGAGCGCAGCATGCGAAACTCACTGCAGTAGGAAATACAGCCAAATAACTCCGCACTTATTTCTTATCACACTACCCAATATTTAATGAACGAGGCAATTTGGGAACCACGAGGCCCGCTTTTAAATTATCGTAAGCATCACAAGGCAACATGTAATGAAGCCAACTAAGGCATGACAAAATTTACTTATTATATACCGGAGCGTTTCGCGTAAACGCTCTACCAATAAAGATATTGGGGGAAAGCGAGCAATGGGGCAACCAGCGCAAAGCTTCCACTGCCCAATTGTATTCTTTCTGCATGAGCAGCGCTCTCTCCTTCTGCGATTAGTACCGGTCCCCTTAAATGCATTTGCTTTCCCTACGGATAAGGTCCACCTTGACGACTTACTGAAGACAGTGACAGTAAGACTACCCGTTCTGAATGGGCAATATTATGTGTTCGACATTGTTGATAAGAAGAAAGCTCAGGCGGCTGGACAACGTAGTTCACGTGCGCGGTTTGCCTGACCACGTGGTACGAGCCGTAGTACTTCGAAAGAAGTTTAGTTGACTAGCCGGCGTAAGCTTAAGGAATTAAGAAGTGGCAGATATACGACACTAAAGGCCTCGAGACGTTAGTGCTTGCTCAATTATGATCAAGGAGTTCGAAGAACTAGAGAAAGAAGACTTCTTGGCGCGAGCGCGTGCTCAATATGCTACAGGTGTCTATGCTATTGTTGGTCTTACCTGCTTTACGCCAAGCTACGACAGCATACGATGACAGCTTACGACAGGCCAGGCCCCTAAAGCGATCGGCGCTTAAAAAGTGAGCAAGCATGGCCATGAATAGTATAGTGTAGCAAGGCATGCGAAAGACAGAAGTAAAAGCGTAGCCAAGCCAGGGCCAGCTAGGAGCCCAGAAGCTCTGCTGTGACCCAACCTTGGGCAACTTAGGGCAAGCTGCGGTAATTTTTTTGTACAACCGGTATTATTGTGAGCATTTCTATATCTAGAAAAGGCATGCAACAATGTTGGTTTTGTGTCTGGGCCTCTCTGGCGTGGGTATCCATGACGATTTCCGTCCTACAATATGCCGAGCTTTTACGCCGTCGGGGCATTTCGTGAGAATGTGGTTGATGCGCTACTCAACCATTTACGAAGCAGAAACGTTACCACATGGTGTGTAATCAGCTGTACTTTATCAAAAAAGTGAAATCTTTGCATACTTTATCACCGCGCTCAGTGTTTTGCTGGGTATGCCTGATTTGCACATCGGACTAAAGTCTTCTAATCTTGCAATATGCGATCAACAAGAAAATGTTTGCCTTAACAAACTCTAAATGGTTATGTGGGAGTGGATTAAAGTTAGGCTGTCAAAAAACGACCTGCATTTTTAAAGAGATGTTTATTACCGGATTCCAGCAATGATATCGCATCAATATCGCATCACACCATAATATCGCATCAATATCGTATCAGACCATAAATATATAGGCAGCATCCAAGATTCCACGCAATCATATTTCTCCCATCATAGATCATATAACGCCAAATGCCCCAGAGCGATGCATATTCTGAGGCCGTTGGCACGTAAAACATAAAGTTGTGAGAGCGCATGCCTCATGAATTTGTAGAAGCGTCTCATATGCTCACGGCTAGACTGCAGCGTCGCGCTGTATTTGTCCTTTACATCCACCACCTTGAATATGTAAGACCCTACTCATAATTTCAGCATCTGCCTTGTCACTGGTGTCTTCGTAACCAATATGACAGAGAGCGCCTACGCTGAGACGAATGAATGTCCCTGCATATCCAAAGCAGACACTGAACACACACATTATAAGACTGCAAATGACAGCACATATATCACTCTATTATACCGCCATCGTCCTTCGCTGAAAGATCCCTTCTCACTCCACATAATGAAGCTTCGTGGTGTTATAAATGTTTTGCTGGCCGCCCCTGTAGCACCCCCAGTGTGTGGTGCGCAGTCGTTCATGTCCTGATGAGAGGCTGGCTGGGTGCGCGCGGGATATCAGGTGGCTGCGAAGTCGGTGGCAATAATGTAAGCGTTCTCGAGAACGGTAGAGCGCCACGGTAGAGCGTCACCGCTTTCGCCGACCGCCGAGGACAGCAATTAGGTTATGGAGATCGCCGGTGCGTGTGCGGTCGCTCTCTGGCAGAGCATCATCGTTACAGCCGCAATACCCATTCCCGGCAACCGTGAATTCATCGTAAAGGTTACTCCAGTGCTTCACTCATAAAATTTCTGGTGTCACATGTTGTTCACCACCGAGATCTTCTCCAACATCGCGAACCGCGCTCTGAAGCAGGGGAAAAGCAGGGAAACAGCCGCGAGTCGACGGGAGCTGGCAGGTACATGGCTTGAAGGTGACGGTGGTGCAGGGCCCGTCACCCGTCCATGACGTCTGAGTCACCAATGTGGAGGAGGGACGTGATGGTGGCTGGCGTGATCGTGCTTCCATCGCTGCTTCATTGCGGAAGGCGGAAGCGAGAGGCCGAAGTGGAGCGGCTGCGCATGCCGCTGCGGGCCCATCTCGTCCAAGCACAAGAGCGTTCGATCTTTGCTAGTGAATCCCTTTTCTTAAGTAGGCTCCCCGGTTACTACTTCACCTAGGTGTACGTTCTCTTATAGATATATAATAAGGTACGCGTGCTATTATTATGAATAAGTTTATTTGAGGTCTGATTTGAAAAGGATGTCACAAGTGCGAACGTTGAGGCAAGCCCAATGCACCGTCTGGAAAAGGCATCAACCATCAGCCTCACCCGCAGAGCGTTAGCGGTTACCCTAGAAGAGGTGTATCTTCTCTACAATATTAACGCGATAGCGTTAAAGAGGTCGTATCGCAGAAATTCCGCCGTAAGTGTCGGCGCCGTTGGTTGTGAGCGAAAAATCATCATCTTGTCCGTGACCGAAAAATCGAAAAAGCTGCAAATAAAATAAATAATAAAAATGTTGGGTCCGAGTGAGAATCGAACCCAGGACGTCTGCGTGACAAGCAGGTGTTCTACCACACAGCCACGCGCCTGATTACAGCTGTTACAGCTGCACTGAAAGTAACTTTCATGCTTCCCAAAAATACGCGTCCTGTATACAAGTGTCACAGTAGGAGATGTAATATCGCAGTAGTATTGCGTGGTACAAGCGTACATTGCCATCGGGCGTCACACCATGTCAATATCATAACGGCCTGGTGGTTCAAAGACAGCCACCCATTACAAAAGGCACACACATTACTGCGCGTATTCCCTTAAGACCACGTAGTGGGTGCATCGCAACTTCGAAAGAGTTTCTAGTGCATAATTGCTACTGGTTTAAAGCATGCTACCCATTACATAAGGCACACACTTTTGTGCGCGCATTCTCTTAAACACTCGTAGTGTTCGAAGTGCGCACTAGGGGCAGGATATCGCTATCGCGTTCAAATCTTAAAGGCGAAGATTAAGTGTCGCCCAATTTTTCCATAATTTTTTGCTGAATGCGTAATTTAGTGCTCGCAAATCGTGATTGTGTTTGTTGTTAACTTTTCCTTTAAACATGCACGTGGGTGAGACAGCCGTATGTTTTAGAGCAGTAGTTTAGACATAGTTATGAATGGTAGTTCGTGGTATTGCCAGAGTAATACCAGTGCTGAATTCCGAATATGTCATGCAGCACCCATGTAGCACCTTGTCTTGCGCGCGTTGCCCCCTTTTTTCCCGCGTAACTAAGCTCGCAACGACAACTCGCCGTATCTCTGTACGAGCGCCCGTTATCAATGTGTTACTTATTCCTTCCAGGTGGGCACGATAAAGCCACGGAGGTGTTGCACTACCAAAGTCAAGATGATACGTGCGCAGTTTTTTGGGTACTAGGTACTGACGATTGTGAGTATAGAGTGTAATATTATTTCAATATCTCGTGGTTGTCATTGTATAACGAGAAGTGAGTCGAGAATTTGAAATTTTAGCTTTTATTTCATGAGCCTGGAATTTTTGTACACAGTCGTTTTCTCAGTAATGAGCTGGTTGTTCAAGACTTTGGCATTTTTTATCCAGGCAACACACCAAGCCCAGCACGAGCTTGGCTGTGCACACCGCCAAGTGAAGAAAACAGGAAGTACAGGAAAGAGCGTCCTGTTTTTTTTCGCCTTGCATTGCCTTATTACGTTTTAATGAGAACTAATAGACAGTATTGCCGAGGAGAGTATAGGAGATGTTTTTTGTAATAATTGAGATATAACTGTGAAGAAAGAAAAGCGGGCGAAAAGATAACTTTTATCTTTTCGTTATCTTTTCGTCCACATTTCTTTCTTCACAGTTATATCTCAATTATTACAAATAACATCTCCGATACTTTCCTTGGCATTACTGTCTGTTTGTTCTCATTATTATTGTGTTGAACAAAGAAAAACGAGCCCTTAAAAGCCATCTTCTTTCCTTATTACGTTGTGCACTTTGTAAACCAAACAGCAGAACAACGTGTTTTCTTAAAGCTTGTTTACTCGGCTATGCGAAGGCGCTTAAATGTTCGTAAACCACCCAGAGGTCAAAATTGAGTTGTGATGCTGAAGAATTTTTGGAAACGGTGCCGTATTAGTGCAGTTAAACACGTCTCAGGATCCAAAGCGGTCGCCGCTCGCTTCTCCCTTTCCTTCGCTAAGCTCCATTCATCAACTCGTCTCCTCCTGGCCGAGTGCTCGTCCTCGCCGTGCGAGAAGGAAGACTGTTTGCTCACACGCAAACAGTCGAACATGTTTTTTTGCAGATGACATGACAAGACGCAAATGTTGACGTTACGGTCAATGCCTAAGAATACCGAAAGGCCCGGAGAGGAGAAGCGATTGTTTCTTGAAATGTATGGCATACCCACAGCCTGTAGCGCTGGCGCGTTTGGCGGTGTACATCGCGATGGCACTCTAACAAAATCCGTTGGTTTACTTGGAATGTTAAAAGAATTATCGGATGTGTTGTTCAGAAGCCCTTGAACCGGCAGCGGTACGCTCGTCAACAATTGCGCAATGCGGCCTCGCTAACAAATGCCCGACTTAGCTAGCGGCTGGCAGCGGTTATTAACGGCTATGCAGGTAATAACCGTTTAACGCTCAACTTTGACACATGACAACGCATTTAATTTTTAAGAGGAATATAAATGCATATTAGCACTATATCATGGCAGTGATGTTTTTGTATAAATATTAGTTCAAAAAAGCAAAAGCAACCGAAAAAATATTAGATGCCCCATTGGAAACAACGCCGTCGGATCCCCGACCAGTGCGTGGGGCGTTAACTCGCTGCACCATGAAACCGGACTGTTTGAACTATATAATCTGTTTGAAGCGTTTATTGACACCTTACACTTAGCTATAAGAAATGTTATCTTTACGTATGGCACTGTCTCTCGAAAGGCGAACTTTGAAATTATCCTGCTAATCCTGTGTATTTCTATACAAAACAGCAAAGTACAAATTGCCAGCCATCATTAAAAGTTCAGGACATCTCTTCAAGATTCTCGACTACGTATGGCGAGCTGTGAAGCTGAAAGGCCGCTTTTGCGGCCACAAAGTTTACCGTAGCGTGACGACGTCTAAACGCGATTGACGACTCGCTAAATTGCGCTCAATATTTCGGAAGCACCTTGCATTTGTGATGAAAGCCTGCATTCTTGGCCGCTTTGCTCAACGATTAAGATTTTTTGTTTGATGGCTAGCTTCTTTGTTTAGCTCAAACAGCCACATCGCGAAATGATGCGGCCACACAGATGCATTCATATCGGGTTCGCACCTGCATTGTCGGTACATATAAATTCCACTGGTGATAAACTTCCGCAATACTTTTAGCAACCTGCCAGCCGCATCATTTAGGCAAAACACTTGTCGGTGTGTATGATTATAATTGTTTAGTTTCATGATATTGTTCGTAGCACTTACTGATTAGCATTGTTTTAAAACACCAATTTCATACAACAAATACCAGATATGATGTTGCAGTAACAACCTTCGCAATAAAATAAAATCGCGAAACACACGTTATAAAATCAAAGTAAATGACCCGATGATCTCGTGGCAATCAATTGCAGGGATTATAATAGTATTGTTACTAAAAATATTAATGAGTAGATGAATGAACATCGACGATGTTGGCTATGCTTACAGACTTATAATTAGTAATGAATCGATATATATATATATATATACATATATATATATATATATATATATTCCATTGATGATCAACCTCCGCAATACAAATATGATGTTATAGTAACAACCTTCATAATAAAGGAAACATGTGGAGCAGACGTATTTAAATGAAAGGAACTGCCCCTGCAGTGATTATAATATTATTGTCACTACAAATAATATTGAGTAGAGTAATGAACATCTACTATTTTGAGTATGCATACGTACAGAGTCACTATGGGCCCTGCGTTTCGATATTTCGTACGTGAAATAAATGATCAACCGTGGCGTGCAACTTACTTTAGAAGGCCATGTTCACTGGTGTGTCAGGACGCAACACCAATGATATAGTCTAAACACAACTGAACGGCCAAGCAGGCCGTAGATGACCAGATTTCTCGTACGGCGCCGCCAAGAAGTGGCACTAGGGGGCAAGAAAGGGGCAATGATGGGCACTGGCATAGCCAAAATCGCGTTAAAGGACAGGGCTCATGCGGCATCAGCCTGTTACAACGGCGTCACCAAAACAGTCGCTGTTTCACAGGAACGGCGTGGTAATGGATGCTATAACAGCAACTGAGAATGCTACACGAAGTAAACCCACAGCAAAGAGAAGCCCCTTGCCCACAACAAGGTCCGTGTATATTAGTGGCGTTGATGACCCACGGCTGCCGTGACACAGTATTTTAGGTCTTAGGCCATAAGATGGCTTACACATGACACGCAGCGTCTGATCGTTCTGGTGCTCCGACGTGCTAGCTATGGCACGATGTCAGGGTACGAAAGAAAACGCCAGGCCTGCGCGGAGAGCGCAGCACAGTCACTGCCAAAGCTGGAGCGCGGCATTTCTGGAGCCCATTGTAAACTTTCTTGTGGCTACTAATACAAGTGCACTTGCAAGGTGCCGACTGTGCCCTAATACTACGAATGCAAGTACGCTTGCAAGGTACTCGCCGCGCTATAAATCATACTTTTTGCGACGTTGGAAAGCACCCACTAAGTCATTATTCGTCATTCTCTAAAGAAGCCAGGTACCCGTTAATCATTTGTAAGGCATTATGTGCACTTTGTTGATGCGGCGGCTCATGACAATGTCGAAATATGGCTGAGCCCTTTGTAATGGGTTGGAAGCTTTAAATGACTGGCTAGTTGCGCAATTCGCCTTATGTGACGTCTCGTCAAAGAGTTCACGTTTTCTGACTCACGGTTGTGACTTTACTCTTCTACCATGCTATATTTCATACGTTAATGTGGTTCCTTCCCGACATGAAGGCTATACAGGGTGTCTTTTTGCAAACGATTTTGCAGCACCGGCATGGCACTGAGGTAGAATACTGGGCTGTCACGCACAAAGCCATGTTCGAACCCCGCACCATCTTGGATCTACTGTGCTCGAGAACTCACAAATCGCCAGCGAAGCAGCGCCATGGTTAATGTCACCATAACAGATGAACAAGGTTTAGAATCGCCGTACAAGATGCATTGTAACTTCTTTTCTCATTTTTAACAGCGAAGCTGTTCCAGCTCGCGTAATGTGTCGTGACCCAAAGTTATCGTCATTGTGAAGCAGCACGCGCTCTCTTCGTACTCTTTTTCATCTTCTGCTTCGCTCCCAGAACACGTGCGCTGATTTGTCCAGCGTATAGCAAGGGAGAAGGAGAAAGCGAAGGAGAGCTGTGAGGGCCAGGAGTGGCGTTCGGTGGAGGAAACACGAAAGGGCCACCGGTGTACCGGATTGGCATCGGCGATGTTGATCCGATGCTTTACGACGGTTGTTTGGCATGGTGGTCGGTCATAGAGATCAAAGATGTCTTGGTACGACGCCACGAAGCGCGTGTACATGCTCGGCCGAGAGGTCAGAGACGATCACTTTCGTCATCCATTATTGTGTAGTGCCCGACTCAAGACCGGTAGGTGACGGCATATCCCTAGTTAAGGCGGAGATATGGTAGTCGCAAGCCGGGACAAGGGTTGCAAGGGATATACCTGTGGGTAGCACCTGAGAGCAAAGCCCGAAATTCGCAATAGGCAGGTATGCCGCGTTGTCCATATTGATACCGTGTTTGGGAAAGTGACATTCAGCAAACACAGGACGGTATCGTTGGGTGACACGGCATAATCGCCGACGGCCACAGGCGGATCGGAAGAGACATCTACATACGTCACGGCTAGACAGCGTAGGTGAACATAGTCGTTAGAGCGTAGCCTTCTCGGCGCAGGGTCAGGAGGCTCACCGGCGCATGGTAGGGCGGGTTGAGCAACACCCGCAGAACAGTTAATGAGGGCGGAATGCTCGGACAGAAACTCAAGTCCCAGTATGATTTCATGTGGGCTGTGCTCCAAGACGTAAAACAAAATTGTCGCGAATATGGCGCCCGGAAAACGTGACACAAGCGGCACACATTCCAGTTACAGCCGGTCTTGCATCATCAGCCACGCGGACTACATTGATCGGAGCAGGAGTGAGCACTTTCTGTAGTCGAGCACGAATACTGCAGTTCATGACTGAGATGTGTGAACCGGTGTCAACTAGTGCTATTACCGGTGTACAGTCGACATTTACTTTGACCAGGTTCCTGTGTCCAGGTAGCGTATGCAGAGGAATTTCGGATCGGGTCGTCAACGCAGGCTCACCTCTAGAAGCTACGCACGTCAGTTTTCCGAGGGCTGAGGAGAATAGGAAGGTGAGGAAGAGTTACGACGGATAGGCGAGCGATACAAGCGTCGGGGTGGCGACTGGGAACCGTTCGGTCGTGCGGGCAAGGATGGCGCCGCGGTGTCGTCTTCAACGCGTACCGGCATGCGGGAACAATTAGGCGGGCGTCGGGTGTTTGCATAGTGCAGCCGTGGCTGCGAGGTCTAAGAACTGCGACGTGAAATAAAATATGATGTAATAACGTGAAATATGACCGACGTTTGCACAGCAGAAACAGATGGGCTTGTCATCGGAAGCGTGCCATTCCGCCGAGTTCCGGCAGCGAGGACGCGTGTACGAGCTTCGGGAGAGATCAGGTGCCCTGGGTAGGCGGTAGGTCGGTAGGTTAACCTGGTAAAGCGTCTGGATTCCTGCGTTGGCCAGTTCCTGGTGCGACCGTTCTGTATTAAATAAATCGTTGCTTGAGAATCGCCGGGGCACTGACTTGACCAGGAACTAGAGATGCTGCTTCAATTTCACGGCGGACTATGCACAAAGTACTGTCGAATGCAGCAGGAACGTTGGTAAACGGGCGTCCACGCAGGTAGATGTTGCAGTCGTGTATCATGCTCAAGCGATTGAGCTACGCGGACTTTCCCGGCAGTGGGTCCTCCCGGTTGGTGGAGCTCTTGGTCGAACTTGGGTGTGACCAAGGCCGAGCAATGTACTCGTATCAACAAGAGCCGCATCTTCTCCTTTGTGCTATGCGACAAACTCCATTGGAGTACCAAGCCATGCACGAAGTGCCTTCGTAGATGTGACCGCTATATACAACAGCTTGAAGAAGGTCGAACCCACTGGCTGACAACTTCAGAGGCGTAGCTAACTTGTACTTGTGGGACACAATACCAGCAATCGGCCCCCTATACAACCGCCAGCCCTTCCATGGGGCGCACTTCCTTATATCGAAGTTACACCAATGCCATATCACATGCACATTGAAAGAGATGTTGAAAGACGCCAACCACACTACCTCTGACAGCTTCCATGTGATCCGACCTCATACCACGCCGATACTAGCTTTAGAGCCAGCAAAGCAGTCACAGCAACCATGCACCCACGTGGTGAAACAATCGTAAACCACCATGATGACGTTCCTACCGGGGCAATAGCAGAAGTACTGACCATAACACAAGCCATCACACAGCATGAGCACGTCTCTCAAGAAATGACGGTCAGCACAGACTCTCAGGCAACCCTACGGGCCTTCCTCCACAACCAACTCCATCCAAATGTACTGGCTAAGCTCACTTATTATGTACATCATAATCCCGCTATATTAGTCCACCTGGAGTATACGCCATGTCGCTCTTCTTCCTTGGGATACTCCCGTACCCACTCTGAGGCCTCAATATTCTGGTGTTTGAATACTTGCCAGGGTTGGCCTGAGGTTTATCTTGCGAAAGTTGACCGGCCAGAACGCCACCAGGAGCGAAGGGGCCACCTGAAATCCCTCTGAGAGCACGAAGAGTGCTTCCTAGACCGCCCGATACTTCTTTGAGAAAAAAAACCGCACTCTTGAAGCAAGCACAAACGCATTCTCTACAGAATCACTTTGCAGTGCACAAAATACAAGCCCTAATACACCTCATTGCCAAGTGCGCAGTTCGATACCGGCTCCATCCCACGCATAATGGCACTGCCCCAGAGCAAATACACCTCAACGCCATTCATCCCACTCTATCATACTGCGATGGGAGGCCAGGGGTGCGAACCTGGGAAAACAACCTCCTCGTGGGCAACTCTATTTAACCATATACTAACCATCTTAGGGGATGTCAGTGAAACCTCACCCTAGAGCTCAGACACGGGCATGTGTACTGAAAATAAGTCTTTTTCTCTCTCTCTCCTTCTGTGCAAAAATGGGGCACGACTTTCCACATTAGATATATGAAGGCATATGCGTCACAGTGAAAAAATGGGGGGGGGTGAACAACAAAAATAAAATAAATTAGTAGTTCCTCAGCTCGGCTATGCCAGGATTTACGTAGCGTGGGATAAGGTGGCGCTTTCGCTAAGTTTCACCGTATAGTCAGTCAATTAGCGAGTCATGACGTCATCGTGGGCGCCTTGTTGCTGTCGCTGAGATGGTGTCACATGTAAGACATTGGTTGCTTGATCCTCAGCTACTTGGCGCAGCCCACCGTGGCAGATCGGTGGCAGGAAAAACACGGGAAAAGAAAAGGAAGATGCCAAGGGTAGCGTGACCTAAAACCAAGATGATGGATGAAGATGAAAACGAAGTGCACTCGCTGCACATAGTGATTCTCAATTATCACGTGCTTTTCATTTCCTTGTTCCCTCCCACGCAACTTTAATCAGATTAATCTGGGTACCGGGCCACAAAGGAATAATAATGAATGAAATGGCGGACACTCTGGCGAAAGCAGCTCACAGTGGTCCGATACTCTCAATTATTCCCACATCAGTACTCATAATTCGTGACAGATTTATAAGGCGTGCCATAATTCAAGATTCTGGTAAAACATTAATCACTCATCTAAACGAATTTCGGCACCTCTTGTTCCCTTGGGGTAGGAATGTCTGTTCAACAAGAAAAGATGAAGTTTTTTTAGTAAATTACGATGTCGCGTTCAAAACTAAACTTTTACATGCAAAGATCTGGTCTGGCTCCTTCCCTTCTTTGCTCGTTTGGTAACAAGGACGAAACAGTTGAACATTATTTCTTATCATGTAACCGCTTCAATTTGCTGAGGAAAAACCTTCTCAAAGCAGCGTTTAATCGTATTAGATTGGATTTCATTACTTCGAATATTCTATCCTTCGGAGCCTCCTCGTTAGGTCATTGTCACCGGGATGTCTGTCCCGCTGTGCAAAAATTCTTAATTTAATCAGGGCGGTTTCGATTCTGAATTTTTAAATTAGCACTATTATTATATTGTACCCTTTCAATAATTCATTTCCATGTGTGACCACATTAACCTTTTAATTATTCGTTTTTTTGTCAATCCCCCAGAGTGGGTGTGAGCCAATCATAAAGGGCATCATCATCATCATCATCAGATATAGATAGAGAAGATGCCGTGGGCATAGGGCCCTGGGTGTGTTCGAACTTGAGCGCGTGAGCTTGGGACGACCGTCGCCGGCCTGTGTTCCGGGCGCTCCGGCTCCTCCTCGTTCTATGGCATCGTACCGTAGCCACCGCCTGTTCGAGCACACGTCCACGGACCTGGACCTGGGACTACCAGCAACTCCCAGGACGCGCCGTCGGCTGTTGACCCGAGCGCATCGAACTACGGCATCACTCCGTAGGCTTCGACCGAGCCAGTTTCTCTTCCCGGCAGATGCTGGCTATCTCCAGGACCTGCGACGCCCAGCCTTCCAGCTGCAACAACCACGCCTACACACGTCCTTCAACGGACCAAGCCAACCCCATCGACTCGGACGCCGGTGACCATGCCAGCGTCCCCTCAACGCCTCACCTCATCGTGCGTCGGCACAGGCCTCGAGTGTTGAAAGCGACAAAGAATTTGGGCTCCATGGTGAATATATTTTCTTTACTGGTATTTTAGATGAGAAGCATCTTATGGCGGAGTTCAAGCTGGTGGTGTGTGGCGTGACCACCCTTACTGCGCATGCGCAAACCCTCTCCACACACCTCTCCACTTCCCCTATCTCCCCCTCCCCCTCTCCACTCCCCCTCTGAAACGGGGGCTCCACATGCCGTAACGCTGCTTCGCATCGCCTCATGGTCCTTCGTGTTCCTTCATGGTCCTTCATGGTCCTTCGCCCTTCGTGTTTCCGTCCGTTTTTTGCGCAGTTACATTAAGTATGGATCATTACCAACTAGCCCAACTTACCACTCTTTTGAGCCTCATGGTCCCCTTTTGCGGGAGATCGTGTGATTTAGGGGCGAAGGTCCTTAGGGTGTGGGTCGTTCCCTCCTCTGTAGTAGTAGTAGGAGTAGGAGTATGTATGTAGCGAGCTCTAGTTTATTGAATTGCTCACTAGATGAGCAATTCAGTAGATATCATAATTTGCAAGACATCGTAGTGTTCCTTGATTTAATCACACTAAAAGACATACTTTGCGGGCGATATACTCTAGTGAGCATTGCACTTTTCGTCTTAATGTACGTGAAAAAGAAATTATTTCTACGAAAAACGCAAAGCACACGTTGAGCAAGATGTTTGGTTTTGGGACGCTTTATGTGCAGTGAACGCCGTGCATTGTTCGAGAAGCCGGAGCACTTGCACGATCGCGTTCCGTTGGCTTTCGTTGGGCATGCTACCAACCTCCAGTCGTGGAACGCGAAGAGGAACGCTACGCGCGTCGTGTCTTCCCTCTAGCCTTGCCGTTAATTCTCACAAAGCGAGCGGGGAACGCGGTCGCTTTTGGCGCGCTTTCTGTTTCTCTCGGAGTCGCGCTCGCTCTTGGCGTGCTTTCTCTTTCGATCGGGAGCGCACACTTTCCCTGCATTTCACCGATCACAAAGCGGTGATAATGAAGGGACCACGCAAGCCAACAGTACAATAAAAGTTTGATGTTTAATATATACATGGTGTTTCACACTCTTTATATGATGTACTGGGTGAATTTCACGGAAGAATTTCACGGTTTACCGATGATACTCTCCTGAGCTTCGCACCACTCATCATTATTCACCCCGTGGATATGCTGTGATTTTTTTTGTAACAGCCTTGTTTAGCGCTGGTTTTATTTAGTGTGTTCCTTTTTTAGTTGTTCTTGGAATAATGCGTGTTTTTCTTTCGGGTGTAATTAAAATGGGTGTGTCTAACACTCTCGCCTAATCTATTCTTTCTGGCCAGCTGTTGTTCGGAGATCCGTGACAGATGGTCGGACACGTCGCTCAGCCTCTTGGCGACGCCGCGTTGCAATACTCGTGGACAACTTTTCTTGGCAATGAAGGGAAAGCTACGGGGGTGGAGCGTCTGCACATGTGCTGCTACGCGAAGTAGTCCGCTCTGACGCGCGTCTCGTAACGCTGTGGAAAAAGATGGCTAGCGTTGCATTTCGACGAAAACGCTCCTTTGCATCTGAGGTACGGGTAAAAGGCGCGAATTTTAGGGGCGAAGCTCCTTAAGGCGGCACCCGTTCGTCCCTCGTAGTCGTCGTGGTCGTAGTAGTGAGTAACAAGTCTTACGCTTTGACCTCCAAGGTGGTGCCGGTGGGAGATTTCTCCTGTGCGTTGTTGAACAATAAAAAATTCGCAGCGTGCGCGTTAACTAAAAGCAGAATTCTTCTGTCTCTCATTCCCCATTAGCAGCCATTGGCATGTTCCAGTAGGAAACGTTAGTAGAAGTAGAAGTGTAAGTGTTAGCTAAAAGCCGACTTCTTCTGTCTCTCATTGCCATTAGCAGCCATTGTTTACCTCCAAGGTAGTGCCTGGTGAGATTTCTCCTGTGCGTGATTAAACAATAAAAATTTTGTTCAAAACGCCGTTGATTGATGAAATAAACCAACGAAAGACGCCAGATGTTTTGTAAAAGCAGAACGAAAGAACGCCAGATGTTTTTCCTAAAGTGTAGTAGTAGTAGTTGTATTTAGCCACCTCGCCCGATCGTCAACGGGCGAGGTGGACCGGCAACGGCGCGAGGACCCTGCCGTACGAGAGTTAAATCACACTAAAAGACATACTTTGCGGGCGATACACTCTAGTGAGCTTTGAACTTTTCGTCTTAATGTACATTCATGATAAAGAAATTATTTCTACGAAAAACGCAAGGCACACCTTGAGCAATATGTTTGGTTTTGGGACGCTAAATGGAAACATGAGGCGATGCGAAGCCGGAGCACTTGCACGATCGCGTTCCGTTGGCTTTCGTTGGGCATGCTACCGACCTCGCGTCGTGGAACGCGCGTCCTGTCTTCCCTCTAGCCTTGCCTTTAATTCGCACAGGGCGAGCGGGGAATGCGGTCGCTCTTGGCGCTCTTTCGCTCGGGAGCGGACTTCTTCCTTGCATTTCACCGATCACAAGTGATAATGAAGGGACCACGTAAACCAACAGTACAATAAAAGTTTGATGTTTAATATATACACGATGTTTCACACTCTTTATATTATGTACTGGGCGCATTTCACGGAAGAGTTTCACGGTTTACAGATGATTCCCTCCGTAGCTTCGCCCCACTCATCATCATTCACCCCGTGGATATGCTGTGATTTTTTTTTCAGGCACGCAAAAACGCAAAGTTACAACGTATAAAGTAAAAGAAATACAAATATCTCGCTTGTGTGCGCTGCGTTCCGTCTCAAAAAGCTACATGTCGAAAATGAAGGAGTATTTTATATATCTCACGCAGAAAATACGGACGCAAATGTGGGACTACATTCATTAGCGGTATGATAGGTGCATTGTGGCACTGTAGCCTTTGCTTCATTTCCAAGAAAAGTTGTCCGCGAGTATAGACGTTCCCCCTTTGCAACGGTGTCTGCGCAGCACGTTTAGCTTTCTTCTGTGCGTTCTTCCTACCACAACTGCTAATTTCGAGGGAACTACTTCGGTAACCGATGAATTAATCTTCTCCGCTCTTCTGCCGCTCTGAGTAGCAAATTCGCTCTCCTCCGTGGCTATACTGCACTGGCAAATGCCCCGCTATATGTATACCCCACTCATACCTCAGCGCATGCGCACGAAATGAGAGGCGCTATCAAGCGGCTCCGGCGCAGCGCCAGACTCGGGCACTGCGCAACGGAGGCGCACGACTGGGCACGCGCCGGTGCCAGTGCGTCTGCCGCGGCTATGACGTCACTTTTCTGGAATGCGCAGATCGGCGAGGCGTGCACGGTGGCGGCGGCTCCGGCGCGCCAGGTGTGTGCCGCCAGGTGTGCATGCGCAGCACGGCTATCCAGGAGTTACGCGACACTGCTTAACCTCAGGCAGTGGAGCTCACGCTACAAAATTTGCGCAGCCTGTTGATCAAATGCGAGTACTCCTTCTCTAATGGCCCAATAGACCGGTGGCTGACACATCGATCCCTGCACCTCTTAGTATTGAAAGCTTCGATTATTTCACGAGTTGTTGTATCACGATGCTTCAGCAGAATGGTTGCGTCTATAAAAAAGGGTGAGCAGCCGCACGTGGTGCAATGCTGCGCCAAGTGGCTACCTTCCTTTGACGCAACGTTCTGTTCTGCTCCTGTGAACGAATATTTATGCATCGGCCAGTTTGGCTCATGTATACACGGCCACACGACACCGGTAGCAGGTACACGACGCAGGCTGCACATTGAACAAAAGGCGAGCTGTGGTTAAACTTCCAGTTGCGAGTGTGCGCCTGTGTTGTGGTTCACTTCTTTTAACGCGGTAGCGTTAAAGAGCTCGTATCGCAGAAATTCCGCCGTCGGCGTCGGCGCCGTTGGTTGTGAGCGAAAAATCATCATCCTGTCCGTCACCGAAAAATGGAAAAAGCTGCAAATAAAATAAAAAATCACAGCATATCCACGGAGTGAATGATGATGAGTGGGCGAAGCTGCGGAGGTTCATCGGTAAACCGTGAATCTTCCGTGAATTCTGCCCAGTACATCATCAACGACGTGAGATCGGGTGCGTTTATACTAAAGGTTCGATGAGTTATGACGACTTGTAGCTCACTTTAATTTTACATGTGCGCTGTGAATTTTCATTGTTCAGAAAACCATTGCTTTAGAAAAATCTGTCGTCTTTCTTTAAGCAGCTGGCGTCTTTTCGTTTTGCTTTAGAAACATCTGGCGTTCTTTCGTTTTGCTTTTATAAAACATCTGGCGTCTTTCGTTGGTTTATTTCATCAATCAACGGCGTTTTGAACAAAATTTCTATTGTTTAATCACGCACAGGAGAAATCTCACCAGGCACTAGGCAAACAATGGCTGCTACTGGGAATGAGAGACAGAAGAAGTCGGCTTTTAGCTAACACTTACACTTCTACCATAGTCCCTAGGGACTATGCTTCTACTAACGTTTCCTACTGGAACATGCCAATGGCTGCTTATGGGGAATGAGAGACAGAAGAATCCGGCTTTTAGTTAAAGCGCACGCTGCGAATTTTTTATTGTTCAACAACGCACAGGAAAAATCTCCCACCGGCACCACCTTGGAGGTTAAAGCGTAAGACTTGTTACGGACTACGACTACTACTGCTACTACGACGACGACGACTACGAGGGACGAACGGGTGCCGCCTTAAGGAGCTTCGCCCCTAATAAAAATGTTGCGTCCGAATGAGAATCGAACCCAGGCCGTCTGCGTGGCAAGCAGGTTTTCTACCACACAGCCACGCCTCTGCTTGGCGCTACACTGAAAGTAACTTTCAGGCTTCCCAAAAATACGCGTACTGTATACAGGTGTCACAGCACGAGATGTAATATCGCAGTAATATTGCGTGGTACAAGCGTACATTGCCATCGGGCGTCACACCATGTCAATATCAAAACGACCTGGTGGTTTAAAGACAGCCATCTATTACAAAAAGCACACACAATACTGCGTGTATTCCCTTAAGACCACGTAGTGGGTGCATCGCAACTTCGAAAAAAGTTTCTGGCGCATAATTGCTCCTCGTTTAAAGCATGCTACCCATTACATAAGGCACACACCTTAGTGCGCGCAGTCTGTTAAACACTCGTAGTGTTCGAAGTGCGCACTAGGGGCAGAATATCGCTATCGCGTTCAACTCTTAAAGGCGAAGCTTAAGCGTCCCCTAATTTTTGTCCCTGTTTTGTACTGCACCCCATTTTTGCCTTGCATTGACCAGAAAGCGCCCCGTAATGCTAACAGGGAAGGCTTATCTCTTAACAAGGTGTGATGAATACTGTCAAAAGCCTTGCTGCAGTCACGAAGAAGCGCACAAGCAACCTTGTTGTTATCAAACGCTATGCTCTGCCGGTCAGAGAAGTCATCCGCTAGTATTTGAGTGATTTTCCCCTGCCGGAAACCATACTGACAGCGCTATAAAATGTTGTGGCTATCCAGAAAGCTTGTCATCGTTAACGTTCTATGCTTTTCCAGTATTTGATGAATAGAAGGCAAAATTGAAATCTGACCATAATTCTCAATTTTATTACGCGCCATTTTTATCAGGAGGTATAAGTATAGCTGTTTTTAGTTATACAGGAGTTTCACCAACTTGAAATTATGCAATTTATTAGTGGTACTACAACGTCATGGGTATATCGAAATGTTCGGCGCAAGTCATTATTAAAAATACCATCGCGACCAGGAGAGTTGTCACAGTTCAATCTGAAAATGATATATCGTAAGTCATCTAGGTAAACTTATAGCAGATAAGCCCATCTGCTTGTGAGTTTGTAATTGTAGTAGAAGCCTACTTGTGAGTTTGTAATTGCGCGAGAGAAAAAGCTCTTCCATTTATGAGCATTTTTCTATGCACAGTTGGATAAACTCAAAGAAAGACCATTCAAAATAATGACCCGTGGATTTACACCACCAAAGCAGCTAATCTACGCACATGTTTTCTTAGTGCTACTACTGGCAGCCTTCAATTTAGCTCAAAAATGGGTTTATCGATCCTCGGTTGTCGATCCTCTCCTGGCTCTTCATGCGCCGTCAAGCCTGCTCTCAGGCTTCTTCGGCGCATTGCAATTAAGAGGCTACGTCGACATTGTTTTCGTCGGTGGCAGTTGGCAGCATGGCGTCGAGTGTCTGTGCCGACATTTTTACTTTATCGGAGGTTACATACGGAAGGATGGCGTGCCTAATGCATGATAAAAAATATGCGAATAGATACTGCTGCAGGTGATGTCCCGAACTGCCGGTCTGCGGCACCTACGCTAGCAGGCGACGTTGTCCACACTAGTGTGTTGATGTGGTTTTCACAAAATTTCTTTACATCATACTATAGCAGCAATAAAAAAAATCCGGTGTTAAGTAACGTATACAAACGGGGAGAAGGACAACGTTAAACGCAGCGGTGGAGACAGCGACCGGTCTACTAGAAAAAGGTGCAGTGGCGGCACCTGGTGGCGTCTACAGAAACGGGCACGTGCGTTCCTTCTCAGATGCGCCATTAGGAAATTATTCTAGTCCACTATAGCTATCACTGTAATGAGAAAACGGTTGGTTTCTTAAGAATATTGAGGTTAGGAACGTAGACGGTTCCCACCTAACTGACGAGGCTGCTTGCAGGTTTACAACGAATGACACTTTATACAAACATGGAGGAGACACAAGGACACAAGAGCAAGCAAGGCACACAAAGGAACAGAAAGAATGAACTAACAAAAGGGCCTTATGAGAGAGAGAGAACACAACTTTATTGTCGTCAGACTTTATGGAGGTAGGTGATCCGCCAGGCTGAACCTGGTGGCCACCTCCTCTGCTCTCTGTATGGCCTGTAGCTGAACTCCCAGGCTGGTGGAGGTCAAAACCTCCTCCCACCCTTCGGGCGAGGGAGTGGCCAGGAGATCGGGAGAGGGGGGGTATTCCCTGCAGTCCCAGAGAATGTGATGAAGTGTGGCTATTGACCCACAATACGAGCAATACGGGTCAATCGTGTCGGGGTATATACGTGCATAAATATATGGACACGGGAATGAATGCGTTTGCAGTCGGCGCCAGACAACCTCCTGGCGCTTAGTTAACTTGTGGTGCGGGGGTGGTTTTAACTGCCTCGATAGGCGGTAATATTGCGTAATGTCGTGATATGATGTCAAGGCTTCACCAGGGTCCCCCGGATCAGAGGCGGGTCCCACTACTCGGCTGACGAATTCTCGAGCATATTGGTGGGCCACCTCGTTTCCCGGGTTCCCCGCGTGAGCCGGGACCCATATCAGCTCAATGGAGCATAGTGTTTCTTCCTCAGGATCAGTAAGCAGAATGGGGCGGAGTAAAAGCAGTGTTGTGGGGGCCACAATGCCACGTGCAAAGTTGGAAATAGCGGCCTTTGAGTCGCTTAATATAATGGTGAATCCGGCTGCTACTGCTAAGGATATGGCCGCTTCCTCGGCTTCTGTCGTGTTAAGTGCGCGGACGGAACCAGCCGTTTTTACTCGGGGTGAATCGGCATTGACGACAGGAAGAGTGATTTCACTTATTGCGTATGCATTGGTCAAGTCTCGGTATTGGGCGGCGTCAACGTACGCCACTTCAGGGTTGGACGCGTACTTTTTGTGCAAGGATTTGGCCCTCGCTTTCCTTCTGCCGTCGTGGTGGTTGGCCAACATGTTCTTTGGCAGCGGTTTTATGAGGAATTTTCTTCTGATATTGGGGGGGGATTATGGCAGGATCGTTACCCGTTGGAGAAACCTCGTGCCCAATTTTATCAAGGATCCATCGGCCCGTCCTGCTTCCTTGTAATCGGTGAATTTGCGCCGTACGATGCGCTTCGAGAAGTTCTTCTAAAGTGTTATGTAGCCCAAGATTGAGAAGGCGCTCGGTCGAGGTGTTTCGGGGGAGCCCCAGTGCCACCTTATAAGCTTTACGTATAAGGCGGTTTAGTTGGGCTCGCTCAGACTGAAGGAGGTGCAAGTAAGGGAGGGCGTACATGAAGCGCGACAAAACGAAGGCCTGAATTATCTGGAGTAATTCTTTCTCCTTCATGCCTCGATTGCGCGCGCTCACTCGAGATATGAGATGGGCTGTCTGGTTCACCGTTACGGTGAGGCGGTCCAATGTGATGTTGTTGTGGTGGTTTGTTTGTACAATGAGTCCGAGCACTCTCATGTGGCCCACCTGTGGTATTGGCGTGTCGTTCACATAAACGTTGATACTCGGGAGTGGAGTCTTAATTTTGCGTCGGTCTGGAGGTCGGAGTATTAGTAGCTCCGATTTGCTCTGCGAGCACTCTAAACCCGCATCCGTCACGTGCTGGACGACTGTGTCCGTAGCCCTTTGAAGGGTCTCTTCGATTTGACCATCGGATCCCACAGTCGTCCAGAGCGTGATATCATCTGCGTATAGGGTGTATCGCAGGCCGGGTATCTTGTCGAGCTTGGAGGGTAGTGACCTCATAGAGAGGTTGAATAGAAAAGGGGATAAAACGGCTCCTTGCGGAGTGCCGCGATCACCAAGAGTTATTAGCTTGGAACTGAGGTCGCCCACCGAGAGTTCTACTGTTCGGTCGGTTAAGAAAGCACGGATGTAGTTAAATATGCGTTCTCCGGGTTGTAGTTCGGATAGACTGCCTAGAATGGTAGTGTGCTTGACGTTGTCAAATGCTTTGTGAAGGTCCAGACCGAGCAAAGCCTTGGTACTAGTGCCACTCCCAGGACGTAGAAGATCGTGGTGCAACTGGATGAGTGCATCCTGAGTAGATAGATGGGCCCTGAAGCCCAGCATTGTTGGGGGAAGTAAGCTGTGCTCTTCCGCGAAATTTTGCAGGCGGCAGAGCACAACGTGCTCCATTAGTTTGCCCAGGCAGGAGGTAAGCGAGATGGGGCGAAGATTTTCCAGGTTGAGTTTCTTGCCCGGTTTTGGTATAAAGGCGACCCTTGCGTGTTTACAGTCTCCTGGTAACTGGCCGGACCTCCAGCACTCATTCATATATTCGGTAATGGCCACCACCGACTTTGGATCGAGGTTGCGCAGCGTCTTGTTTGTGACCCCGTCAGGGCCGGGCGCCGATGTTGTGCGCAGTTTGTGTAATGCTACGCAAACTTCAGCTTCCGAAATGTCGGCGTCCAACTGTTCGTTCGGGGTTCCTGTGTAATGGGGCAACTGCGCTGTGCTGCTTTGTTTTTGGGAGGTGTTGAAGTAGCGTGTGATGAGCTCGTCCAGCAGCTCCTCGTCGGTGCCCGGGTATTGGTGGATAATGCGCGCAAGCTGTTTGCGTGCCGCCGACTTGGAGTTGCCGGGGTCAAGCATGTGCCGCAGCAGATGCCATGTTTTTTTGCAGCCCATCTGGCCATTGAGGCTGTTGCAAATTTGGCCCCACTGCTGGCGTTCTAGCGCAGCAGTGTGGGCTTCAAGTTCGCGTTCGAGCCTCGCAATGCGGCGGCGGAGCCTGTTATTGTGACGCTGGCGCCGCCATCTACGCATGAGGCTTTCATGCGCCTCCCACATATGTAGAAGGCGGGAGTCAGTTGATGGCTGTTCTTGAGTTACGCCTGTTTGATACGTTGTAGTGTCCACATCTCGACGTAACGAATGTATCCATTCGTTCAGGTCTGATATGCATTCGGGCGCCGTTTCTTTGCGCAGTTGGCGGAATTTATCCCAGTCAGTAATGTGAGCTGTGGCTCGCTTTTTTGCATTGCTAGCGGTCACCTCAATGGTTATCGCTAGAATGCAATGGTCACTTCCTATTGTGTGACCCGTGTTTTGCCATCGGGCACCCTGTGTGTTTCTGCATAGGGAGAGATCCGGCGTGGTGTCCCTACACACGCTGTTTCCGACTCGCGTTGGTTGCTGTGGGTCGTTGAGGATACTGAAACCTAGGTCGTGTATGATGTTCCATAATCGGAGACCCTTGGGATCCGATTTGGGATATCCCCATTCGGGATGTTTCGCGTTGAAATCGCCTAGTACCAGCAGCTTTGCGTCCTTGGCCAGAAGCGATGCCTTCCGAAAGATGTAAGGAAGATCCGCACCTCTGTCTCTCGGTGGACTGTATATATTTAGAATGAGGAGTGGCTTGTCTCCTCTTCGTTTTGGTACGGTTTCCACCAGTGTGTGATGGATGTTCGTGCCTTCAATTTCATGTTGAATAGCTGTGAGGTTTTGATGTACTAAAATGGCAGTGTGGCACTGTGCGCTTACGGAGAGGTCTGTTTTCTGATTATATGGTACGTATCCGGGCAGGTTAGCGGGACTGTTAGTTTCTTGCAACACTATGATGTCCGGGGTACGTTCTCCATCTTGTGCGTGGTTCTGAATATGCTGGGTATGTTGCTGCAGGTGGCCCCTCTTTTTGCGGTAGCCCCTGCAGTTCCATTGCCAAACGGTGAGCGTTTGGCGTGCAGCCATGACTAAGTAGTTATTGGTGCGGTGGCCGGCGGTTGCCGGCTGTTTGATGGTCTGTGGTGTATGGCCAACTGTACGCTGAAGTCGGCCAGTGCGGCTTCGGTCGAGCTCTTGAGCACGGCGAACGAATTGTTTGTTTCTAGGATGATTTGGTGGATTGCATTAAAGCGTGTTTCTAGTTGGGCTGTTAAATCGGATCGTAGGGTGGAGATGGCTGCCGTAACTGCCGTCGTTACTGTTGCGGTTATGTCCACCTCTGCGTGGAGTGAAGCGGTGGGCGTAGCTGCCTTGCGTTTATTGGCATTTGGAGGTTGAGGTGCTGGCGCTGACGCCGTGTTGTTGGTTGTGAGTGAGTTAGGGTGTGTTTCTTGCGTTTGGGATGGTGTGGGTGTAGCTGTTTGTTTGTTGAAGTTGAGTGCTCTGTCAATTTTGGCTTCTAGAGACTTTATGTAGCTAGTCAACTTAGCTATCTGGGACTGCTGGGCCGAAATTTGTGCCTTAAGTGCAGAATTCTCCTTTGCCAACTCCCTCACCTGTGCATCGGATGATAGTAGCGACGCCGGGGGGCCCCGCTGCCAGGCCAGCGACTTTGGCGCTTCTCCGGGTCGTCTACTGGATGACCGGGACGTCGAAGGGGTTCGTCTGGCTGAGTGGGACGTCGGGCGCTGTGAGCGAGATCGAGATTTGCTGTGTCGGCGTTGGGCTGAGCGGGACCTCACGCGCCGGGTTTGGGATCGGGACCTGCGCTCTGGGCCTTTGTGCTGGCTGCTGCTGGTCCCGGGTGGTGGAAAAGATGGAGAATGGTCTCGAGGGGATGGTGAGCGGCTGCTTGAGGGGCCGCTGTGGGACAGGTTGCCTTGGGTGTTCGATGTAGGTTCTTGGGCTTCTTGCTTCCATTGCGGGGTGGGTGGCGCTTTCTTGACAAAGCGATACTTGCAGTTTGAGCTGCCCGTGTTGTGTGCACCACAGCAGACGATGCAGCGCGACGTGCACTTGGGTTTCTCGCCTCCTCCCGGTGGAGGGTGTTCCTCGCCGCAGCGGCGGCACCGCTGCTTGCGTGGCAGCGGGCAAACATCCGTGCGGTGACCGACCTTGCGGCAGTTGAAACATGCTTCCACCCTGTTGTAGAACGGATAGAGCCTGATGTCGGTGCCGTGGTAGAATATCCACTTGGGAAGAGTCTTGGTCGTGAGTGCGACCACAATGTGCCTAGTTTGGCCCATGCGTCTTCCACTCACAATAGGCATGTCGGGGTTGCTGGCTTGTAGGTCCGCCAGTATTTCGTTGTCCGAGAAGTCATCGTATGCATGGAACATTATGCCTCGTACGGCGTCATCCGGAGGGGGGGCGTAGACATGGAGCTCGATGGTATCAGTGCCCACGTTAATAGACTTCACGCGGAGGTAGGCCTGGGCGCGTTGTGAGTCGATGACACTCAGTGTAAAGGTATTATTGGTGGGGTGCGTCCGAAGACGATCCCGACTTGCGGGTGGCTGATCCGGCAGCGACGCTGCCTTTAGCAGGGCGTCATGCAATTGCCACGGTGGCACTTTCGTCAAGTCGATGGGTGTTCTTGGCCGTCCTACTATATGGATGGTGTCTTGCGGCAATCGGGGAAGTGGTGCACGCCGGCGTAATGGAGGCGGACGTGGCTTAATCTGGTGTTGGCGTTCCGGCACAGCGGCGCGGGCATTGTCCGACGCACTCAGTTGAAGATCGGGCTTGGCTTGGTTTTGAAGTTCCCGTCGGCGTCGTTCCTGGGCACGATAGCCGGGCGACTGCCACGAGTCGTCCGACCACTCCTCTTCAGAGATGGTATGACCTTCTACGACGCACTGCATGCCGGTGGGCGGCAGGGGCACGACGGCGGGAGTAGCGACAGGTGCGGCGCGAGGCCTCGACAAGGAGCCGAACGCGCTCTGAGCCAGCTAGGCTCAGGGCGGCGAGCGGCGTTGGCCGGGTAAACAAACTCTCCTGGGAGAATCTTGAGAAATCCAGCGTCGAGTGTGGTATCCGCGCGTTCCTAATAACTTCATGCACCCACTCGTACATAAATTATTGGTCGGTAAGCATTCGTCGCAGCGAAAAATCCGAAAGACTCGGGAGGCGATGTGCAGTGCGTCCGATCGCTTCGAGCGTTCGCCACGAATCCAAGGGCCTTATGAGCGAAGCGTCTTAGCAACAAGTCAGTCGACACAGGCTCACTCGTCGGGGAGTCGAACGCGCAGGGCGATGCGAGGAGACGAACGGCGCCGCAACCCTTGAAGAGGTCAGCGTTGGTTTGTGGAGGCTGACGATGAACGGGGCAGGGCGTCTGCCGAAGCCAAGAGTCGGAGGCGGAGGACATCAGCGGCCACGTGAAGCCCGTAGCATCAACTCGTGGACCGCGTCCAAGAGCGTCGACACTCGGGTCCGGTCACCCGACTGCGTCGAACGCCCAACACCGTCTGCCCACTCGGGTTTTCTCGAACGCACGCGACTCTTCTTTTTCTTCTTCTACACGTACCAAGCTGAGAATTGGGCCTACGCAGGCTGTGTTGGGCCAAGCGCACGGAGCACCACGAGTGACGAAATTTAAAATCATGCGAGACGCGGGCCATACTGCGCCGTTGCCCGCGCTGCATCTGTGTCTTCTCGCTCGTGACCCAAGACGCCTTGGGGCCCCACGCTAGTATTCAATTTTTGCGTTTCGGGTCAACGCGAGCGCAAGAGCCCAAGAGTGGCTTGGATTCTGCGCATGCGCCCTGGCGGCTCGCAAGCTTCTTTGGTCCCCAAGCTCCTTGGGGCCCCAATTCTCAAACTCTTATGAATGTTCTGCGCGCACATCACAATCATTTCAGCTTGTGAAAGAAGTGCGGCAACTTTTTCTCGACCCATTTTTTACGGCACGACAGAAAGCTCACCCTTCACAGTGTTTGTAGCTGCAGTAGTTAAATTTGGGACGTTAAACCCCAGACATTATTATTAATTGCAGTAGTTAAAACCAAAAGCATGTAGTTATTTTACAAGCAGTATTTTCGATCTGAAGGCTCTAAACATAGACACACCTTTCCTCCAGCAACGCTGAGAATTGATAGCGATGCCGCCAGCCCTTTTTCGCAATTTGTGAAAGATGTTGTTGTTCTGCTTTCGCTGGAGTTCCTGTAGCAGCGCTCGTATGTGTTGCGTGTTCTTTTGCATTGTCTCAGTTGGGCTGTGCCTTTCCCATTACTAAGCTTAACCACATTTATTTAGAACGTTGCAACTATTTTTGAAAATAACGAGCTGTTACAATAAGACGATGTGCATCATACAGCTTCCCTGTATTTTTTACCGCGTTGTGTGCTCATGCGTCCAAGGTTGCCTGCGCCTGTGTCATGGGCGGCTTGTGCCGGCGTCGTTACTCTCTCGATGCACGAGCCAAGCCAAGTCATCGAAAACGCCACTATTCATATGCGCGGGCGCGCCTAGTAGCAGCGCGCGTCATTTCTGAGACGAAGTTTAATTAGCAAAACTCTGTCGCTTCAAAATCTTAGTGACCTGGTAAATGCGCGCACGGTTGCATGAGCACGCTGAAAAGTTCCTCAAGACGCGCTGACGAGCATGGGATCATTACGTCACGCAAAGGCAACGTTTAATGCATACTACTAACGCAGGCCTATGTGTACAATTTTATGGAGTAATACTTTTTATTATAAATAAATGAACAATATTTCAATACCAACAAAAGGTCGTCGACCGCGTACAGCAGCTAACGGTCACGTGGCGAGTTCGTCGGATCGTTCATATTTTTGCCGCCAGAGGCGCCACAGGTCACTTTTCGCGACTTTCAACTAGGAAATAAGATTATAAATTCATCTCTCACGAAAAAACAGGGTTGGCTTGAGTCAATGCGACGGACAATCTTTCCATCGGTGGAGTCATCTCATTTCATGCTCTGGGCAGTTGTTGGTCCCTTGACGAGGAAAATGACAATTGCGAGGCTGTCCATCTCTTACTTATAAAATTGAAATGCATCTTCCCTTTCTGGTTGAACATATGTAGGATAAGGCTCGATAACCCGGCAGGTGAAATTGTGGAAAGTTATACGAAGAAATGTTAAATTCAGTAAGAAAAAAAGATCGAAAGTTAGGCGAAGATGAACGAAGATGAATGATAAAGTGACGGCACTGAAGTGATTCCAATGTTAACGAAGACCTCGAATATCGATATACGCGGTCTAAAAGGTGCCAGATGAGGCAACGGAAAATAACTTAGTTACATCCGTAAAGTCAGTACAGGCGATACATTCGATATCCACCATGCACGCGCAAGCCTAGCGAAGTCCGCTCGTTTTTCAAATCAAATATTAGGTGTTTCCGCGGATTTCTTGTCAGAACGTTTCCGTCTTCGTTGTTTTAGAACTGACCAACGCTAGAGCTCTCGGCTCACCCGCGTTAGGCTTGGTCAATGAACAGATGAGGAAACCTATCGGAGTGAGCAAGGTCATGGAGACCGTTTGGAGCGCTAAGTCATTTCTGTTTTACTGAGGTTTTCTATACTTGTACAAGAATATGCGGGTTAGAGCTAGATTTCTCGTGAATTAGCAAGCGATGTCTCTTGCAGAGTTCATTTTCCTGATACTTTGCTAGGTGAAAGTTTGCTAGGTCGAGCTTAGTCACTGATGAAGGGGCAGCTTTGCATCAGCCCTTCACCTGGTTTAGAAGGAAGATCATGGATTTCAAAATTGCAGCGTCTGTCATATTGTTCTTCTTTAATTATTTCCACCGTTCTTCGGCGGGCCACTATACCAGGGTGATATTCCACATGAGATTTTTGATGAGATAGTGCGGCTTGATTAGAAGTCATAGTAGAGATCATGGAATCGTATATTTCTGACAAATAGTCGATAGAGGTTTCAATACCGCTCACCGTGTACGCAATTTTCTCAAAAGTCTGTGAAAGAGCCGTTCCTCAACTTTCGGCACACGCATCTCAACGGTGCTAGTTAGCTGGTCTAATTCGGTACTGACCAACTTACAAACGCCATGAACCTGTGTTTGCTCTGCTTTTCTAGGATTTCACTTCTTTGGAGTGGCAGCTGTGATTTTAAACTCGAAACGTGCGTGAGTTGTTACAAGCAATGATTGATTGCCAAGATGAGCCTACAGCCACAAAATTCAGGGGCCCGCGTGAGAGCGCAACCATGCGTGAAACGCGGCGAAAACGGACTAGCCAAGTCACTGTATTCGACGGGCCGGTCAAGTAGAGAGAAACAGAAATTTACCTGTCAAATCCTCCGGCGCTTCGTAAATCGTTAACTGCTGCAAACATGCCGTGTCCAGCGCTTTGCGGCGCTGGCGTCTGTCGAAGCCGGTCGAGGCCTCGTGGCGGAGCGTTCGAGTTAACCGTGCTGACGGCTGTACCCTACGCCTATTTACGCATTCGCTCGGGATATAAACCCACTAATCTGTACGCCGAGGGATACAAAAGTGAGGGTTTTCACCTCTCTATCGTCATCTGCAGCTGGTCACACCACAATGCCGTGCTTAAGAGCGCCACTGTCGTACAAAAAACAGCTCCACTCGATTCCTTCTTCGAACGAACAAGAAAAAGAGATGCCGCCGACACGCGCATGAGACCAGCCCTGTTTTTATAGCAACATAGCTAGTCTGGCGAGGAGGTCGTGCCGCTTGGCGGAGGTCTGTTTTTTCAGGAATTTCCAATCTATCTTGTAAGCAAATTTCTTTGCATCTGGAGCCGGAAATGAAAGAATAACAAACAAGCAATGCATTTACGTTACACACCTTTTTTATTGTTCCTTGCGCCGCTTATATATCACCTTCCGACAGCCTTCACTATATATCACCTTCCGATATCACCTTCCGACAGTTCATTGATAGATGCAGGCCAACTATAAGATTTTTACGTAGAATACAAATCTTTGGGAGAGCTTACTTATCATATGCTTGACGTGTTCATCCAAGACATGTGCTGTCTAAAGTAAATTGCCAATTCCTTCATTAATCATCTTATCTGTACCTCTACGCCATGTAAATGAATTGGCGCCATCTCAGAAGTGTTCCATCGCGGTCGAAAGAACACCGCAATAGAGAGCCTGGCTAGTTGGTCTTGATTCATCTTGAATTGACTTCAATAAATCAGACGTCAAAGAAGCGCACACACACAGCGCTGACTCGCAACAGGGCTTATTACATACGATCTAAATGCGAAGGCAAGGCATTCACGCACGCTCTTTACGGCTTACGCCTGACGAATTCCATGTTCTTATTGATCAACGACATATACAATTGACTGATGCACTTCGCACTGTTTTTGATGCGGTATGTCTTTAGCACTCATTGTTGGTCATATTTATGGGTGGCTTGCACTGATGCTTCGTGCAACGTGCTTCTAGGTTTGCTAACCGATAATTATTTTAGAATTTTATCCGATGCTCCTGTTCTCTAACATTGGCGCACTTTCTCGCTTGTCTGATATAAGGAGGAGAATGAGGAAGCAAAAGAATGAAAGGCAGAGAGTTCAACGAGACGCGGGTCTGATTTGCTACCGTACACTGGGGGAACGGATGAAGGGATTAAAAGAAAGAAGAAAGCAGTGCCACGGTACATGAGCGCCTGTCCATTACACGTCTACTTTAAAAACAGTAGGTATGGTCACGTCGCTTTGCTGGCCTGCGACGCGTACAGCCATGATCCGATGATGTTCTCTTCGGAGAATGGTATGTCGTCTAGCTTGTTCATCGCATTGCGTAGAATGTTGCGTTCGTTCACAAAGCGATCACTCAAACACAGTAGATGTTCTATCGTTTCGTCACTGTTGCATGAGTCACATCTGAAGGTATCCGATGGCAGACATTTCCGAATGGTAGGGGGATCTGGCAGACTAAATGAACGCAAACGTGTACATGTTCGCCGTCGTGCCATATGCAATAAAACTTCACTTTGGAGTCATTCCCTGTGAATGTCTACTTTTCTTGCTGTCCTACTTGCATTTTGCAATATAAAGTCATTGCAAGGCGAAACAATACGGCCGTAGTTTCAGTACCGTAATTTTGCGTGGTTTTGATTACCAAAAAATATACCGATCGGGGCGTCATTAGCTCTTGTTACGAAGTTTGTATTTATACTCCCCATAAAAGATAAGCTGGTATCATCTGCATGAAATGAAAACTCAGCATTGTCATCAATAACTGCGATCTCGCCTGTGAAAATTATAAAGAGTAGAGATACCAAAATGCTTCCCCGGGGAATGCTACATTTCACCTATTTTCCTTGACAGCCTTCCATCTGCAAACTTCACAGTCTCAGTTCGGCCTAGGAAGACTCTGCTATCCATCTAATAGCTACATTCTCACTTTCTATACAAACCATACGGCTGACAAAGCAAAGTGCTTCGAAGAAACTTTCAGAACAATCCGAGTGCCAACTTTTTATCGTAGGAGCCCGCTGACATAAAATATCCTTGAGGAAGAAGACCAAGTTCAGTTGATTTATTTTTATCGAAACCACACTGAGTGGGTTCTCTATGCAGGACTACAAATCACTACGGATATATACACTAAGTGTGGTTCTTTTTCCTCCTACCCGTGAAAGCTTGGGCGGGGGAGGCGGAGGGAAAAGTAGGAAAGTGGGCCTTTACACCACCCTCTGGTGCACCTACGTAATTACGCTCATGCAAAAGGTTTAAGGTCATTATATTTTCAAAACATGTAATCGATTACAAAGTTAGAATACCCCGCATTGTTGCGCTCCGTATAGGTTGTTAGCTGTTTTCTGGGTCATGCACGGAGCACCTGCTTGTAACGCGATGCAACAAATTACGTGAAATCGATCGATAACACAATAATCTGTTTATAACACAATAATCTGTTTTCATAACGGCATATTCTTTGCCACTGGTTATGCGCTATTCTTCAAAAATTTTCAGTGTGCCATAAAATTGCCTGCTTGTTACGCGGCATCACAAATCTGCGAAAACAAGCGGCGGTAAAATGACGTGCATTCACATAACAGCGCATTACTGCAATGAATAATAGGTAAACATATTTAAATAGCCGGACAGTGTCTCCTTTAGAACGTAATTCTAGAAGGCTTCCCGCAAATCACATTGGCATCAACTATTTATAGCAGCTTGCGTGCTGGTTTCATATGCGCATTATAAATATATTGAGTAGTTGTATAATGATGTTGCACAGTTTGTCTGCGTATACTGTGAACTCATGTTTGCTGAGAGAGACAGAGATCGGGAGAAATTATCGTGATAAGAGCAAGCAAAACGCTTTGCAGTTGGGCAGTCTTTTTATTCCAGAAACTGTGCACGATCTCCCTGGTCCGGCTGATCAAGTTGCGGGGAAAGCACGAAAGATGCGCTTCTCAGTGTGCACGAGTGCAGGGCCTTATTCATCGCCTTCTTACAAGCCGCCGCGATCACTGCAAGCCACCGTATTTAAAGCAAGACGAAGCATGTTGATCGGATACTAAATGGGAAACCTTATTTAGCTCTCCTGGTTCGGCCCAACTAAAATACTCAACTTTTCCCCACACTCGTCAACTCACGGAAGTTTGGATATGAAGCAGCCGCTATGCCGTTCATTTTTCAAGAAGTAAAAAATAAAATTTCTTCAACGGGAAGAGCGTTTCATCGCTCCACAAAATGTTTAGTTGTGGCCGCTTGTATTTGCGTCGCCGATTATGCTAATTTCCGGCCAGGCAAAACAAAATACAAGCATCACAGGGTGCTCCAATGTCATGGAACCCCCTCCTCTGCAGTAGCCTCCTGTGCAGTAATGAAACCCAAGGCCCGAAAGCATCAGGTTGGCGGCCCGCATCGCCGAAAGCCTACAGTGGTTGGTTGTGAGAAGCGGCGGACAATCTTCTCAGCAGAAGCGTGGGGCAAATGTCATTATATAAACACGTGATTTATGTGTTGAAATACTTGGCCTCTGCTGTTGGTTTCCCAGTGAGCAGCCGACAATGACCACTCTAAACTGCGGGTGCTCGCCTCCCCAACTTTTCTCTGTGGGGGCGCTAGCGACCCCCCCCCCACTCCCCTCCCTCCGATATTTACGGCTATGATCAGAGCCCCCTTGATCTCACGCGAGAATCTCGGAGGTCATTATACAAAACGTGGCTGGGTTCGAGCCGTTTATCGTTCTGGCTTTTTGTCTATTTTTGTGACAGCACCACCATAAGTTAAATAACGAGCCGCTTGTGCTGGCTTGCGGGCGGAGATGTGAAACTCAATTGGTTCAAAAAAACACTGTGCAAAGCGTCGGTTTTCCGCATGGTAGCGCTGACTGATGGGCGAATGTTGTGTCGGTGGCAGCGGTACCTGACGATGAAACTTCGGCGGTGCAGGGTCCTGACGTGGGCGCTGATCGTGCACATCAGTACGGACTGCAGCAGCGTAGCTCATAACTCTCGGTTGCGGCTATAGTGCAAGTTATAGTGCAATCGTGAGAATATGATACGTAACGTTCGGTAATGTAATCCTCCAGGGTCGGGCGATGTTTCAGTGTAGGTTGCTGAATTATAGTAATACAAATGTAATGTATATTAGACTGCTAGAAAAGCGGAGCCAACATTGGAACCACATACGTTAACCTGATATGACGCCTGTATGGTAGGAGTAATATGTAATGTTTGTTCCTTTCTTGTACAATTTGACAGCAAGCACCACAACCACAGTTGACCTAGCACCGACATTACGTCGGCATACGCTGTTTTTCCGAACCGGTGTATAGAGCTGGCGTGGCTTTGTCGTAGAATACCTAATTGGCACGCCGAATGCTTTTTAGATGTGAAGCATCTTATAGCGGAGTTCAATCCGGTGGTGGTGGCGGTGGTGGTGTGCGGCGTGACCACCCTTACTGCGCATTCGCAAGCCATCTCCACACAACTCCTCTCCCTCACCACACCCCTCTCCACTTCGCCTCTCCCATTTCCTCTCCCATCCTCCATCTCCCCTTCCCCTATACCCTCTCCCTCTCCACCTTCCCTTTTCTCCTCCCCCTCTCCATTCCCCTCTGAAACGCGGGCTCTACATGCCGAAGCGCTGCTTCGCATCGCCTCATGATCCCCTTTAGCGGGAGATGGTGTGATTTTTCAATGCCTTCTAGGATCATTATTTTTACTCCTTCCATTCGTCGGGTGAACGTTGCCGATGTCGGTTTTTCTTCACCTTCTCGCATTTAAATTACCGATGTCTGTTCTCGCCGCTCCTGGGTAAATTGGCAATCACATGTGGCGCATACCCGTACAACGCGGCCCGTGATAAAAGGGTATGTGCCACACGTGTCTGGAGGAAAAGGTTTGACGAAGTAAGTGACATGATTTTCACGTTATTCATGCCACGACCCGACAGTCATATTACTCACATTGTCTTACCCTCGCACACCAATTTTGTTCTACACGAAGTTAAGGAGGCGACATGAGAGCAACCAGACGTAGTCGGCTAGATATATATATATATATATATATATATATATAGACAAATAGATGGATACCTAGATAGAAACGCTCAAAGCACAATTGGTTCGCTAAGAAATGCTGCGCATTTAAAATCTGTAAGAAAACGTTCCCCCACCGCGAGTCGAACCTATGACCTCTTGGTCCGCGACTATTGGTGCCCGGCCCCGTACCGACTAAGCTATCGAGGCGGATGCACGGCACTCCACAAACGTGCTTTATATCTCTCACACATTCTCGCTCGCACGGTGCTTTCTGTTGGCGGGGCTAGACGGGGCCGGGCGGTGCTGCCGTTTGTGGGTGGTGTAGTGTAATAAGTCGGCATGAAACTTACTAGTGGCTATAAAAACGATTCGGTAACGATGCAGTTAAAGCATCGCCTTCGAGATTGCGCGCCGGCCCGCAATATCCTAGGTTTGAAGTGGGCGGGAGGAGGACCTCCACTGTAGCTCAGTGGTAGAGCATCAGACGCGTTATTCGAAGTTCGCAGGTTCGGCCTCTGCCGGTGGCAAGTTATCTTTTCGTTCACTTTACTTCACATTTATATCCTAATTATAAAGGCCCCAAGAAACACAAGCTTGCCTAGGCAAATGTCCGTTGAAACAGTTCTTGCATGCCATCAACAGAAGACATCACAGCTGAAGGCGACGAAGGCACTGCTGAGGTTTTTAAGAGAGACGAACTTGGACAAGCGGCTGTGACAAAGATGTCGCGTACCACACAAGAGTGACCAACTGATTCTGTGTGTGCAGTGTCATGCGCGATCTTTCTATCTTTCTCTCTTTCCTCTCCATCTTTAATCTCCCCCACCCTGTCCCCATGTGTAGGGTAGCAAACCGGTTGTCCTATACCGGATAACCTCCCTGCCTTTCCTTCTCTATTATTTCTTCTCTCTTCTTCTGATCTGCGCCAGCGGAGTGACTTTTCATTGTGACAAAGGGCACCAAGTACGTTAAACTAGGACACATTCTTAGTGCTCACTAAGAGTCCCAGCTGCTTCTATGATGCAACAAGTAAATCATCTTTCAATGCATATTTGCGGTAAATAATGTGTAAGTAAGTTGGTGCAAGAATGGTGAACTTTTCTTGAAGCTATATGAACGTTTTTCATTGTTTTTCAGATTGCAAAGTAACGTTACGTCATCTCTTTCGGTCAGCAATAATTTCTAGCCTTTCCCCACCCCCGGTGTAGAGTAGCAGGCTAGAGCATAATATCGCTCAGGCCGACCTCTCTGCCTTTCTGTAAATAAACCTCTCTCTCTCTCTCTAGATAATTCTTGTACCGTAATTAGTAATATCATTTCATTACTTTTTAAATGTAGTTTTGCCACCTCTGGACATTAGTTCCTGATTTCTGGCGCACTCAACATTTCTCTTTTTTAGATTCCTGGGAACCGTGGTATGACATTCGTATGAAGAATTCATATATTAAAAAAGGATTTTCACGTGACACTGAATGTTGGAAGCAATTTGAGGAGGCCGCAGGGCACAGAAAAATACGGCGTGCATATGACCGTAGGTGCCAGGGTGCACTAGAAAAAAAGTATCCTAGCCCAATCACTCAGGACGACCACCATCAATAAATTCAAGTGCATATTGTAACTACCACCATTAATTGCAAACACAGACACGGATTATATATAGGTCCATTTTAGTGCTGTACGCATTGTATGCATCGTTATGAATGTTACACCATAAAACACAAGGACAGTGCTTGTCACTACAGTATAGTACTGTTTAATAGTCGCCACTGGAGGACATTTTTATTTGCCTATGTACACCGTACCCATTGGGAGCACATACAGCATTTCTGTAGTTTATGTTATGGTTTGTTGCAGTCATTACATGTTATGATGAGTAAAGTGTCTCACGACCAAATCCACGCTGCGCTATTCAACATGGGATTGTTATATACATAAGTTGCACCAGCATCACGGCCAGGAATCGTGGGATACTACTCTGCAGTCATGGTGGACCACCCATGACAGTGAACGTGCGGAAGCTTTTCTACGATCGCTTTAGCCGTGGTGTTGTGAGCTGTATTTGGCTGCGCGAACAGCAGCAAAACGACGAAGATGTGGGAGGCACTTTACAGAACCCTCTCAGCCTACCACAGGTTGTGCACAAGTAGTGCGACCGCACCGAGAAAAAAATACCAAAAATATTCATCCAGTTTCACGCCGTGAAAACCATCGGATAGTGACGCCGTTGACCCTTTTATGAAACACTACATTTTTCCCCAAATTTCGCGAAAGTTTTCACTAGGTATTTTACATGCCCCTTCTCCTCGTAAGCTCATGTGGGCACCAGCGAAGCAACCGGAAGCGTCATCGCCCTCGTCGCTTCGCTAGCGCTTGGCGTCTCGGGCGCACCATGGCCCCTCAACCAACAACCCTTACTTTCTTAAAGGCTTTCCAACAGTTGCGCGGTGCCACTTTAAGTGTCCGTGCGGGCACTGCATTTTTGCATTCCAGAGCATCGCGCTCGCTTCTATGGTGTTGTAGAAGTCTGTGATGGGTGGAAAATGCTATGCCATGTCTTTAGAAGCTTTCCTGGGCAAAAGTGATGTATTCAATAGCTTGTTGTACCATTTTGTCAAGCAACCATACTACAAGAGATAACAGTGTTGTAACGTGGTCGTGACGTGGACGAAGGGAGCAGTCGGCGTGTTCAAGACTACATTTTTAGGCACTGACTATGGTGACGGGGCCCGTCAGCGTAGTACCATAGTAAAAGTGAGGTTGCCCGTCAGTGTAGTGTTAATCGTAATAGTGAGGGAGCCCGTCATAGTAACGATGCAACTACAGTGACGGGGCATGTCAGCCTAGTGATATCGTAAAAGTGAAGGGACTTGTCAGCGCAATAAAATGGTACAAATGTGGGGCGCCGTCACTGTAGTGCAATGGTAAAAATAAAGGGGCCCGTTACCGTAAATTTGTAATCGTTTTGAAAAAGCCAGGGGGCGGTCGTCCAGTGCGGTTGTGCCTCAACCAGTGCCTCAACCAGCCAGAACTGTGCATCATTCGACGCCGTTAGTTGCAGTGAACCAGCGGATACCAAAATCTTTTTGGTATCCGGTGACTTCTTACCCCACGCCACGCAGACGCCTAGCGTATGGACGCGTTTCTCGTGTTCTGCAACAGCGTCGCGACGACGCCTAACGCACCGTCGAGCTAGAGCATGTACTCCAACCCCAATATGTCGGTTGTAGAAGGCATGCACATCAATCCGGAAGAAGAGGAGTGCCCAGGATGGAATGAAGTAGCCAGAAAGAAGAAGAAACTTGCCGAGCGGGCGGATTGTAACACTGGTAACGCGCCCACGTCAGCGAAAGGAAGCGGTAACGGCAGCTCCCGCACTGCCGCCTCACAGAACGTGTTGAGGCGTGTTGTGAAAGCTTCCAGGATCCCAAACCTTCCCAGGGATCATTTTAAGACCATTACACGGCCACGTGGAGGGATGGATGTAGGGATGGATGTCAAGAAGACAGACCTTCTTATCTTCAAGCACTCGCTTGCAAAGGCGGCTTCCCTAACAGCAAAGCAGGTGTTCGACGACATGCTGAGCACGAACCCCTTCCAGAAGATTTTCGTCGCTGCCACGCCGTTCGAGAAGAACGCGTGCGCCTACGCCAGGGTCCAAGAGATGAGTATGGGCGAGACTGTCATAGGCTTGGCGGCTTACGTGGTTGCGTCGGACGACACATATAGAGGAGTGATTTGTGGAATCAATGTGGATCTCAGTGACGCAGAACTGACGGAGATGATCGTCAACCGGAGGAACCCCGATGCTCTGAGGGTTCGAAGAATCAAGAAGACACCAACAGTGATCGTGTTGTTTGATGGACAAAAGCACCGCAACATGTCCTGTGTGATCGTGCTCGATACCCGTGTTCCTTGTATCACAGGCATGTGGACGCGTGCTATGCGTGTGGTGATCTGGGCCACAGGTTCGATGTTTGCCCCAAGGGCGATGACCAAAAGAAATGCCGCGGATGCGGCGTGCAGTCATCGTCACCGGATAATCAGCGTGATCCCACGTGTGCCATCTGTGGCGGAACACACCCAACGGCTGACTGGCAAGTGTAGGAAGCGCTTCCAGGTGCCGTACATCGTGCGCCGAAGACGGCGGCGCCGCCGTAGGCGCGCGCGGCGTGGCTCCGACACAGCTGGTGGCGAAGAAGCAATGGCGGAAGAAGAACCCTTCTCCAGGCCTCATCACAGCAGATCGGCATCGAGAGGACGCTCCGGCAGCAAATCGCGCTCTCACTCTAGAGGGCGTGACAAGGGCAGCCGCCGCTTCCGTTCGAGAGGACGATCGGGTTCCAAGGGCCGAGTACAGAAGCAAATGTCTTTGGCTGACAAGGCCAGGATGAACATGCCAAGCGGCCAAGAGGTAACGCAGGGCATTTTACCAGAGCAAAAAAAGAGACCAATCCGAGATTTTAATGCTTAAACAAGAAACTGCAGAGCTTAAAGGAGCACTACGTACGCTGAAGTCTGAGTTCGAACTCTTCCGTGAAGTAGCCACACGTATACCGGTTCAAGCAGGAGGTCGAATAAGTGCAAGGCCGTTTCTCCACCCGCGACCGTGGAAAGCGAGGCGATGCCAAGTGACGAGTCCTCCGCTCAGGTCGCTGAGCAAAATGTACTCGCGTCTTTAGCGGCTATTGAGGAATTGATCAAGCAGATGAGAGAGGCCTTAGCCATTCAATCTAGCACAATCGAGCGTATGAACGGGAGCGTCTCCCACCTGGCACGTCGAGTAGGAATTCTCGAACCTAAATTGAAAATGATTGACTCTAGCAAATTCAAGACGACCAAAACTGGTACGATTCCAAAAGCCAAGATAGTGCAGCTGGATTTGGACGCTACGAATTCGCCGCAGGCTATGCTCCTTCAATAAAATTCAAAATGGCGGGCCGAACCGGAAACATAATCATCTGGCAGTGGAATTGCGCAAGTTTTTAAGGCACAAAGCTGCTCTACTGCAGCTTATCAAAGCACAAGCGTCAATGCCGCACGTCCTGCTCTTGCAGGAAACCCTTAGAGAGAAGGTAGTTCTCTCGGGCTACCGTTCGATTAGCCAAAAGGGCGCAAATGGTTGAGGTATCGCCACGTTGTTCAGGAAAGATACCTCCTTTGAGCAGCACGAAGTCAAAATTTGCGACTCGGATAAGAGATCCGGTCTCGAGGCACAATTAATTGAGAGCATTCCCAGCGGCAAAATCCGAAGTAACATATTCGTTTTTAACCTGTATAGCCCTCCTTCGGCTTATAAACATAACATCCGCTCACTTCTTCATAGGGTCGCAACTGCCGCCAGATCGCACCCTTTAATAGTGGCTGGAGATTTCAACGCTCCCCAGCCGTCTTGGGGCTATGTTACGAGGACGAAGAAAGGGGCCAATCTAGTTGCAGCCAGTATAGACTTAAATCGAACGCTTATCTTCGACCCGCGTTTTCCCACGAGGCTGGGAAACTCGGTCGCCAGAGACACGATGCCTCATCTCAGCTTCACTCCAGTGGTCCAGTGGTCAAACTTACAGGAGAACTTGGGAAGCGACCACAACATCATAGAACTCCGGATGGAAATAAGAGCACCATCTCCGAGAACCCATAAATATACAGACTAGGACCTTTTTAGGCAAATCACAGGTGAATATGAGTCAGTACACGACACCTTCAGTAAACGTTTTGCACAAATCCAGAAGGATGTCGAGAAGGCCACCAAAGAAATAGTCACAGAATTTGATGCCCCGGGGATAGATGCAAGGTTAGCGCACCTCTTGGACGCCAAACGCTCTCTCATAGATAGATGGAAAAAACAAAGGCTTAATCGCAGGCTACGAAAAAAGATTGCGGAGCACAATCAGCACATTGAGGAGCACTGCTTCGTACTCCATAAACAACAGTGGAGGGACGCCGGCTCGGCTGCGGACGGGAAAATGCGCAAATGAGGCAAATGGACCCTCTTCAAACACCTCCTAGACGATGGACAATCCAAAGGCAATCAGAAAGTAGCCATAGACCGACTTATTAATAAGGAGAAAATAGCAGGCATCTCAGAAGCTTCCCAATTTCGAATACTTGCCAACAAGTACCTTCCACTTAACCAAAACTCAAATTCTGGCCCCCACCGGTATGAGGGCGTGCCTTCCCCAGAGTTGGACGCTCTGTTCTTGGAAGCTGGGATCAGGCAAGTGCTCCATAGCCTAAACGGAGGGTCTGCCCTAGTACCCGACGGAGTTACAAATCGGGTCTTAAAAAATTGGATGATAAATCCATTCAGGCCTTAGTGAAGAAGATAAACAGGGCATGGGAGGAGGGCGTCGTACCAGAAAGTTGGAAGAGGACCACAGTTATCCTAATCCCCAAGCCAGGTAATTCACCGAGCTAAGATGACCTCCGCCCGATCGCTCTTACTTCTTGCCTTAGCAAAGCTGCGGAACATGCTGTGCACAACAGGATATCGTGCTACATCGAGAGGAATGACCTATTCCCATATAACATGGTAGGTTTCAGGCCCTCAATTTCTACGCAAGATGTCATGCTCCTGCTCAAAACACAGATAATTGACTTTCCAAGCAAAGATGTAAAAGTGGTCCTCGCACTGGACCTCCCTAAAGCCTTCGATACCGTGAAACACGACTATATTCTTAAGGAGATATCGGCTTTGAACCTGGGAGTTAAATTCTTCGCCTTCATTGAATCTTTTCTCAAGCGTCGGACGGCGGCAATAAAATTCGGACAATCAATCTCAGAGACCTTCAAACTCGGACGAAGGGGTACTCCCCAAGGGGCAGTTATCTCCCCCCTTCTATTCAACATAGCCATGCGCAAGCTGTCGGAAAGCCTTTCAACAATTCCTAATGTCGGACAGGCTTTATATGCTGACGACATTACAGTGTGGTGTCCCGGAGGATCGGAGGCGGCGGTCGAACAAGCTCTGGAGGAGGCTCTGGACGTTAGAGTCATTCCTGGAATGTACGGGACTGGCGCTTTCGCTGGAAAAGTCGGAACTCCTGCTGCACAGAGAGGCTAGACGAGGTGCTAGAGGTGTCACCCCACTCGATTAGGTGCCCGTTAGCATTTGCACCAAGGATGGGCGCACAATTCCTAGAGTCTAGTCTATGAAAATTCTGGGGCATCTATTAGACTCTAAGGGATGCAACGCAGACTTTAGCCCATCTCACCACAAAAACGGAGAATATTCTGAGATTAAATATGCGGGTGTTCAACAAGAAGGGCGGCATAGGCGAGGATATCCTCCTTAGGGCTCACCACGCTTTCCTCATGAGCCATATAATTTACATAGCTGCGGCTCTCAAATGGACCAAAACGGAGAGGGATAAATTCGACACACTCATGCGCAAAAGTGCCAAAAACGGGAAGGCGTCCCAATCACGACTAGCCCAGAAAAGCTCATGAAGTTGGGAGTGCACAAAACCACTTCGGAATTAATTGAAGAACAAAGGTCAGCACACATAATTCGGTTATCCAGTTTCAAAACCGGAAGACAACTGCTGGATGCGGCAGGCCTCCATCCTATCTTCAATCAGGGAGAAACTAAGCAACTTGATTATATAACAAGGAATTCCTTTATTGTGGACCCACTTCCACGAAACATCTATTTCCAACACAATAAAGGTGGTAGGTAGGCGAGGGCTAGGGCTTTCATAAAGAGCCTCTCCGGAACGGAGACATTTGTTGACGCGGCGTGCCACGCGAGCAGCAACAAGTTTTCCGTGGCAGTCGTCAATGACAGGGGAAAACTCCTCTCGGCAGCTTCAGAGAAGACCTCCTTCGTCGATGTAGCAGAGCAGGCTGCTGTAGCTCTGGCATTACTGGACACGAAACACACAACAGTGTACACCGACTCCCGAGCGGCCGTTAGGGCGTCCGCATCGGTATTGATAGCCACAGAGGCAGCCAGAATTCTGTGCACCAAACTCCACAGACATTACTCATCACATAGTCTGGTTTCGCGCTCACATGGGACCAGACGTACTGCCGGGTCACCTGAACCCAAACGAGATAGCCCACGACCGTGCGCGAGGTTTCACAAGACACGACGGGGTGGTCTCTCGGATGAGTTCGGGAGAGCTCTTCCAAAGTGATCCTCTCGTTACTTTTCACGAGATAGCATCTCATTACAGAGGAGAACGACAGACGTTTCCCTTTCCCCATTATAAGCTCCACAGATCACAAGCAAGGACGCTCCTCATGCTCCAGACGGGGTCTTACCCCTCTAGGGGCTTTCTGAGCATGCTTCATTCGGGTATTGATCCACTTTTCCGAAATTGTGAATTTAGCTCTTTGAGTCACATGCTCTGCCAGTGCCCTGCGTTACAGGAGCTTAAGACACGAAGAAGACTGGACAACGGCAATCACAGACCCCAGACAAAACGTCCAGCTTCAGGCTGTCAAAAGGGCCCGTGAACGAGTGGAGAAGCATGGCCTCTCTGTTCCGACATGGGACTAGCCAACAGCTGGCTAGGGACCTACCAATTCGCCCGCAGCCTTGCCTCTCAGGGCCACAATAAAGTTGTTTGTCATGTCATAGGATTAGCAGTACTTTCCAGCTGGAAAGTGATCAAAGAGGCGGAATACTCTGAGTATTGTTGTATCGGTTTGCGAAAATCTGTTCGCACGGCAATGAAAGATTAACACGGACGTCCTCCATCCGTCAATAATGAAGAAACTAGAAATATTGCAGTTATTCCACATATGTATAAGAGGTCGCATGGCCTGAAGAACGTAGGGAAGCGATGTGCGGGTGAAGATTCTCTTTGCCGCCCCAAATAAGCTTAGTCGCATTAAGGTCGCAGGGGTCTGCGGTGGGGAAAGAAAAATGCGATCAGAGGCATGACAATTCTTTTGTAAATTGTGTAGTAGTTAACCGCAATGTTCTCTTTCTTGTGTCCACATGTACATCGGCCAGACTGGTCGATGTAATAATACGCGCCTCAGCCAGCATCGAAATTCATTGAATTGAGCCGTCTCATCTGGCATCGCTATGTCAGTCATGAAAATGTAATCCCATCTTCGGAAGCACAGTAATTTTTCACCATCAACCTAATCAGACAACGTGAGAACTTGAGGCATATCACGTCACAAATAACAACACACTTTGTGCCAGTCAACCTTCTCAGTCGTTACAAGACAAGGAATTCAACTTCATTATTCGACTGTAAGCACGTGCCTTGGTTGTTTGACTTTTTGTGCCTCTTTATGACACGCGCGACGCACTCCCATTTTTGTATATATGTTTTTTTGTTCACGCGTACAATAAACTTTCAGTTGTGTGTGAGTGTTGGTTTGTGCATTTGATTCCTTGTACTGCACGTTTCTTTTTAGGGGCGAAGCTCCTTAAGGCGGCACCCGTTCGTCCCTCGTAGTCGTAGTCGTAGTGCGTAACCAGTCTTACGCTTTGACCTCCAAGGTGGTGCCGGTGGGAGATTTTTCCTGTGCGTTGTTGAACAATAAAAAATTCGCAGCGTTAGCTAAAAGCCGACTTCTTCTGTCTCTCATTCCCATTAGCAGCCATTGTTTACCTCCAAGGTAGTGCCTGGTGAGATTTCTCCTGTGCGTGATTAAACAATAAAAATTTTGTTCAAAACACCGTTGATTGATGAAATAAACCAACGAAAGACGCCAGATGTTTTGTAAAAGCGAAACGAAAGAACGCCAGATGTTTCTAAAGCAAAACGAAAAGACGCCAGCTGCTTAACGAAAGACGCCAGGTTTTTCGAAAGCAATGGTTTTCTAAACAATGAAAATTCACAGCGTACATGTAAAATTAAAGTGAGCTGCAAGTCGTCATAACTCATCTAACCTTTAGTATAAACTCGCCCGATCTCACGTCGGTGATGATGTACTGGGCAGAATTCACGGAAGATTCACGGTTTACCGATGAACCTCCGCAGCTTCGCCCACTCATCATCATTCACTCCGTGGATATGCTGTGATTTTTTTCGCTCTAAGTATTATTCCAACCTGTAGTTATAGCACCAACGAAGGTTAGTAAGCACTCATCGTTCTTTACATATATGGTGCGAGTGACGCAATGAATGTATCCCATTTTCCTAAATGCCGACTACACTTTCTAGTGTACTCTTTAAAATATCAGAACCTCGCACTGTGTTCGGCGACAGTGTCGATGGACGTTGATTCTAAATGCATCCGTGAATGATAGACCGCTCCTACACTTCATAGGCAACCGAGTTGAATTCTTTTTTTTCCTTTATGCCGTAAGGCGCACTGGCTCGAAAAAAAATGAAAAGTGACGCTTCTGAGCCGCTCAAGTAGTCCAACAGTGGGACAGACGGAAATCGTCGAGATGCCGTCGCAGGTAAATACTGAAGTTCGTGATTGAATTGCGCAGTAACATGTTGCACCTTGCCAAATTCACTGTGTCTAAGAAGTCCTGGCATGGCGCGAGCGGAAAGCTACAGCGCGAGGCCCGCACTAGAGAAGCCAGCCTCTCTACCCGCGCGCTCGTTGAGGCGGCTGCTGCGGCGTACACACATTTCCCATGACCGCTTGCGCGCCCCTTGGTGGCGCTCATGTGCTTGAAAAAGGTGTATTGATTGTTGTTTGCTCGAAATATATGTAACCAAAACAACATGACACTGTATTTCTAGCTTGAAATTTTGTTCTATTTATATAAAAGCAGGACGTGAATGACTTCAGGATAGACATTTAATTAAAAGTAAGAACTGTAAAACACACAAACCAACATGACATTATTTTTGTTACAGCAGAATGTTGTGTGCCTTGGAATAATGTTTAACTTTGGTGCATTTGCAGACAGTTCTTCATAGATTGCAAGTGAACTGGTCATGTCATTCTCAGTGGCAGTTATGATGTTAAAGGGACACTAAAGGCATATAATAAGTCGACGTTTATTGTTGAAATAGCATTGCAGAAACCTCTTAGTTCTTGTTTCGTGCCAAGGAAATGCTTATTGAACGAAAATTATGTTTTAGTGGTCCGCAAGGCGTTCGCGCACTTCCAATCACCCGCGTGAACGGGGATTCTGTCGGAGCAGTTACCGTGCTCAACGTTGCCCGCCTCTGCTACCCAGCCACCGATGCTACGGTTTCTTGCGCAGCAGCGGTCATCAACCTTGCCAAGGCGCAGCCACGGGCCACTCTGACACTGTATAGTTCACTGTAACGGAGCTTAGCTTCGCCAGCAGCAGCAGTAGAGTATGAACAGTGCGAAAGTAGCGAGAGCCAAGCACACGCAGCAGTACGCGATACCGGAACTACCATTCATACACGCAGCTTGGCAAAAACGGTACGTTTGAACCACTCGCGCTGGTCCCCATGGTAATGCAAGATGTTCTTTTTTCTATGAATCAAACTTAAAAAAACAAGCAGAATTTGATTACTAGTGGTTAATTGTGCTCTGAAATCTTGACGTCATCGGAACCATTTCCAAAACGTCCCACTCGTGGCGCACATCGTGTCCTGCATTTCCCTTAATTTCTCGACTAGTAGAGCACTGCTGTTCGTAATAAACGCAACTTGCAAGTACGTCATACCGCTGAACTCTGGGATACGATTTAGGCCGAGCACATGGCAGCAGACGACACCGAGCGAAGCTGTGCGGCTCTCACATTCCCGTCAACGCCGTACGTCGCAATGGCGATATTTCACAGCCGCACAAGAAGTAAATGTATATCAATAAAAAAAGGACCAGACGCGGGGACGTACTGTTTGCCAAAGGTGATCACAAACCCGTGCGACCGCGCGAAAGAGCTGTCTGAGAAGCGGAGCTCATGGCTTATGAGCGCATAAACAGGAACATACAACAACGTTCGTGTGTGTGGGTGTCACTTCATAATCTGCAAGATTTGTTTCTAAATCTCGTGCGAAGATGTTTCACCGATTACGTGCGACATCATGGACTGGACACTGAACACATGGGGGATCCGAGTTGCCCAGTCAACACTGCTTCGTTGTAGGCTGCATAATGTCCTGAACGATTATCCTTCGGCATAAGCGCCACCCTTACAAAAATGAATTTAGAGAGTCTATGGAGTGTCTGTAGACTTCTTGTAGATGAGTTCGCCTTTATGTAGATTTAGTATTTCGCCTAAAGAAAGCCTTTTGACAATCTATAGACAAAAGTTTATAAATGTGTGTCATCTTTTGTCTAATTGCGTTCTATAGATTGTCTATAAACAAAAGTTTTAAAAAACGTATGGTTCTTTTTTCTATTGTTATTCTTTATACAATCTATAGACAAAAGTTAAGTTGATGAAGATTGTTTTTTGTCTAATCCCAGTGTATAGATTGTCTATAAACAAAAGTTGATAAAATGGTGTTATTTTATATTGTCAAATCCCAGTCTATAGACTGTCTAAAAACAGAAGCTAAAGTGCAGTTATTTAATTTTTTGCTGAAAATGAGGTTTTTCATTGAAATTTTGTCAGACGTGGGTACTTTATGCAATTTTGCTACAATTTTTTTATATAACATCTAAGCATGCATTCCTTATTGCCCCATTGGGCCCTGGCTGTAAGGTATGTTAAAAAAGAACTAAGGGGGGTCATTAATTAATTTAACCACCATGTGAAATTGAGCAGGAATGCGTTTTTATATCTCATTAACACATTCTGGCGCACATGGCACATATATATTTCCCCTCGTAACTCGCATGCTCACATTAGAACTAAAGATGTTTCCAGTAAGTATGTCGCACTGTATGGCTCACCGACTGGATGTACTGCAATGACTGTGTGGTTATTTCCGCCTTCGTTGCTACAATGCAAATGGCAATGTATTTCGTGGAACACTGGAAATCGCAGCTTTGAAGCGGGGCGATGGGCAAACAGTGAACAGAGTACAACAGCTCTTTTTCAAGACACAAATAGCAGAGCCCGCTGCAGTGCTTTCATTTTTGTTACTATTCAATATACAGTAATACCAGTATTTCGCCATTCTTTTCATATACGAAGCACTGTGCCCAGAAACCAATTTTGTTGAAAATATTTTGCGAATTAGCTGCGGCCCTTTCGCTAGATCATTATATTTGTTCATTTTCACGACATTTTCAGAAGGTAATGTGTTAATTAGGATGTTCTTCAACAAATATGCATTTTTCTCTTTTCATTACGACGACGTGCAATGTAATATTAAATCGTGTTTCAGTAAGCGATTTCAAATTGATAATATGTGTATGCACTTGCTTACATCTCCCGCTTAGAATATATTAATTTAAATTAACAGCTAGGGAACATCAATAAGAAAGAAGTTGCAACTGAATCGCCCTAAGGGCGAGGCATCGATGGTGACACTGGCTCGGTGCAAAGTTCAAAGAGATATCACTCGGCACTGCGGACACTTGCTGTCAAAGGCTCAAGTTTTCCACATGTTTGTGATCATACACACAGACACGGCCGTGAGGGCAACAGCTGTTACAGATAGTAGTAAAAACGGACCGTTCGTTACATATCCTGTACACGAATGGTCCACGAACGGTATGTTTAAACAGCAAGCACTGGAAATACAATTGAAGAATCGCTCAGAAGCGGCATCCCCACTAAGAAGTTGCTTTTTCGTTCAGGCACTGCCGTGAAGGTCAAACCCCATACACGCGAAAATGCACGCGACAGCGACGAGCGACGCGACGTAGATCGTCTTCGCACAAGCGGTCGCTTGGATGGGCAAACCCCATTCACGCGACGGCCTCGGCGAGCGATCTCCACTGTTGCTGGCATGAGGGCGTTTACTCGTACCAAAAGTGGCCCGTTCTCAGCGGTATGCAATGTAAAATACGATGTTTTGTTGCATAATTGTACATAAAGTGTTTATCATTGTCTTGCAGCATTTTTTTCGATCCCATCACTGCTGCTACGTGCTGCCAAGCCGCGTCACAGACGGCGCGGGACTTGGTAGTCCCCGGCCCTGAGGTCCCAGCGTTCGCGTTCAACAACGTCAACATTGCGCTCGTCGCCGTTGGTCATGTTGATGAACGTTGTTGTTGATATGCGTCGATAAAAAATTGGCGGCCATCAGCAATACGTCACTGATGCATCTTATTCCGGTGTTTTGCTATTGGCTGCTTGAGCACAGCACTTCCGGGCGACGAGCGACGGACATGCGACGGATTCCAAATCTGAAAAACCGAGCGATCGCGCGAAATCGACCACGCAACACGTCGCGCGAACGGCTCGTTTCGCTGCTCATAGCATCGCTCGTCGCTGTCGCGTGAATTTTTGCGCATATGGGGTTTCGCCTTGAATCGTGAAGGCGCGCGAGCGAACACGTCCGATAAGGAAGGGGAGAAAAGCGAGAACCGGTGCGGCAAACGAACGGAAGAGGGCGCGCAGCTGCAACTCTGTTTCAAATCGCTCGCTGAGCGAGAGCCAATCAGTTCAAACCAGGGGGCGCGCAGGCGCACTGACGTTTCAAGGGTTTAAGCCGTTCAGGCAGTTGACGGTTGACGCATTTGAGGGTCGTTGTAAAAGAAGTTCTTGCAGCGCAGTGTGTAATGCCGAAATAAGTTTGTTGCGCGCATGTATTTTTACCACGTTGATTAATATTACGTGCCGGTATCGTCGCTGGAAGTCGTGTAATGGACACGAACTTACACCGCGTGTCGGGACGGACGTATCGTTGTTTGACATGGAATCGTTGACGGCCATGTGTTGTCGTAGCCCCAACGAGCGCGAAGCTTTGAACAAGATCACAAGCGCGCGCCTTTTGACGAGACTGTCGCCACAGCGAATATCGCTCTTCGGTGAGTTCAAGAACATTGCCAAATCGCGTGACTGTGCATGACGACTTTGTGTAGGTAAGATTGCCCGAGCGGCGAGCTGCCATAATAGAGATGGTGTGCAAGAGGAAGTGTTTGATACGAAAGTACGCGTTGTACTAGTGTCTCTGCCTTCTGTGGTGTTCGTTATACGCTTCCGCGGAGCCGTTGCCGTGTGCGTCGATTAGAGCTAAAAACAGCCTGAAGAATACGCGTTGCATTACGCGATGCTATGCTTGTGTTATGCAGGCCTTGTGTTGTTTCGCCCCTCTTCCTTGACTGTATGCAATGCGGCATCGTTCCGTGAAATGACGTGCACATGCCTTGTCACTATAAAATTGAGTCTGCTGTTAAACATTACTGGTCTCTCCGTACCCTTTCTATGGTGGAAATGCAACAGACGTCATCGTTCAATAAGCATAGTTACCCGCCACGGTGGTCTAAATATATAGTTGTTAAGGTGCTCGACTGCTGACCCACAGGTCGCGGAGATCGAATCCCGGCCGCGGCGGTCGCTTTGCTTGAGGGCTCGCGAAGTGCTTGAAGCCCGTGTTCTTAGATTTAGGTGCACGTATTAAGAACCCCGGGTGGTCAAAATTTCTGGAGCCCTCCACTACGGCGTCGCTCATAATCGTGGTTTTTGGATGTTAAACCCCATCAATTATTGTTATAAGCATGGTTATATTTAACTAACGTGCAAATCAACTTTATAAAAGTAGACGGGTGTGCAGATAGAGAGGCACATGTACACACACGGCGCGGTCATGCATACGCCATGCTGCTCAGAGGCTATGTGTTTGTACCTGCGTCGCCGTCTACGGTGCCACGCTCGTTTTTGCAATGAATGGACGTAATTGTACTATATTAAAGATTTTAGTCTGTCTGTCGCGGATCGTAGGTATTGGGTGTGTACAGACGCAACCAAATCAATCGATTAGCCAAGGGAAGGCATAGCGGACTTTAATTGTTGGCTTTAACTGTAGTGTAGTAATAATGGCCTAAATTGAAATGGCATAAAGTGAACGGAAAATCGCCCTTTGCTTTGATGGTGTCTAAACGCCCGATGCTCAACCGATTGAGCTACAACGGAAAGCGCTTCGCCGTACGCTTTGCTGGGTATTTATGTATGTGTAGTCCCTTGGAGTGTTAGCCAGTGCCACTCGTACTCTAGGCGGTGAGTGTGGAACACTCTTCTTTGCCAGAGTTTGTCACGTGGCACGCGATCTTTCCATGAGGCGGCAGCTGACCGATAAAACGCCGCATGCGAACTTGAGGCATAAGTCAGCTGGGGCAAGGACTTCGCGGTGAATGAAAGAAAAAAAAGGGGATTTTTGGAGGGTCTCGTTTCTTTTTTATACACAACCAAAATGAACGAAAAGATCCCCTTCTTTCGTGGATTCAACGAGGGCGTCGCCCCGGTAGACTTAAAGCATCAAGTTACCATTCGAGAGTTTATTGGTCAGCTGCTACGTGGTGCTAAGACCCCGCCGCGGTGGTCTAGTGGTTATGGCGTTCGACTGCTGATCCGAAGGTCGCGGGATCGAATCTCGGCCGCGGCGGCTGCATTTTCGATATAGGCGAAAATGTTGGAGGCCTGTGTACTTAGATTTAGGGGCACGTTAAAGAATCCCAGATGGTCCAAATTTCCGGAGCCCTCCAGTACGGCGTCTCTCATAATCATATCGTCGTTTTGGGACGTTAAACCCCAGATATTATTACGTGGTGCTAAGATCAAGTGCCACGTGATGCCCTCTGTCAAAAATGAATGTTCCAAACTGGCCACCTGGGCTACGTGCGGTGCTGGTGATACTCCTAGCCCTTTAATGCCTGAATTATGAAAGCGCCAAAGAAAAAAAATTGTTTTTCATTTTTCAGCTTTAAATAGCAACCTTAACATAAATCAGCAGTTGTATTATCCAAAATGCAACTTTAATGCATACTTTTAGGTATGTCGCGAATTCGCGACAACCGGCAGTAGCTCAATATGTTCAATGCAACGCAAGTACGGCATCGCCGCATCAATGAAGCGGATCTCTTCCGGGCAACGTAACTTAGCGTCGTCGTTGTTGTTAAATGCAAGTTTGACTTTATTGCCTCCTACCAATCACGTGACATCGTGTCGGCCACCGTGTTTGCCCTAGACTCCGCATTTCAGTATAGCTGACTTCTTGGAAGCCGACAGAATGACATAAAGACGACGGCACCAAGAAATAAATCTAGCTCACCACGAGACAGAGCCAGTCTTTTGTTCGGATTTTTCTGCGTCGCAAACCGATTGCTCTGCGGAACGATGTGTTCCGTGAAGGTGTCATAAAAAATTTCTTGAAATATTCAATAGGAGCTTGGACAGTGTCACATTGAGGATGAGCGGCTTTCCAGTGTGGTATTTCCCGCTGTTTTTGACAGTGTTTTTTTTCCACCGCACTGCAAGTTTTAGAGAGGCACTAGCTTGGCTGGTCTACCACATCTTCGTCTTCATCCTCACTGCTCGATGAAGACACTCGTGCTTGTGCATGAGGATCGGGATCTACATCGTCGTCTTCGCTGTCATTGAGACAGCTGTCGTCACTTTTATCTTCAGGTGGCAAGCGCGTGCGAAACCTTTTTTTCCGAAAAAAATGAGTGGAATTCCATCATGAACTTGTCATACCGGCAGTCATCACTGATTGACTCAAATGCCGGATGTCGCGAATTCGCGACATACCACAGAAGCGAGGATTGCGCAGGAAATAACGTACTTCAAAACAACATGACATGTCGTGTGCAGCCTCTTGTATGCGTGCACACCGAAACAATTTTGTAGGAGATGGAACTTACGTCCCTCGAGCAAAAAACAACGAAGAAGTGAGAGCTGTTGCACGTGCTTCGCGCTCTCCGGCATCTGATACACAACACTGGGTTCCAGCTTGCAATACCTTACATGCAATGGCGCTAGATGTCTCGTGCTGAAAGCTACATTCGCCGCAAATGCGTGACATCCGCCAGTGAAGGCATCAACGCGTTTCGTGTGCTACTTAATCGGCGTCTTTCGGTATGTCGCGAATTCGCGACAACCGGCAGTAAAGGGCTAGGGATAACAAATACATAAGTACCCAACGAAGTAAACGGGGAAGCGCCAGACGTGTTAATAAAAGGTTGTGGATTCAGATCCCACCGACGGAAAGGGTGATTTTTCGTCCACTGTTATCAATTTCAACGTACGCCATTATTACTACACTACAATTAAAGGGACACTAAAGAGAAACAATGAATCGGTTTAGATCGATAAATCGGGCTCTGAGAACTCTAATGTCGTTAATTTCGCCACCATAGGTTTATTAATAGAGGAGAAAACCAAGGTCAAAGTTTCATTTTTAAATTTCGCGCAGAAATCTTCCCGCGTGACGTCACTGATTTCAAAGTGTATTTATCATATTTTGGCGCCATTTACTCAATAAAATTACCCCAAACTTGGTATGTCAAGTCTCTGGCCCCCTCAGAGGACAATGTACTTCATTTTTACCGATTAGGAACTACGTAGTCCCTAGTAGGCGCCGTCAAACATGTAACGTCACGGCGAATGGTGCGGAAACTTCAAGGTGGCGTCGCCACCCACATTTTGTTTTTGCTTATTTTCGTGCTTACTAAGCATCTTCTCGCAGCAAGCGTGGTGGTTTTGGTATCGTGAAAGAGTACTTTACTAATATGAGAAAAATCGTTTTGCTCTTCAGTGCCCCTTTAAAGACGACAATTAATGTCTGCTATGCTTTCCCTGGCTTAATTGTCTGTTCGATTAATTTGGTTGGGTCTAACAAAGAAACGAGGCCCTCGAAAAAATTCCCATTCGCTCGTTCATTAGGTTTGTACACGAGGCTCACTGTAAGGCAATTCATTTGTCTGAAACACGTTTTGAACTGGTAGTAACAGTAAGTACACACATACAACTACAAACTTAATTTATTCGATGTAGCACGCCACGTATATGTAAATTATCGTTGGTGGATGTGAGCTTCAGTTCAATTAAACTTGTTAAGCGAGTGCATGCTCTCCTTGTTGCTGTATCCTTGTTGCTACGAATTATGAATCCTAACCAACTAGCCCGGCAACGTGCCTTAGCAAATTTCATTTTTTGTACATCGGGCATTCCTTTATGGTACAGCACCGACCCATGCCGCATCGTCCCGCTGATCGCGACAGCGGCCTGCAGAGCTCGGACGCTTGGTTTCTGTATCCGACACAAGGTGTTACCCCCAGAAGTGCGGGCACTGTTCGGACACTGTTTGTCTTCCTTCAACCACGGTGTTCGGATTTGCAAAGGTATGCGATCCGAGTGGCAGAGGCAAACTCGCATGTACAGAGATCAACTGAGGCTGCTTCTGGAACCACGTACAAACTTCAACAACTGGCGGGAATACTCACGACTGGCTGACCGGACTACCGAATTCCTCTGGCAGCAAGATCTGCAGGGGCTGAGGACGCAAGTACAGAAGAAGCCCTCTGCACCATCGAATTCTCTTCACGTTATTGGTGACGTGAACTTGCCCGACAAGGTGCCACAGGTGCTCAAGTGTGGACCTAAGTTCGCCGTAGAGCCACGCAGGACCAGCCCGGAACTTTTAGGGATGGTTCGGCATGTCTCAAAACAAGTCCCTGAAGGCGACGTTGACAGGTGTGTATCCGAAGGTGTCGACGTACTCATGCGTGTCCGTCCTCCGGGAGGCAGCTTTGCCATAACAAGGACTATTAGGCACATGAAGGACAACTCGCTCGCGCTGCTACCGGCCGATAAAGACGGTGGTTTCGCGGTTATGCCCAAATCGTTGTATCAGGAGAAGGCTTCGGAGGCCATTGATTCTGTTTTTGAAACCCACAATGAAATTTCGTTAGAAAAAGTGCGATCTACCGCAAAAAAGCTATGCAAGAGCTTTAATCTTGAAGGCCTGGCTAGATTGATAGAGAAGACAAAAAAAGTGGATCTTGATATATTTTTCACGGCGAAAACGCATAAAATTGACTGCCCTTTCCGAGTGATCATTTCGGAGAATGAAACCTGGCAAAAGTGCATTGCCTTGTTTCTACAAAAGTACTGGAAGTTGATCTCTCTTAACGATCCTTTTTTGGTGAAAAAGTCGGATCAGGTGCTAGATTTTTTCACAGCCAACGAAAAAGCGAATCTTTTAGCATTTCCAATTGATGTCAAAGATCTTTATTACACCCTTCCTCAGGCCGACTTGATGGCGTGTGTGTCCGAAGGTATCGACAGAGTAGATGCGGTTCAATTCCAAAATGCTGCCGAGTGAACAGTTTTTGGAGCTCCTTTGCCTTTATCTTAACTCGACCTATGCGACGTGGAATGGTTACACTGTGAAACAAAACAATGGAATATGCATAGGTTCCTGCATCGCCCCATACTTGAGCGATCTGTTTTTAGCAAGACGAAGCCAGGTTCTTGAAGAGCGTGTGAAGCACACAGATGTTCTTGCTGTTTTTAGGTTTGTAGACGACTATCTGATAGTTGCTAATAATGAACGTAACAATTTTGACGCGGTAGTTTCAGAAACTCTAACCATGTTTACGACGGAGTTATCTCACCTAGTGCTGACGCATGAAGTAGCTAAGGACAACTTCCTAAGATTTTTAGACCTCGGGCTGTATTTTTCGCCGGCAGGAGTGTGCTGGAGCTATGAACCGCGAGGAAATAAACCCGTCCTCCCGTTCACATCCGCTCACTCAAAATTGGTAAAGCAAGCTGTGATAAATTCCTGTTTTCAAAATGCAATGATGAAGTCGTGTCACCACAAGCTTGATGCAAGCTTGTGGGCCCAGGCTAAACGTTTAACGGATTCTGGTTATCCCACGCACCTGTTGACCGCCGTTGCCGAAAATGTGAGCAGGAAGGGAAGGGCAAACGCCGGGGAGCCGGCAGCCGCTACTAAGACTTCCAAGGTTGCTGTAGTGCCCAACATGCATGCCATTTCACATAATTTGCGAAGGATAGCGAGGAAGGCCGGTGCGGACGTGGTTTTTTCTGTTCCCGAATGATTACAAGGGATGTGCGGAAAGGTAAATGCTGAGAGTAGCGGGAAGCGGGGTTGTGCGATCAAGCACCGGGAAAAATTTGTCATTTGCAGTCGAGGAGTTGTGTATTGTATCCCTTTGACATGTGAACGCGTATACATAGGCCAGACTGGAAGGTGTGTGAACCAAAGACTTAGGGAGCACCAGTACAATGTAGAAAAAGTTGTATCTGGTCATTTAGGAATTCACTGTCAGAGGTGTGGTTGCGCCCCAATGTTTCCAAATACCCGTATTCTCGGTAGGGCCCGCGGCAGAACCACGCGAGAAATAATTGAAGCCTACGAAATCGACAAAAATAAAGAAAAATGTGTGAGTGTGCCTTCTTTGGCTCTGTCAGCTAAAGAAAAGATGTATCTGGAATCTTCGCTTTGTACGTTGGCGGGTGCAGATTGTTGTGATTAGTGATGACACGTGCAGGTGTTGTGCTGTATCTTTATATGTTTTTCTCTCGGTTTTATCGATTCACTGTTATTGTATATAAGGCATGTGTGATCGCAAATAAAACCATTAGTTGCAAGTTAGCGCTGTGTCTGTGCGTCCCTCTTCTCTGTCCTTGTCGTGGTGCGCTACGTCGTACGAATTATGAATCCTAACCAACTAGCCCGGCAACGTGCCTTAGCAAATTCGAAAGGGAGTCAATGAACAATACTGCAGGTAGTACTCTCTGACTGGATGTTTTTGTGAGCCATTAAGACGCGATTGTACAAGCACTTATGGGACAAAAATTGTGTTCCACAAAACTAAACGCAAAGGGCACACTAATAATTTCGCGATGTTGAAATGATGAGTCTGTTTTCTTTCTTCGTCTCTGTCTAGTCGCGCTTACCACTCTTCATGGATGAGATTTCACAAAATTTGCGTGTAACTTGTAATATGCAGCAAAAAAATTGTTTCACTCTTTCGCGAACGGCATGCCAATTACAACTCATGCGGACTAACAGCGTGCACGTTTTTTACAACTGCAACGGTGTACGTACTAGACGAAGTTACTTCCGCAGCCTGCACAGCGCGTACTGTAGACATTCTGGACTTGCTTGAGCAAGGTGCTCTTGATGTTTCAATAAAAACAGCGAACATCTTCAGGCTAGAAAAACCACATTACACGCTATCATACGGTCTGAGTTGCAGAATTTTTTAGTTTGCTTTGTGTATCGTTTGCTAGAATGGCAGCCCGGGGACGTTGCTTCGCTACGCTTGCGATAGATGGCACGACACGTAATGTAAATATGGCAGTGCACTTTGAATTCATCGTGTTCTGGTCTATACAGAGGAATGCAAGTCCTTCACACCCAAAACCATGTACTACATAACGAATGATCATGCTTAGGGTGCTTCAGACAAAGTTATAGAACTTGCGAGGCTTCCAAAGTAGGGTAAAACAGAAGCCGATCCACAATGGGGAGGATTTTAGCACTCTAGCTTATATGCTGTTGCAGTGTTCTCCTTTAGGGGATACATCATTCACCCGCGAACATGACTGGGACGATAGCCTGCGGGATCGATTCCCGTGAACATGCTTATGTCATCTGCAAAATATCAGCAGCGAATATAGCTTGGGGCGAAGTTTATATGAATTTTAAAATTCGCGTGCGTGATCCAGCGCTATGCACCGCACCGCTCCTCGCGACATTGACACCCTTCAAAGTGACTCGACGGTGACCCCCCTACTTACCTGACGTAGACACGCTGTGGCCGATACAAGTTATGATGACTTCATTGTCGCCATTTCTCTATTGCGCCAGCAGACTACATTATGGCGGCTGCTCGCGAGTCCATGGCCGCGGCGCGCACGCATTGAAAGTTTTGTGTTTGGCTACACTGCTTTCCCGTTTTCTGTTCAAAAGTACTTATTGATTGCTTTGTGCTGTCTGAGCTGCGGACCGCGCGGAATTGCATCACAGTATTGTGCGCTGACGTGGTCGAGCGTTGCACACCCTAGGTGGTGATAGTTGTACCCGGCACCTGTACTTTTTGGAGCTCTCACAAACCGAGACCGAGACTGATCAGTAATGAGGAGCCTGTAAATAATTATCTGTGCGCGCTTCAGCAAACGATGTGTTGTGCTATGACTAACATGCCCCCAGCAACATATAGCAGCAAAAAAACTCGAGGCCAGAATGTTTGTGCGAGTACCCTTTGGAGTATTGCTTACTGTAGTATATGTACTATTGCGCTCAGCATGAGCTACAGCGCCGGAACGCGTGGCCAAGCGCATTGGAATGTTGTACAGTGGCGCCGTTCGTGACATGTTTTCGAGTTACCAAGGGAGGATTTGGCTGTTCCTGCGAGTGCCCATCTCCTCCACTTGCTTTGGCGCTCTCCCTCATTTTGCCCTGTCGTCATATCAGCTTCGAAAATGATAACTGCCATTGTGGCTTGACGCCGAAACATGGAATTTTTTTGACTAAGGCAAGATAAAGGCAAAAAGTTTTTTCAAATAAAGGAAGGCGAAGGTAAAAGCATGCAAGTGGGAGCTCGTACTGAGCGCGATAGTACAGTTTCAAGTATTCGGCAGTAAGTGATAGTTCCTGAAAAGAGAGCAGTTGAACAACGTAGGACGAATCTTTGAAATTGGCTTTCTTGGTTTGCCCGCCACGGTGGTCTAGTTATGGCGCTCGACTGCTGACCCGAATGTCGCGGGATCGTATCCCGGCCATGGTGGCTCGATTTTCGTTGGCGGCGAAAGTTAAACCCCGTATATTAAAAAAAAAAGCTTTGGTTTGTGTTTCTACTCCTAAAACCAATTAATGTGTACACCAATACGAGTGTAATGCAGTTGAAACTCGATTTAACGAAGTGATCGGGACCCGCGAATAAGTTCGTTAAATTGGGAACTTTCTTAAGACCGGAAGAACGAGAAATTTCGTAAGAGGGAACGACAAATTTACTGCCTAGTGGAAAAGAACATGATATTCGCCTGCGCGCACTTCGTGAGCTGCGGGAATACACAATTTCCGTAGCTGGCCAGTGAAATCAAAGCGTCCTCGGCAGCCTCGTGGACCCCAGCAAACTGCCTCAGAAGGTTGACGGCGTCCATGACCTGGCTTGCTGTGGGCACGGGAGCTTCCACAGTATCCGGATTGTTCGCATCTTCAGACTTCTCTTGTGGCCGGAAGCAAGCTGCACTATCTCCAGTTGTCGAGAATTTCTGTTAGGTCAGTGTCCGCGTCTGCATCGGTGATCACGAAGTCGTCGAAGTTATGATTTGTGGCCACCTCGTCACGCCTACGAAGCTCTTCCCAACAACTGGGCGATGCCTTTCTGCTCGTGTTGCGGGCATTGGAGCCCGATGAAGCATCGAATAAGCCTGGCAGCACACGTCCAGGCTACGTCTAGCATTTATGGCGCCTAGAATGTTTGGCAGTTCTAGACGCCATATATGTGGAATAACCTGTTTTTTATGCATTTTTTCTTCGAAATGCTTCGTTAAATTGGGTTTGGCGCCTAAGCTTGTTTCGCTATTTCAAGTTTTTAAAAGCATTAAGCCTATGGGCAACTGCGTGGGGTATCCGAATTTGTTCGTTAAATTGGGAAATTCATAAAATCGGGTTTCGTAAAATCGACTTTCAACTGTACTAGAGAAAGTTTGACGTTATACAAGTGGGCCTTCGACTCAGAGGATAGCAACAATGCATGAATTTAGTCCACCCGGAATTTTCCCTACGAAAGGTTGCTGAAAAAAGTGACAAAGAATTTTTGTCATACATACTTCTGCAAGCCTTCATTAAATCATCTAGACTCGTGCCTCCCCTCCCAACCATTTTCATCCCCTCTCCATGTGTAGCGTAGCAAACTTTACAAAACCTAGCTAACCTCCGTCCTTTCTCCTATCTCTTGTTAAAGCCAGCTATTTGCTGCATATTTTGTGCAGTCGAGGCCCGTGTGCTTGTATTTAGGTGCATGTTAACGAACCCCGCGTGGTCAGAAGCCTCCCCTACGACTTGTCTAGTAACTCTATCGTGGTTTTGGGATGTAAGACTCCAATAATTATACTATTCAAATAATAATTTGAATTCATGCCTGTCTCTCATTTAAAGTGCTGTTTTCGTAAAGCTATGCCATCAACGCAGCAGCTATGTTAATTTAAGTGCATGGTAAATAACCCCACGGTAAGCGAATGAATTTCGAGTCATTCATTTTGACATACCTCTGTCATTGTTATTTGGCATGTGAAGACTTCGAAAACATTCTGGCAATTTTAATGTTAAGTGTGCTTGATTATTTCTGTTTGAAACCAACAACGTACGATTGATAACATTATTAGTTCTGGCACGTTATATATTTTCCGGAACATACGTGAGAGTGCAAACATGGGTGAGGCTTCAAGGCAAAATTTGTTTCGGGGTCAGTTAGAAGCAACGTTTACTAATAATATTTGTGTCTTGAATCATTTTGAATGTGCTTGGCTAGATTGCACATTATGTGCTTTCCTGTGTTTCCTGTCTTTCAGAAGTAGTTTGTCCCTGCTGACTTCAACTATCACATGCACTTAATGCTGGGTTGGTGACTGAAGCTCAGGAAAATATTTTTTCTTGCTTGCAGGTCTCCATTTTCTAGTCAAGGAGACAGCTCGCCACCTGACACACCACCTCCTCTTGAGCTTGAGATGTATGTAGTTTGTACTAGGTCACATATTTTCTGCTGGTTTTGCATGTTTATTTTTAGACGTGCTAACTATATTAAAGGGACTGACAACCGATTCTTCTTGACCCTGTTTATTGTGGCAAAATGGAAAGCTCCTCCTCTGTAGTGGTTAAACCTGTAGTGGTTGATTCCAAAAATATGTGGATATTTTGCAAGCAGGATATTTCGTACTAAGAAGCCACTAAAGTAGTTACTCCTTCAGCACTGTTGTGAAGGTATGGTGAAGCCAATAGTCCTCCTCGCAAACCGCTCATAACGCTCAACGTTCTGATTTCACAGGAGGTAGTGCAGCTCTAGTTAATCACATTCATATTGATATTTTCTGCTGTTCTTCAAATAAAAAGCAGGTAGAATAAGTTTTCTAAGCGCTCATTGTCACGTGTGGTTTCTTCACTGCCTTGCGAGACAGGCGCTCTTTCCCTCCACGATGAGCTCCCATGAGGCGCTCATTGTATTTCTCCAACTCGAGGGCAGGTGCCGCTGGGCGCCCAGCTAACAACGTTCTTGCTGCTGCTGCTCGTCAGCATTGGATAATGCGTCAAGCGATGGCGACACCACTCTTGTGCTCAGTGTTAATGAAGGCATATCTGCACGTTTTTAGTTAGAAAAGATTATAATATAAAAACTGTACTGCATTTCAGCACTAAAATAGAGACAGTTGACAGCATACACCTGTAAAAGGTAATGTGATGGGGGTCATATGAATTCTCACTTGTTTGCCGGTTGCGGTGCCTAAAGTAATTTTGAGTGAAGAAATAAAGTATGAGTCCTCATTTAGTGAGAAAAACGGTTCGTTTTAGCTACTACAGTACACAATCTTCCCATCAGTGGGGTTATCTCAATTCCTCTTCAGAGTGGCCTGTCTGTAAAGCAACCTAAGCATGCTTTCAGCCGCCACTGTAGCAAAGGCACATTAGGACAAGATTTAGACTTGAAACCGTTCTGACCCTGCCATGCTTGTGCACACTCACCACCAGATGCCCGTTTATATTTGTCATCTCATGAACTCTAATCTTAATCTGCTGTAGCCTGTTGGAGGAGGGCACTAAAGGCGCCAAATACACTGTTGATGGTATTTAGTGTGTGTACACAAAAGGTATACCGCAAACATGCTGAAGCTGCAAACAGGCAGTTCATGCATTGTTGCAGGTGACGCTAGTGCAGAGGGAATTACAAGAACTACCGATGTTTTGAAAGAGCGCCAATCAAGCCGCTCGTAATCACTAAAACGCAACTCACTGATACAATGTGTTCCTTGATGTGGTTTTCAGGTACCAAAAATAATGAAGTGCCAAATTTTAGGGCAACCTAAGATGGACCACAAAGAGGGGATGAGACAAGCACAGCGCCAGTGCTTGTCTGCTCTTTGTCGTCTGATTTAGTCTGCACCTTCAATGTAGCGTACCAACTAGGCCCAAGTGAATATTTATTGTTTTTTGTTGTTAATGATTTGTGTTGCAGGCCAGATCCTGCCAGCCATAGAAGAACAACTGGTATAGCTGAATACAGCATATGAATTTAAAGCCGATTAACGTATTTACTTGCGTAATGAACGCAATTTTTCTCAAAAAAAAAAACAAAGGAAAGTCGGGGGGCGGGGGGGGGGGGGCGTTTGTTATGCATGTATATTTTACGAAAGCTTTCCAGGATAACTAAAAAAACGCCATGATTAAAAAAAGTTGGGATAGCTTACCTTTTGCAGTAAACATACGCGTACACTAATTCTTAGTCCTGCCATGGACACATCACAAACTAGTGAAAAATCTACTACATTTTATTTGCAGCAGGGAGGCGGACGCTGACAAATTAATGTGCGCCTTCTCAAGCACAATGCATTGCGCTGCATGGAGCGTGTCATCCACCCATTACTTGCTTTGAAAGTGGTTTTCGCGAAGCCATGCTTCCTGGCCGTGGCTGACATGTGCGTCCTGATCATTTCATGCGAAACTGCGCAGCCTTCCTTTCGAAGGTCCCGAACAAATACTAAGACGTCTTCTTTCGCACCAGGAAGCTTTCAGGTCTTCCTCCCCTGAAGGCGCGCCGCTCCCAATTGAAAACACGCCGCTTGTCATGCTGCTTCCGCCAGTAACACACACAGACTTCGTCAGTTTCGGAATGCTTACCACCAGCAGAATTCCCGTGATCAACTACGTAATGCTTCACAGCCTGTAGCTCATATTTCAGCCCGTCGCCCATGGCAAGATGCAAGACTGGCTAAAAACAAACTGACAACACTATCAGAGAGTGGGAATGGTTGGTAAAAAAAAGAAAAGTAGGGTTAGAACCCGTGTCACTGTTTAGCGTCATTTTGGTTGGCCAGCCTCGGAAACTGAACCGCTTGGTTGTAGAGGTTACCATAGAAGAAGCACTATATTTTTCAACCCTCGCCATCAAATGTCTATTCCCTCACCTTTGACTTTCTCCATGCCCTCCCGCAACCGTGCTGGTGCCGCCAGTTGCCACCAGCTCCTTAGTATTTCGTATTAGCAGGAGGTGACTGTTGGCTGGCGTGCACAATTTCATGATCTTTGCTTGCTGTGTGCTTGTGCGCTACAATGTCTCTGCACTCGCACCGTTTGTGAATCCTGCTGTGGTGCACGAATACATCTAAAACAAGTACGGAATGAGAGGGACGCACCGTGCACAGATAGAAAGGAAAACAAAGAATGGTGCACGGCAGCGGGCTGGGAGAGGGATCGACTCGGGGGGAGGGCGGGGGGGGGGTGTTCATTACGCGGGTAAATACGGTATATTACTTATTGTACATCTGTATCGCTGCAAGAGCATGGCTTTCAACACAACAAGGAATAGGAAGGGGAGGTTCAGCACATTGTAATTTGTCCTTATGCGAAGTCATGCTGTTGTAGCCGTGGATTTTATAGCGACTATCCATATCTATGCGTTTCTGCATAGATAGGGATAGTCGATATCAGCCATGTGTTTATATGGCTGAGCGGCTATACCAGCAACATTTGTAAGTTTTCCTAATTTTGTGCAGAATGCTGTAACGAAGTGCTCATATTTTTTTTTAATGCAGCAACTACGGCACACCGTTGCCACCTGCCGTGGAAGTCTCCAGTCCTATGAGGTACCTTCGTTACATATTTCGGAAATTTATCTTTTCTGGTATTATGTGCCATAATTCACATTTTCTTCAAAATGCAGTCTCCATGGTATGCTCTTCTCAGACGTGGCTAGGCCAGTGGGGTATGTTTATTGCATGATGTGGAGAGTTTTCATTCCCTATAGAATGTCCAACTTTTATATTTGAAACACAGTCACCAGGATACACTTTCTCCACCTGCTGCAGAAGTGGTTAGGCCTGAAGGGTATGTTAATTCGGTGATGTTGAATCGTGAATAGTCACGAGAGTAGTTACATGATGTTATATGATTGTATTTACGTGGCTAGTTACGTCACGTTACGTGATTTTATTAACGTGAGTGTTACGTGGTTTTTAGTCACTTGACTGGATGTTACGTGATGTTACGTGACTTAAACACGTGAATAGTTGTGGCGTGATTATTGACACGGGACTAATTATTACGTGATGCTTCGCACCAGTGGTGCCATGCCTGAAGGGATTACGGAGCTGGGTGGCCTTTTTTGTTTCTCTTTATTTTTCTATTTCTTTTTCGCCCTCTTTTTTTTAAATGGATGTGTTTTATGCCGAGGTCCACCAAGATTTTAGTGACGTATTTCCGTAACAGATACGACGTTGATAAAATGGACGTTTACGGATGACAAAGAAAAAAATGTTAAGAAAACGTTCCTCCAACGGGAATCGAACCTAAGACATTTAGCCGCGACGATAAGCGTGCGCCCTACCCCCGAAGCTACCGAGATAGTTGCACGCCACTCCACAAACGCGCCTTACATAACTCACACATTCTCTTTTCCACAGTGCTCTCTGTTAGCGCGGCTAGCGGGGCTCGATGGTGCCACCGTCTGTGAGCGGGGATGTGAAGTAATGCGGCATGACACTCACTAGCGCGGACAGAGAACGATTCGGCGACGACGCAGGTAAACCATGGCCTCACAATTTGCTCGCTTACGCGCAATATTGAAGGCCATTGTTAAATAGTCTCGATGCCAGCAACGAACGCTGGCCGTGCGAGCATCGCGAAGTTGCGTTTCGTTCTAGTCCGGCCGTTGTGTTCAACTCTTTACCATGCCGCGGGATGGTGACCTTAGCCGAAGTGCTGCGTCCAATCAGCGGCGCTCTTCTGGCTGTCACATCACGTCTTTCTGATTACGCTCTCACTTTTAGCTATTACAGCTACGAGAAGGGTTTGTTTAATCATTGGTCATGGGCGTTAGTTGTCGGGATGGAGATGTGCCAACAAGCGTCAACGTGGGTGCATCCACGTTAAACAGTGCTATAGCTGCAGAACACCAATAGACATTGTGCAAGCTCTCTTCTATCAATGTACAGTGAACATTCAACTACATCTGCAAGGACACGTTTTACTTTTGTGCTATACCGATTACTATGATAGAGGGATCAACCATGTTTTTGTCATCCTTTCCTGTCTTTCTTTCTCTCTATTTCTTGCTTCCTCTTTCTCTCTATCACGTTCTTCCTCTGTCTTTATGTCTTCCTTTGTCTTTCTTTTCTCCCAAATTTTTTTTTTCTCTTTACGAGCTCCTAAAGGCTCTTCTAGAAAGGGCTCAACATCAGGCCGGAGTCTGTTGCTTCGTCGAGGCGTTCCGGTATCCCGAGGGGAAGGCCTAGTGGCAGTGAGCATCCACCACGACGGGATAATCTAAAACTCGAGGAAGGTGTGGACGACGGCGGCCGAAATAGTGCAGCAAGCGGCGATGGCATTGGCCTTGCTGGAGAACGGGAGTTTCACAATTTACAGCAAGTTGAGATTTCCAATCAGAGCATTTGCCAAGGGCACCATCTCGGAACCGGCCTTGTGGATGCTTCGGCACAAGAACTTGAAGTCGTGCACACTCCTCTGGTTACCAGCTCACATGAGACTGATCGAGAGAGCCCCACCCAGTCTTCGTGATTCGTCCAACATAGCTGCGCAATGACTAGTGCACCGCGTAACTACTGGGAGGCGCGGCGCTGAGGTTTTGGTGTCGCGAGTGCTGCAGATACGGTGGTGTCACACGACAGAAGCACCACACAACAGACACGTGCGGCGTGTAGAAAAGGACGACGTTGGCGGAGCACAGCACGTGGAAATCGGACGAAGAACCAGTGAGATGGTGGCACGGGAGACGGAAGAAGACGACGACGGGCTCGAATGCGAGGAGTCGGACTCGGAGAGCCCGGAAGAAGAACACGCTGGTGTCAGGGGCAGTGTCGTCGGCTTACGAAGCCGAACACGAAGGGCCCGACAGCGTCGAAGGCTCTCCAGACGGCCTCGGAAACAGGCGTTCGTGGGTACGAGGCGTTCCCGCTGTCGGACCAGCTGGTTCCGGTTCGTGTGGAGCAGACTTAGCCGTCCCGGTTGGGGGAGTGGGTTCCTGCTACCGGTTGCCTGCCACGGGACGAGCACGAGTGCCTACCACCAACCTCCATGCTGCGTACGTGGGCCGGGAGGTCGTCGGCATCCTGTGCCTGAGGGTGCTGCCTTCCACGACCTCTGCGATGACTTGACTCCTCGTCCGCTCCACGAGGGCCCTCGCCGCCGACGCAAGTGCCGAACAACAACGAGACCGCCGCTCACGTCCACTCAAGCGTCGCACAACCGGTGACTGTTTTCGTCTTTGGAACGTTCTACGGAACATTGATCAATCCTAATGCACCGGCCGCTATAGCATTAACCTAGGCTGAGCTTTACTCTATTTGTTTCAGTAACTTGTATTTTTCCTTGTCTTTTTCGTGTCTGATAAAGTTTTTTTGTGTGTGTGCATTTAAAATAGCTCCTTCCTTTCCCGGTCAGAGGCCTTGCCTCAATTGAAAGAAAACACGACAAAAAAACCTGCGTAACAAATTGGCGTCCGCGACAGGACGGGACAGGTCGAAGCCATTTTTTTTCTATTTGCACGACTAGACAATCACCCCTACCAGTACAGTAGGATTTATAGCATTGGGCGAGCGCTTGGGGTTGCAGGGCGCGGAACTGAAAAAAGTGGGTAGATGAGCAGACTGAAAGGGCTCAGGAGGAGGCTAACAAAGCGCGTGAGGAACGGGTCGCAGAGCGTGAAGCAACAAAGCAGATTGGCGCTTGAACAGAGAGCACTGGAGCTACGCCTTAAGATAGTTGAAACTGGAGGTTCCACCGAGTCAACAACTCGCATCCGAGAAACATAGAGAACACGTCCACTAATCGTGAGCCCTCACAGTTTGATTCCCGTGTTGAATGGGAACCGGGATGATTTGGAAGCTTACTTAAAGCGATTTGAGGTGGCTGCTAATGGTCAAGATTGGCCTAAAGAGAAATGGGCCACTGCCCTGAGATTTTGCGTGGATGGTGAGGCATTAAAGGTGTTTGGCCGTTTGTCACCTGAAGACTCGCTGAACTATGAGTCTGTGAAAAAGGCGTTGCTCCAGCGTTTTCTTTGTACTGCTGATGGATACCGAGAAAAATTCGTCGCAATAGGCCCCTCGACAATGAGACTGCTAAGCAGTACGCTACTAGGCTGTTTAGTTTTTTTGATCGATGGGTAGAGATGGCCGAGCACGGTAAAACATTTGAAGCAGTGCGAGATTTGATAGTCGCAGAACAGCTTCTCAACAACTGCCATAGCCGTCTTTCTTTGTTTTATCGCGAAAGAAACTGCAAAACGGTTCAACAAATAGCAGAAGCGGCTGACCATTTTATGGAAGCCCAGCGGAAAAACAACCTGCTTGTTTTTCGGGAAAAAGAAGAAAGCCGACAGAAAAACCTTGGCGAACCTGGCAAGTCCCCAGCCGAATGTTTCGTGTGTGCAAAGCAGGACACCAATCGTCAGACTGTCGCACGGAAGTCAGCCAACCCTATTGTGGCTCCTGCCGGAAAGCGGGTCACGACACTCAGTCCTGCAGACGGAATGGTGGAGGAGGAAAGGTAGCTACAGCTTGTGTTTCGTCACCAGTCGCTGTTTCAGGACAGGGGAGGTCGGGGGGCTCCAGTCAAGGTACAAGGCGAGCGTGCGGACATCCACTGGAATCTACAACCTGCCTGTCTTGCCAGGGGAGGTGTTCGGACAGACGGTTTCAGTGCTACGGGACACGGGCAGCAACAGTGTGGTAGTACGCAGGTCTTTGGTCCCCGATAGAGCTTTGATCGGCACCAAAGCAAAGCTGCTGCTCGCGGATGGGAGTACGATTGAAGCTCCGGAAGCGGAGGTTACCATCTTTTCAAAACCTCTTTCAGTGGGCGAGGTGTGGTGAAATGTTTGGAAAACCCCCTGTACGACGTCATAGTCGGCAATGTCCCTGGGGCACGGGACACACGGACCCCGATCCTAAGTGGAAGAACCTTACGAAAGTCACGGAAGGCGACCATCGATTCCCGAGACAGGAGCGCAAGCACACGTCGATAAGCGGAAAAAATCCGGCGGTCGTTGGTGCGAAAGTCGTGAAGGAGCACCACAAGAGTGATCTGGCACTACTGAACGTGTCAAGGCAGGTGTTCCAAAGGGAGCAAGAACAAGATTCGAGTCTGCAAGTTTGTAGGAAGAAGATTGGCCGGACCATTGTTGGCACTGGGTCCACAGCACAGTCGTTTTACACCGAGAAAGGAATCCTGTGCCGCTGTTACCAGTTCTGTCCAGGGAATACGGTTGCACAAGCGGTAGTTCCCAGAAGTCTTCGGGCCCAAGTATTGGTACTAGCCCACGAAAATCTATTGTCTGGTCATCAGGGAATAATGAAGACCACTGAAAGAATACTCATTGCATTTTACTGGCCCGGAGTGCAAGCGGATATTCAAATATTTGTCCGGTCATGCGAGTCTTGCCAACGAACCATAGCGAAGGGAAAACTCGGCAAAGCGCCGCTTGGACGCATGCCACTAATTGATACACCATTTAAGCGAGTGGCCGTGGACCTAATTGGTCCGTTGTCACCGATCTCGAGCAAAGGGAACCGATATATTCTGACGCTGATCGATTTTGCCACTAGATATTCTGATGCCATACCACTACCTGCGCTCAATTCGGCAACGGTGGCCGAAGGGCTGCTGAAAATGTTTTCCAGAATCGGTTTCCCGCGAGAGATTCTTTGTGACAACGCATCTTGTTTCACATCCAAGTTGATGAAGGATGTGAATGAAATGCTAGCTGCAAACACCTCAGCTGCGCACCATATCACACACTGTGCAACGGGATGGTAGAACGTTTTAATGGCACGTTAAAATGAATGCTACGCATGTTGCGCCAAGAGCAACCAAAGATGTGGGAACGATATCTCGCTCCTCTTCTGCTTGCTTACCGCGAGGTGCCGCGGACAAGTCTCGGTTATTCACCTTTCGAGCTCATATACGGGCGACAAGCAAGAGGTCCGCTAAGTGCACTGAGGGAGCTGTGGACTAAAGACGAAATAAGCGAGGAAATGAAAACCACGTACCGATATGTCTTAGATCTGCGGGAGCGGCTAGAAGAAACGATACGCCTCGCGCATCAAAACTTGAGCAAAACCCAAGCCTAACAAATAAAATGTTATGATCGGAGGAGTTATCGCCGTCAACTGAAGGTGGGAGATCGAGCGTTGGTATTGCTTCCAACCAAGCAGAATAAGCTGCTGATGCACTGGAAAGGACCGTTCCTCGTCTCGGGCAAGAAAAATGACTTTGACAATTGGGTTGGATGTTGGCGACCGCAAAAAACTGTTCCACATCAATACGCTGAAACGATACGAGGAGAGAGAACCGACAGCCACTTTTCAAGCGTCGACATTCGTTGTGGTTGACGAAGAGGAGACTGACAACCCGATTGAATATCTGCAGCCATGAAAAGGACTCGGAATTGAAGCCGTCCGAAAGTCGGAAGACTTGACCAACCTACAGATGGAACAAGTAGAGAGCGTGCCGAACAAGCACAAGGATGTCTTCTCCGAGACTCCGGGGTGAACAAACTTGGTGGAATGCCGACTTGAACTAACGACACCAGACCCCATAAACACACCGCAATATCCCTTACCTTTGGCCATGCATGAGGTCGTCGAAAAAGAGGTGAAAGATATGCTGGAGCTTGTAGTGATAGAACAACCACAATCTCCTCATAATTCACCTCTCATCCTGGTAAAGAAACCTGATAAGACCTATCGGGCGTGCATCCATTTCCGACGTATAAACAGCTTGCTGATACCTGATGCCGAGCTTATCGCGAGAACAGACGTGATGTTTGCAGACGTCGGAACTAAAAAGTACTTTTCAAAGTTAGATTTGACGAAGGGATATGGGCAGATGCCCCTTGAAAAACAATCCCGAGAAATAACCGCTTTTTGGACCAAATCAGGCCACTATCACTTTCTCCACATGCCATTTGGGATAAAGACGTCATCGGCTATTTTTACACGGCTGATGAGGGCTCTGCTGGTTGGAATCCCAAATGTCGTCCATTACATAGATGATGTACTCATCACCACCCACACGTGGGATGAACATCTGGAGACGCTCGAACAACTGTTCAGGAGAATACGGTATGCATGGCTTCACAGTCAAACCCAAAAAATGTCAAGTGGGAGCACGCGAGATCACTTTCTTGGGCCATGTCTTAGGAAGTGGTGAGGTTCGTCCAATGGAGAGCATGGTTGCAAAGATCCTGAGGGTGCTGCCTTCCACGACCTCTGCGACGACTTGACTCATCGTCCGCTCTACGAGGGCCCTCGCCGCCAAAGCAAGCGCCGACCAACATCGAGACCGCCGCTCACGTCCAGCGTCGCACAACCGGCGACTGTTTTCGTCTTTGGAACGTTCTACGAAACATTGATCAATCCTAATGCACCGGTCGCTATAGCATTAACCTAGGCTGAGGTTTACTCTATTTGTTTCAGTAACTTGTATTTTTCCTTCTCTTTTTCGTGTCTGATAAAGTTTTTGTGTGCGTGTGTGCATTTAAAATGGCTCCTTCCTTTCCCGATCAGAGGCCTTGCATCAATTGAAAGAAAACACGAAATAAAACCTGCGTAACAGTATGTTAATAATAGAAAGCCGCATATGCAAAAGTTACCGTATTCGATAAATATAGTGACATTATTGTTGAGATCACTTCTGCGCGAGTGCGCAGCAACTTATTGGCGTCAACCAGGGTTTCGGAACAAGCTTCTGCTGGAAACAGACCCTGATATGACGTATCACCTCCCGGCTAATATCAACCGAAGAGATACCAGTGTGTTCCACCGGATTAACCGGAGTGTTGCTTTCACTCGACGCTACACGCACCTAATGGGCCGTGCGGACAGCCGGAACTCTGGACGCCACCGATTGTGTGAAATTTTAGCACATGTACTTTATGATTTTCCACTTTACGTGGCACAACAGAAGACGCTAGCTTCAACGGTGGCAGGTAACGGAGTCGAGACAGTTAGTGAAAGTTGTTTTTTCGTCCGCAAAGGGCGATCAGGCAGTACCAAAAACTGCAAATAGGGTTCTTCTGTATTTTCTCAACAGCACTGAACTGGACACTAATCTGTAAGGAAATCGCCAAATGACTGTTCAACATATGCATCACCTGTTCCTGTCCCCATTATCACACAACATCACTATTTTTTTTCCTTTTCTTTTCCCCTGTACAGAGTAAAAGGCCCGAGCACACTAGCTCAGGTCGGCCTCTCTGCCTTTTAATAAATTTTATCTCTCTCTCTACCGGGTTGTTGCTCGGTTTCCGACGTCACGACGGCCCTTTATAGCCAGTGCCGAAACTAGACAAAGTGTCCGACCACTGGTTCAACTGTATTTCCTAAAGGATTAGACGATTGGAACCTTTATTTCTGAAGTATTCTTAAACATTTTTACCTTTTTGCAAATTACAGTCATGTGTTTCATTGGTGCTTGTTCATAGTTTAACGCCATGGCACCTTAACGCCCGACTGATGAAGAAGCGAAAGTTTCTGTACTCATAAACCTGTAGTTGAGGATGAATGCCATAGTGGACGCCGTGGCAATAGATTCCGTTCGGAGAACGCCCTAAAAAAAAGTCGTGTGAAAAAAAACGCTGTAAAGACGTCGAATTCAGCAGGAATTCAATGCCGTCAAGCAAACTAAAACTGCTGAAAATATGTGCGTGCTCTAAAGTTTACCGTTCTGTATGAAAGACACAGTATTAATGCGACGCCGCGTCTTATGCCTTGTAGTCAAAGGCAGTCGTATTTTAAATATACGCTGCAAATCGATGGGTCAGTCATTGAATAAATACCCTGCCATCTTTAAACTTTTCTAGCCTTATAGCGAAGCGCTGAAGCTACTCGTATGAAAAGGTTCATCAACGAAGCAGTTTAGTAAACCCGGAAGGATAGCTGGGAATATGGAGTGACGTTCGTTGTTTTTAAACACCGACATTCACCTGAATTTCGTTTAATTTCTTCAACTGAAAAAATGCCAACCCGGATGAGGTTCCGGGCTCGCGATGGAAAACATCTGTGAAATATTCTCTATTGTTTCGTCGAGATACGGCAGGGTGATGGTCCGTCGAACCTTTCTTCACTAGAAATTCCTTAATGTTTCATTCCGGGGTCATACGTCAGAGCTAATTAAATACCGTCAGATGTTTCTCGAAACAACTTCACTTCCTGTTAATTAAATTAATGGTGAAATCTGTGCCTACAGAAACGCATTGATTAAAACGCAGCTAGTGTTGCTGAGGTTCAATCTGTTCCTTTGAACTCCGCGCGTGAGCAATAAATAAGCACGATATGAAGGCTTCTGCAACGCAATTTTTATATGCTGCCGACAAAAAATTCCGTTGATACGAGTATGGAGCCTATGTCATAGCAGTGAAACTTGGAAGCGTTAAAATACACTCATAGGGCAACCTGTCCCACCACTACAGAAACAGAAGAAAATGTTCGTGTCTTGATTCTCGTAACTGAGTAGCTAAGAACAATTATTGGTGTTTTTGGTCCCAGAACCAATATATGATTATAGAAGACGCCGTAGCAGACAGTTCCTGTAATTGCGGCCACCTGGGGTTCTTTAATGTGGTCTTTATCAAACGGGCTTCCAGCATTTTGCCTTCACCGAAATGCGGTCACTGCGGCCGGGATTCGAGTGGGCTACAATCGTGTCAGCAGTCGAGCACCATCACCACTAGACAACCACGATGGGTTCACTGTGTAGCTGTAGAACTGGATGACCGAGGGAACAATACATCTGATGAAGCTGTTAGGAGAACGCTTACCTAGTTTAACCTTACCAAACTCTTTGGCACCCAGTTGAGGTGAGCATTTGTGTCCGCTGAAGGAAACTATATCAAGTTGTACATTGTCTTTCCACGAAGACGTTTAGTAGGCCACCAGAGCGACGTAGAATTCCGCGTACCTTCTACGTGCGAGAATGTTTAAGATTTCCCTCGAAAACTTAGGCGCGTATAATTAATACATTTCTCGGCACTGTGCCAAGAAATCTGGCTCTACATTTCTTGCGCACACACCTAGGCAACCGACCACGAGACATATGTCGCTGTAATTATCGCGTTTACTCTGTTATGTGGGGACGCTGGCTGCGCCAAATTGCACTGCCATCGTCACCATCGGGGCCCCGCGCATGCGTCCGTGCCATGGGCAGCCAGCCTCGGCCTGAGCCGAGGGCGATGAACTAAGAGCAGTTGGTCTGCAGCCCTCGGCTAGCAAATGTTTGTTGTATTGAATACCTCTCGCACCCTATGTCGTCTCTGAGAACCTCAGTTGGCTAGTGGCTCTCAAGCCGCGGCCCTGAACCCATAGTTGGTATACCGACAGTGCACAGAGTTGTGCATATATTACACGGCTTGAGGATCGATTGATAAGCGATCGTTCTAATTAAAGCATGTATAAATGAAATCATCGAGCAAAGTGACAGACCTTTAGGCTCTCTTTTAAAAACTAGACAGCCAGCAGGGGTGGCAAATCAGCAGAGAAAAATTAATTACAAAAGCTTATGGCACCTGGCTAAGGATTATGTCTGGTGTTTTTCAGAGGAGGATGATAAAGTGCGTCATGTGGTAGGACAAACGCAAGAGAGCTGAATCGTAGATCTTTAATAGTCTGCACATTGAATTTGAAGACATGCAAAACAATTTGAGCAAGAATTATTATGGTGTCACAAGCTCGCACATTGGAGCAGTTCATTACTGCTTGCATTGACCCCACTTTCATACGTGATGTACACGGTGCGTAATTCTCAATAACAGCCTTCGCGAACAAGCTTGCGAATTCAACATCCTTTTTGGAGCCTGTAGGAATAATACGAGTGTTACATATACCACGCAGTTTCGTCACAAGACTTTCCGCTTAATGTATGAAAGCAATGACGTTTCCGCGGCCTGTGACCTTGACGTATGAATTCTTGGCGTTCTATTACAATTCGCATGTATCTACGGAAAATATTCCGCAGTATCAGCCACGCTGGTAGACCGTAAGATATCCGAAATTGTGCAACACTTATCAGAACACAACGTGCAGACCATTAAATTTCCACGATCCTGCTCTCATGCACTTGTCCTACTGACCGAAGAACGCTGTCTTGCTTCCATCAAAACACGACATGTAGTTCTTAGCCTGGTCCCTTAAACCATTTGTAATGAATATAACCTTGCTCATTCGCCAACACTCACGTAGGGCAGATTTTTTAAATAGTACGTAAATGTCTGTCGAAATGCTCAGTGATTTGATCTCATGATAATTTTGGTTAGAACGACCCCTTATCAATCGCACCTAAGTGCAGTCTAACGTAAATACAGGGGACACATCCAGGCTCTTTCAATGCTGATACCTTGAGTTGCTCATTCATGGTGATTATATCTGCACCATCATACATCCGCGGTCAGCAGCCGGAACCATCACAATAATAACAGAAGCTTGGAGGACGCTTGAACTTTGCCTTCAAGAGTAGAACACGATATTAAACTGGACGCCGTGCGCATCGCCTTCTCAATTGCTATCCGCGCTTCGGTTCTCCGTGCATGCATCAACCGTGCAGTAAGGAAACAAACGACTGTGCACGTAACATTGACCGTTTCAAAGTATCCTAGAATGCCTACTGCAAGTACAGTTAAGTGCCCACTATGCCATAATTATTCCGTTCGCCAAGCAGCGATGGGCCCACTACGCGATCCTACGCAGGTGTTCGTTTTGTTGATGCTATGGCTGATGATCACGAATAAATATCTATGAGCGCATTGTAATGGCTGGTCCTTTAAAACACCCACTCGTTGCCCAATTCACACATTTTCGCGCGTGGCGCAATTCTACGTTCCTGCCACGCAATATTACATGCGTTAAAGGAGGACCGACACCAAAATTTGGCATCTTGTTTTTTTTCTGTTGTGATAAGTAGTTAACGATCCACTTATCACGGCTGGAAAGGTCGCTTCATCGAGCGCGCGACCGTTAAATATTTGGAGACGGTTTTATAGCGCCCAGTCGCAGTTTCGAATTCAGAGAGCGCCGAGGGAGGCGGCGAACAGAGTTGTGGCTATGTAAACACAGCTAGCTGCGTGAGCACAAAAACCGCGTGAACATGAGCGCCGCGTCGACAACTCTTTTCAACGAAGGCTTCCTGGGTGCTGCAACAATGCCCTCAGAGACGTTGTAAATATGCGTGACCCCCCCCCCCCCCCCCGAGATGCACTGCCGAGGCGAGGACACCAGCCTTTGCACTCTCGTGCAAGTCTTCCCTTCTTTCCGTTGAAAACGTCTGCTAGGAGAGAGTGGGAGAGAGCACCCGCAACAATCGTGGCAGTCAACGCAAACTCGTGACGCAGGTGGCGCTTGGTTGTTTACGAGAACACCAAACGTGCGTTTCGCATGGAGTGGCGTGACGCGCACTTGAAACATGATTTTAAATACGTTCTATGCTATATTATCCGTTGATATTTCGTAGATGATTCATCACGCAGGTTATCTCGCCTTCGAAATTTTGTGTCAGTGCTCCTTTAAGGAAAATCTTTCCACTACATCACGTTGACATACTGTTTTTTTTTCGATGCAGTTTTAAGTTACAACGTGGCTCAGTAAGAACTGTTAGGTCATAGGGCATTGTCCTGTCATTTATCACATCAAGGTACCTAATGTTTACAGGGCTCATATCAAAGTCTTTCTTTCGGTGTTCGCTTCAAACCATCCCAAAAAATGGCTGCATCAAAACAATGAATAAAACATTCATCAACTATCTCCGGCTTTTAGCGCAATCTGCTTTTTACGTCCCAGGGAACAAAGATTCCTTTAGTGCTTTACCTTGTGGATCTTAAAAAAGAAACAATTTGTTCCCGGGGACACGCACATTGTGTTAACTCAAGCCAGTACATTTGAAACCTGACGATTTCTAAATGTAGCCCGACATAGTTTCTTATCGGTCTACATAATCACTGGAGAGCAAGACTCAATTGTCCGCAATGCTGAGCCTGCGCGATCAACGAAAACATATGCCAGGAACAAGTGTATTTAAATACGGCTGATTATTAATTTTTATAAAAACCAATATAAGTGCGACGGTTTCCTTCCCTGTTATAAAGAAAAAAACAAGAAATAGCATCGCTCTGTGGCAGTACACCTGCTTGCAACGCAGACGGCCTGGGTTCGATTGTCACTCGAACCGAAATATTTTTAATATTTATTTTATTTGCAACTTTCTGGATTTTTCGGTAGCGGACAAGATGATGATTTTTCTCTGACAACCAATGACGCCGTTACCGACGCCGACACCGGAATTTCTGCGAAACGAGCTCTTTAACGCTATCGCGTTAATAAATTTGTCCTTGTCCCACTGAGCGTTTTAGCGATAACATAATTAGGAATGACGAAGTTTTATGACTTTAATGGGCAGTATACGTTGCATGACACTGCACTCATAAGCTACAGTGGGGAGTTCACAACATTTCTATATTTACCATTTATTCCCTATTGCATATGAATTATGCGCATTTCTACAGGGTAGTATGTTCGTCAAAGTATATAGTGTAGCAAAATTTCAGCATAAATGCTGAAAACATCTTCGAGAACACGACATAGAATGCATAAATTGATCACATTAATGTGAATAATTGGGCCGATATAATGTTATCCAAACGGAAGGGACCTCTTTGTATTGAGTTATATTTTCGAAAGGTGTTCGATTGTGTAAAGTTTAATGCGGCCGTTAGACGCTTAATGACCATAAAGTACCAGAAGCAGGAAAATTGAGATGTTAGATATTTCAGAAACTAAGCCGTTCAAGGAAGTTTGAGCTGTTTTAATGGCGAAACTTGCACTCGGTAAAACATGTGCTCGGTAAACACTCGCAGTTGAGTGATAGCTACAAGTACGAGAGGGTCACAGATTCACTGTGACAGCGAAGCAATGGTTGCGATAGCAACAAATTGGAATGACATTCGAAGAAAAGCTAGCATCCCACTCCTTTAAAACGCGCGCATGACACATCATGAATGATGTGCATGACATAACATGAAGGACAAGGCATACATGTCACCAACGAACCTTGCTTATAATAATAAAATTAATAATAATAATAATAATAATAATAATAATAATAATAATAATAATAATAATAATAATAATAATAATAATAAAAAGTCACAGTTTCGCCGCAAGGGCGAAGCAATGAATGCGATAGCAAGAAAATTACACCATTTCCCGCTAAAGGGGGGCATGAGGCGATGCGAAGCCGGATCACTTGCACGATCGCGTTCCGTTGGCGTTCTTTGGGCATGCTACCGACCTGGCGTCGTGGAAACCGAAGAGGAACGCTACGCGCGTCTTGTCTTCCCTCTAGCCTGGCCGTTAATTCTCACAGGGCGAGCGGGGAACGCAGTCGGCAGGCATGCGAGAGGGGGGCAGCGTAGGAGAGGAGAGGGGGAGGGGCCGGGCATGCGCTGGTGCTCATCGCGTCGTTGCGCAGGAGAGAATTTCGGTATATCTAGCCCGCGTTTCAGAGGAAGAGTGGACAGGGGGAGGGGAGAGGGAAAGTGGAGAGGGGGAGGGAATAGGGAAAGTGGATAGGGAAAGGGGAGAGGAAAAGGGGAGAGGGGATGTGGAGATATACATACTTATACATATACGGTGCATGACGGCGGCGACGGCAAAAATCAGCCGAGACTGTCCATATTGTTACGGGGATTATTTATTCGGCAAGAACTGGCCGAGCTAACACTGCACACAGTGCACAGGAACGCAGGTCGAAAGGCAGCTCCAGACCCTGTCCCACAGCAACAACGTCGTCGTCGTCGTCTTCATCCATCCGATATCAATGCGGCGCCCGTGCCAGAGTGACCTTTCCATACCCGTGACATTACCCCGGCCGGCAAAGCACCGTCCCGGTGCCTCCTATGGTTAGAAAGGCGTGTCACCGTTGTAGGGCTTCAGGCGAGAAACATGCACGATGTCAGTTCTGGGCGTAGCAGTCGATGAGTTTGTGGTCGAGGAAATCTCATACGTGACAGGTGTCACCTGGCGCAAGACTCGGTAGGGCCCAACGTATCGCGACAGAAGCTTCTCGCAAAGGCCAACACGACGAGATGGGAGCCAGAGTAGAACGAGAGAGCCCGGAGAAAAATCGGCATCCCTATGTCGACTATCATAGAGGGACTTTTGTGCAGTCTGGGATGACGAGAACCGAGCGCGGGCTACTGTACGTGCGATGAGAGCACGGGTGATGGCATCTTGAGCGTATGAAGTGGTAGATGGTGGGTCAGGCGGAAGCAGGGTGTCGAAAGGTAGTAAGGGATCACGGCCAAAGAGAAGATAAAAGGGTGAGTAGCCGGCAGTTTCATGACGCGACGAGTTGTAGGCGAAGGTGACGAACGGGAGGGCAATGTCCCAATCGCTGTGGTCGTCAGAAACGTACATGGAAAGCATGTCCGTCAGTGTCCGGTTGAGGCGTTCGGTAAGCCCGTTAGTCTGAGGGTGGTAAGAAGTCGTAAAGTTGTGTCGAGTAGCACAAGATCGAAGCACAAGATCGAATTGCTCTCGCAATAATAATAATAATGATAATAATAATAATAATAATAATAAGCAATCAATCAATTATTTAACGTGCTCAGGAACAGCCATAAGGCCTTTGTGCAGGCGCACACAAAAATAAAACAATAAAAATAAACAATACAATACAGACAGTCTTCAGAAATAACAAGAGCAAAAACGCGTACACCAAGAGAAATGAACCCAAAAGGGGAGGAGTAAAATAAGACAACACAATAAGCATTGAAGGTGAATGAAAAATTTGATTTCATATATGCAACCATGCGGAAAGACGATTAAGGGAAGACTTCCTAGATTGTGCACCACTATGTGAAGACGGTGCAAAGCTCGGATAAAAACAATAACTGTGGATTATGAAAAACGTCAAGATCAAGAAAATTAACATTATAGAGACTTTGTATTCTGTGAATATTAGAGTGTTGGAAGAACCAGGCGTGTATATGAAACCGTCTATTCTCACTGGTTAACGTACGCGGAATTCGAAAATTAACACACTTGAGAAGTAGAGGGCAGGATATGATACCGTGAACTACCTTGTAAAGAAATAACAGATCACAACGATTTCGTCGGTAGTGAAGTAATGGCAATGATAATAATCCAGCTGTATTTGATCGAGATCCAGAGTTATTTCTAGCAAAGCGATGTTTATATATGCTGATGAATTTTTTCTGGACTCGTTCAGTAGTTTTACTGCTAAATTGAGCAATGCCATTCCATATCACGGATGCATACTCAAGTTGTGGAAGAAATATTGCGATGTACAATTTGTAGAGGGCTAAAGGAGACCTGAATTTTTGAGATATTCTGCAAACACATCCGAGAGAACGAAGGCCCCGCATAACAGCATGCTTAACGTGAGCAGAAAAGTTTAACATGCTATCAAGAACACCATATTTGATATTGTCGTGGGTTACAAAACAGAGGGGCTTTATTCAGAAAGGCGTACGGCGTGTCGTACTCCAAGATAACGTTGAAGGCGTGCAGCCGCCAAGAACGTCTTCTTTCTCAGTCATTTACGCTGCGCCAGCATATAGTCGGCCACAAATATGGACGCGGCATTACCCTCCCTCCAGAGCGAGCATCGTCTCGATGCTCACGAAGTAGCAGTCGATGCGCAGTTAGCGAGTGGGCGGTCACATCACTCAGAAAAGTACGGCTTAATGCGTACCACGTGCACTGTCTCAGGCAGATGCTGGCGGTGCTTTGAACAAGAAGAGCCGTCAGCGACGACTTCGTACGTGACGTCGCTAAGGCGGCGCAGAACCTTGTAAGGTCCGAAGTATCGGCGCAGAAGTTTCTCCGAGAGGCCTCGCCGTCGTACAGGAAACCAAACCCAGACTCTTTCTCCGGGCTTAAAGGTGTCAAATCGATGGCGGAGATTGTACCGTTGAGCGTCAAGTTCTTGCTGGCTAGTTATTCTGACGCGGGCAAGCTCTTGCTTCCTCGGCGCGCTCAGTGAAATCTGCGGCGTCCGTCTCTGAATCACAGTCATGAGGCAGCATAGCATCAAGTATCGTAGTTACGTCTCTGCCGTGAATTAGTGCAGACGGTGTCATTTTCGTTTTTTCCTGGCGTGCCGTATTATCCGCGAATGTGACGTACGGCAAAATCCTGTCCCAATTCTTGTGTTCCACGTCAACGTACATGCAAAGCATGCCGGCGATAGTCTTGTTCAGTCGTTCCGTATGTCCATTTGTTTGTGGGTGATAAGCTGTCGTCTTCCTATGCGCTGTACCACTGAGCGTAAGCACAGTGCGCAACAGCTCGGCTGTAAGCGCGGTACCTTTGTCTGTTTATCACGACCGCGGGAGCACCATGTCTCAGCACGATGTTCTCAATGAAGAACCGGGCCGCTTCAGCTGCAGTGCCACTTGGAATCGCCTTGGTCTCGGCGCATCGGGTGAGATAGTCCGTCGCCACTATAACCCATTTGTTGCCGCTGTCCGACGTTGGAAATGGGCCCAAAATGTCCATGCCAATTTCAGCGATCGGAGTTTCCGGTACTGGAACGGGATGTAATAGGCCAGCGGGTTTGTCCGGTGGTACCTTGCGCCGCTGACAGTCAATGCATGTTCGCACGTAATGTTTCACCTGCACTGCTATTCTTGGCCAGTAGTCTTTTTCTTTGATACGTGTCAATGTCCCTGTGAAACGGAGGTGGCCCGACGTGGCTTCGTCATGACAGGCTTGCAAAAGTTCTTTGCGGGGGATTTCCGGCACTACCAGCAGTAGCTTTTGCCTCTTGGTGACAAATTCTTATAGAGAATTCCGTTACGCAAGCAGAATGCTGATAAATTTCTCGAAAACACTCTCGGTGCATTCGTGGCTCGTCCATTCAAGAAGTCGATTAGTGAGTTGAGCTCCGGATCGTCTTGCTGTTGCCGGGAGATGACAGCCGCATCGACAACTCCTAAAGAGCCTGCGCATTCATCATCCTCTGGGTTCGGTGGTTTAATCGGTGATCTTGACAGGCAATCGGCATCTAAGTGCCGCCTTCCCGACTTGTAGACTACGGTCATGTCGTACTCTTGAAGCCGTAAGCTCCAGCGTGCCAAACGTCCAGACGGGTCTTTCATGTTGGTCAACCAACACAGGGAGTGGTGGTCGCTTACCACTTGGAAAGCGCGGCCATATAAATACGGGCGAAACTTAGCAACTGCCCAAACGACAGCCAGACACTCCTTCTCAGTTGTTGAGTAGTTGGACTCAGCACAGGACAAGGTTCTGCTAGCGTAGGCAACTACTCTCTCCGCACCATCTTGGCACTGAACAAGAGCAGCGCCGAGGCCCACATTGCTGGCGTCTGTATGGGTAGCTGTTGGTGCATCCTCGTCGAAGTGAGCGAGTACGGGCGTAGTTTGTAGAGGCTGCCGCAACTCGTTGAACGACGCTTCTTGCTCTTCGCCCCATACAAACGCAGCATCTTTCCTTGTGAGGCGGGTGAGTGGAGAGGTGATGTGCGCAAAGTCCGCTATAAATCGCCGGTAATAGGCACAAAGACCCGGGAAACGTCGGACCGCCTTCTTATCTACAGGCCTTGCGAACTTTGCGACGGCTGCAGTTTTATCTGAGTCAGGCTTAACACCTTCCTGACTGACCACATGACCCAGGAACTGAAGTTCTTCAAAGCCGAAGTGGCATTTTTCTGGTTTCAATGTGAGTCCTGCGGACCGTATGGCTTGAAGGACAGACAGCAGCCGTTTTAGGTGTTCTTCAAACGTGGCCGAAAAAACAATCACGTCGTCAAGGTACACAAGACACGTTTTCCATTTCAGACCGGACAGAACGGTATCCATGAGCCTTTGAAACGTGGCCGGGGCCGAGCATAAACCGAAAGGGAGGACTTTGAATTCATAAAGCCCGTCAGGCGTCACGAATGCGGTCTTTTCTCTGTCACGCTCATCTACTTCTATTTGCCAGTATCCACTTTTAAGGTCCATTGACGAGAAGTAGCGCGCATGCCATAGCCTTTCCAAAGAGTCGTCGATGCGTGGCAGCGGATAAACATCTTTCTTCGTAACGTTGTTGAGCTTACAATAATCAATGCAGGAACGCAAGCTGCCACCTTTCTTTTTCACGAGTACCACCGGTGATGCCCAGGGGCTCTTTGATGATTGGATCACATCATCCTCTAGCATCTTCTTGATCTGCTGCTGTATGACCTCACGTTCTTTCTGAGCGACGCGATATGGGTTCTGTCGGATGGGTCTTGCTGTCTCTTCCGTGAATATACGATGTTTAGTCAGCGGCGTTTGACCCACTCGTGACGTCGAGGAAAAGCAGTCGTTGAACCGGCCAAGAAGTTCCATAAGACGACAGCTTTCAGTGGGCCTTAACCTTGGGCCGATGTCGACATCTGGTGCCTGCGGTGCTGTACGAGCCGTTGCTTCCCCTTGCATAGCAAGGCAGTCGTAAGAGTAGTCGAGTTCCTCGAGGTATGCCACAGCAGTGCCTTTACCAATGTGCCGGCGCTCGTTCGTAAAATTGGTAAGTAGCACCTCCGTACGGCCATCAACTAAGCTGACGATGCCGCGAGCGATGGCAACGCCTTGACGGAAGAGAAGGGCAGTTACACGTTCGGCTATGGCGTCTTCATTGCACTGCATGCTGCAACTGACGGAAACAACACTACATGACAGCGGCGGCACGCAGACGTCTTCGCCTACCACACGTAACGCCCTGGGGTCTTGGTCTGCGTCCGAGGTCACGGGAATGTCAGAGACAAATGTTATCACGCCTTCACGTACGTTGACAACGGCGCCGTACTCCCTTAAGAAGTTCATTCCTAGTATCAGAGGTTTGCAGCACTCCGGTAGGATCACGAATGAGGCTACAAAAGCTATATTCCCGATCATGAGTCGTGCTGTACATTTGCCTGAAGGCGTCATTACCTGACCTCCAGCATTTCGAATATAAGGGCCCGTCCATTCCGTTCTGACTTTCTTGAGTTCGTCTGCCAGTCGCTCACTTATAATAGAAACGTCTGCGCCAGTATCGACTAAGGCCGTCACTTCAAGCCCATCAATTGTCACGGCGAGGTCGGCAGTCAGTTTTCTCGGCGTAATCTTCTTGTTCGTCGTTCTCATGTTTCGGCAACAATAGGGGATTTTCGGCAATTCGAGGACATCAACCTTCCCCCCAAAGGTCGCTGCTTTCAGTTTCCCCGCCGTGGGCTGGGAGACCGACCTCTAACGGCGTCAGCAAAACTACGGCGGCTCGGTGAAGCAAAACGAGCCGGGGTTGGTGAGCGCGTCCGGAAGGTAGCGGAGCTCTCGTGCCGGCAAGCCAGGTCGTCGTCGATGGGGGCGCGGCTTGCACAAAACTGTCGGCGCGTAGCGGCAGGTGCACTTCCGCGGTACCCAGCTAGACGATGGGGGCAAAAACGGTAAATGTGCCCTGGCTCTCCACAATTGTAGCACAGTGGCCGACCATCCGCAGTGCGCCATATATCCGTCTTACGAAGTTGGGGTCGCCTTATGGGATCCTGCTGGGCCCAGGCTGCAACAGGTGGCGGTTGGCGGTACTGCGGCGCGAGCATGGGCAACGGTCGACGAACAGCGTCTGCATAGGCACCGTGCAGTCGAGTTCCCACGTGTGACTGCAGCGCCAGAACGCACAGCCTAGCGGATAAAGAAAGCAACGTTGAGACGGCCCAGGGACAAAATCAAACGCGATGCGCGTCCCTCCACCTCTGCATGAGTGTGCAGACAGTAGCCGGGCCAGAAGGGGGGACGCGTGCGAGCGTCTGTTTTCTGCCTGCCCCTAGCGGGGCCAATATCAGCCAACTTGAGACGGCCCACAGCGAGCAACGCAGCTCTCTCTGGTCAGTGGACGGTGCCTATAGCTGTATGCGTCCGGCTGGTACGATAGTTCTGGAGCCAATGGACGACGTACAGCGTCACCGTAGGTATATGCGTTGGGCTGGTACGACGCATCAAGGTATTGCTCGGGAGAGTTAAACGCTTGCCGAAGTTCCTGTCGCACGACTTCAGCGACGGAGGCAACCATGAACTCCTGCTGGTGCGGCGCTTGCGACGGCGATGTGCACCTTGCGTTCTCCTTTGCAATCTCCTCGCGCACGATCTGCCGAATGAGTAAGCGTAGAGAACACTCATCGGTCGCAGTGAGTGCTGCGGCACCTGCAGGTGCACCGGTGGCTCGGCGATCGCATTGATGGTATCGTTGCTGCAGCGCCCGCTCTATTGCGGTGGCTTCCCTGATAAACTCGTCGACGGTTGTCGGCGGATTGCGCACGAGACCAACAAACAGCTGTTCTCTGACGCCCCTCATAAGACGGCTTAGCTTCTTAGCCTCAGACATGTTGGGGTCAGCGCGGTGGAACAAACGCACCATATCCTCGGCAAACATGGCGACGCCTTCATGTAGCTGTTGGATGCGTGACACAAGAAGGCGTTGTGCGTTTTCACGTCGGTCTGTGTTGCCGAAGGTATCGCGTAACCGACGGCAAAACTCGTCCCATGTTGTGAGAGTTGCCTCGCGGTTTATGAACCACGTCTTCGCACCGTCTTCAAGGGCAAAGTATACGTGGAAGAGCTCCTCGTCGGGGCTCCAGTGGTTTCACTTCGCTACCCGTTCAAACTCCTCAAGCCAGTCTTCCGCATCTTCGTTCGCGCGGCCGTGAAATGGTTCGGGAATCCGTAGATTCTGGACCGTTACCTGCGTAGGGCTCCTTGAAAACGCCATTTCCTGAGCAGGGGTGGCTGTCGGCAGCGGGGGTCCTTGTAAAAGGCCAAATTCTGGTCTCAGACCTTGCAGGCGACGGCTTGAGCGGTGTACAGGCGTCTCCACGCGTGGCGGTCTCGTGGGGCTGGATGCAGGGCTGCTCACAGGAGTACCGATCATGAGGCGATGGTATTCAGCTCCTCCCCCAGTGTCGCGGATCATAAAACACAGGGGCTTTATTCAGAAAGGCGTACAGCGTGTCGTACTCCAAGATAGCGCTGAAGGCGTGCAGCCGCCAAGAACGTCTTCTTTCTCAGTCTTTTACGCTGCGCCTCTCGAACGCACCGGTTGTCTTCCTTGTCGTCGCCAGCGTATAGTCAGACACAAATATGGACGCGGCAATATAATAATTGTTGGGGTTTGACGTCCCACAACGGCGATATGATTGTGAGAAACGCCGTAATGGAAGGCTCCAGAAATTTCGACCGCCTGGGGTTCTTAAACGTGCACCCTAAATCTTAGTACACGGGCCTCAAACATTCTCGCCTCCATCGAAAATCCAGCCGCCGCGGCCAGGACTCGATATGTTGCACATAGTAGAGAAATCGGGCGGTAATTAGAAGCATCAGTTTTAGAGCCCGACCTAAAAACTGCGAAAACACAAGCAGTTTTCCAATGCTAGAAAATGTGGAAGTGTCCAGGCAGTTATTAAATGACGTAGTCATTACTGGGACAAATAGTAAACTAAAATAAGCTTTTAGTATGGTGGATGTGATGACATCAGGACCACATGATAAGGATGGTTTTAAGCGCTTAATGCATTCGCAGACAAGATTTTCATCCAGCGACAAAGCACTGGATGAGGTAACTGCCTTGGGCTGTTGTCGGATATCATTGTTGATAGCGCGTGAAACGGCCAAATAGTAATAATAATGTTAATATTAATAATATTGATAAGAATAATAATAGACTCGGCTTGGGTATACATACATATATACGTTACATTATGCATAACGGTGGCATGCATACACCCATACAAAGCAGCAAAGCAAAAATAACAGCGAGAAATGCAATTTCTCAGGTAATACGTGCTTACATAGCTGCGAGGACTAGTGGGAAACTGTCGCCTATGGTGCCTGTAAATATTCATAGTTTTGTCTGACTGTTGACCAGCACGCGCAAACATCAGTAAGCGCTGGCTAATCTTGTCTAGCAGTTGCTAATGTTCATGATAATGGCCTGCAAGGCCAGTGGATGCGACATTATATATTCGAGCGGACAGACGAAATGAACAGAAATGAATGAACAGGACAGACGCTCTGTCCTGTCAATTCCTTTGTTGTTGTTAAAATGTTGCTAAATGAAGGGCGAGCTGCATAATTTTAGCTCTGAGGTAGTCTAGGCTAGTCCTTAGTAATATTAGCTATCTGTGATTAGCACGATCACTTAGTGTTGGCTAGTGCAGTTAGCGTTGGCTACTGCTTGTTTCGAGTTTGCGTAGTTAGCTAGGGGTGCTTGAGTTTCGCTGTCACCTGGTTTAAGTAAGTGGTGCTAAATGGTGGTTTTCCCTGACTATTCCTGCGTAACAGTCGGTTAGTGTCGAACAGTGTCTGTTGTTGTCCGCTGACTGTCGTTGACCACTGCATAACGTCAATTAAATACAGTCAAAACCGCAGATATCGAACTCGCTAAAATGGGAATTAGTTCAATATATCTTATAATTTGATGTAGAACATTTAAGGAATTTGCTGTGTTTTCCAAGTTTGCTCTGTTGATTATCGGCAATTTTCGCGTCGGACAGCCGCGTATTTCCATTTTACGGCAGTCATTGCGTTAACAATGGGAGTTTAGAAGTGAATGGTGACCTCGAGGCGCTGCCCCGCACTACGGCGTGAACGACGACGAATCATGGGAGAAAGCACGCGATGGCAAGCGGTGGTTGCTACTCGCTCTGCGTAGCGCCCTTCTAAGCACAGAGCTCACTCTCCCAAATATGCGCGGGAATGTCTCTTCCGTGAGGAAAAGCCAACTTCTTCTCATGGAATGCCGATTTCTTGGCGCCTATCTCGCTGCCCGATGACCAATATATTAAGTGTTGCGGTTATTTTTCTTCGATGTATCCGTAAGTGTTCCTATTGATGGACGTTAAATGATTGTCGGGTTCCAAAATATTTTGATAAAAAGGATAATTCGATTTTCCCAAGTTTGATACTGTCGGGTTTGACTGCATCAGTGCTTCCTAGTGATGGTTTATGTTAGGTAGCGCGGCCAAATATTGTTAAACTGTCTACTCATATTCTGCGACGATGGCTAGTACTCGCGAACACTTGCGGCAGTAGTGTCACGCTTGCTCTTATATCTTGTGTTAGTCTATTACCTATTAAACATGCACTGCATGTTTAATAGGTAATAGGTAATGTCCTGTATCATACTCTAGTGTTGCTCCATCCAACAGCAAGATTGCGCCGACGAAGGCCGGTAACCTTATGGACGTCAATACGACTGATAGGCCATCACTCCACCATAAAATTAGCGTATGCTCCCGAGCATAAGAGCTGATATCACCTCAGAGAGGGCCACCATTGAAGCATCAGGCTGCAGGTGGCGCACCTGGTTAACCGGCTTTGCGCGCCCAACTACTCATTTAACACATAGACATTGCCGCACATATTGGCAGTTCGCGGCAGATCGAACGATGCGTAGTAGCCTGCTGCTTGCCAAGTGCACTGCATAACATGTACGTGCAGAGTGCGTGGTATCTGCCGTATTTTTTTTACTGTAGCTTTAAGGCGAGAGCCTTGAGTGCTTCACGAGACGCTGGTCCTGAAAAACGCGGTGAACTGTAAAATAACTCCCGTGTCAATACTGAAATCCCACGACAAAAATAATGGTTCGAACAGAAATGGGACACGGATATTCTGCGTCGCAGTCAAGTATTCTCCCACTGCGCCTCAACAGTGGGTGAAAATGCTTTGGGGAATCATCCTTAAATCGTCAAGGCAGGCAGGGAGTGACGTTAAAAGCTGCGATATCGCGAGCCAGAAGCGAAGAATGGCATCAGGCGTCTCACCCTGTGTTTTAAGTTACGAGTGGCAGGTCGAAAGCAGCCAACCCATTACAAGGAGCGGAGCGATAATTTATTATAATCATCAGCCACAGCATCAACAAAAACACCGGCCTTAGAATGCTTTTTGCGGTATAAAACGTCATGCGACCTCCCAGTCTATGATCGTGATGATCGTGATGATAATGATGACTTTCGCCTTCGAAACTTGTTAGGCAAATGCGTGGGTACACTGTGAGTATATTTTTTGTCCTACTGTTATTGCACTTTAGGGCAATGTATATCATTCGCTTTTGCGTTTCCTCAATACACGGTGCCTCTCAGAAGCCATATCAAATACTTTCAAAAAGCCTCAAAAAAGCAACCTATGACAACATTTGAACCAGGTCTGGGCAGATATATTTAGACAAGTATTCGGGAATAGAGACATCCAAATACATCCACCAGAATTCTAAAATACCGACACTGAGATACATTTGTATTTGACATAACGGGATATTTCGGAGATGCATTTGCGAAAAGAAGATAAAAGTATCCCGGAACACAAATAAAGGTATACAGATAGACACGGATATTGGAATGCACTTTATTTTGGGGAGGCTGATTTTCCGGACATGTATGAAGTACCTCATCATATTATGAAAAATGTTGCAGCGCATTGAAACTTGCAAGTAATCCATATCGCCCGAATCACTAACGAACATGAGTCAATTGAGAGAAGGCATACATTAATTTTACACAGAAGATGTGCTTTGTTGAGAAGGTTGTTTCGTCAACTGCACTTCAGAAACAGCAGCTTCGCATTGTCTCTACTAGACAGCGTCGGTTCGGCTTCAACACAAGACTCGCTAACTTGTCATATTGCTGGCCCTTAAAAAATTAGGGGAGCTGCACCAGCCTTGAGAGATGGCGACTTTGTCGGCAAGGCCGACAATGCTGCCTCCGCGATTACGCCATCAGTGGCGTCGCACGCTTTACCACATAGGCCATTCTATGCGTGTGGGGAATCCTTCTCTACCTACCCTATGTCGCCGACCGGACGCGCACCTTCGCTTTGCTTAGCACAAAAAATGTCCCTTTCTCCTTTTCAAATACGTGTAATCAACAAAGAATAACAGGATGCCCGCGTCCAACATTGTATCGCAATATATACATAATAAGTGTTCGGGTATAACGTCCCAAAACCACCATATGAATTTGAGGGACGCCGTAGTGGAGGGCTCCGGAAATTTTGACCACCTGGGGCTCTTTTGCGTGCACCTAAATTCAAGTACGCGGGCCTCAAGCGTGCTCGCCTTCATCGAAAATGCGGCCGCCATTGCCGGGATTCGTTCCCGCCGCCTTGCGGTCAGCAGTCGAGCACCATATCCACTAGACCACCGTGGCGGGTTTATCGCGATAGAATCAATGCACAGTAAAAGTATTTCCTTACTGAGATACAAATAGATTTTTAACACGGAAGTGCTTTATGCCGGGGTCCGCCAACACTTTCATGACGTATTTCCTTCACGGAAATACGTCAGCAAAATGAACCCCCTTAAATGGCAAGGAGAAGAACAACAAGAAAAAGTTCCGTTGACCGGATTCGAACCCATACCCTTCGGCGCGCGGCGATAGCTGGTGAGCGCTTAGCCCACTGAGCTACCGCCAAACACTTAACGGAGGCTACATGAACGCCCCTTTCATCTTTCACACTTTCCACTCGCAGTATTCTTGGATGGATAGATGGATGGATGGATGGATGCTATTAGCGTCCCTTTTATAACGGGATGGTGGTATGTGTGCCACCAGGCTCGAAAAAAAAAAAAACGCGCCGTTGCAACTACCGTCCCATTCAGCGCGCTTTCGATAAAAGTGTAATTTCGTCAACGCTTTAACACACCGCGACGTGGTGGCTTTAGCCCAAGCCTCGCTCATGGCATCCATCCATACCGAAATATAGCTCGCCGACTCTCGGCTGGCTATCTGTGGCACCGCGTTCCCCGCTCGCCCAGTGAAAACGGTCAGGCTAGAGGGAAGACACGACGCGCGCAGCGTTTCTCTTCGCGTTTCACGATGCTTTGAAGGAGTGCATATTGAGTATCAGTGTACGTGCTTGTTGACGCCTTGTTTGCGCAATATTCACCATATGCGGTGTCCACGTACATAATAAATCATGATCATAGGCGTTAGTCGTCGGTACGGAGATGTGCCACTATAGGCGTCAACGTGAGTGCGTCCACATCAAGCGGTGCTCTATCTGCCAAACAACAGTAGACATTGTACAAGCTCTCATATACCAATGCACTGTAAACAATCAACTACTTATCGATATCTTATCTTATCGATACAGAAATACCGCAATACTGATTAGTATCTCTGAGATAATATCGCAATACCATTTATCGCGACACTGTCTAGCCCTCATTGGGCCTTCCTTTGCCTGAATGTAGCTGAGTGAAGAACGACACACATAGAGCTGCTGGTCCAAAGATTTCTTCCGTGTTGGGTTCCTTTACCATAGCCGCTGGATGCTCTACATATTATACAATGACTTAAAAGAGGGCCCAAGTTGATAGTGATACTGTCAGACACGTATTGTCGGCTACAACCTAAGAATAAATACAAACTCTGGCCAAGAACAGCGCGCCTGTCACTCATATGTACGAGATGGTCATACTAGGTGGTTTCCGCTGTTACCAAAAGTACTTATAATGCTGCAACAAGGCATGCCTTTATCTTATGACGCGCTTCTAGGTACGATACCTAGCAGCGCATCATACCGCATGACCCTGTGTGGTCTCTCGTTATTTCGGTCCCTACCATAAGTAGTTAGTTGCTGCTAATCTAAATACCGCGCATATAATTAATTAAAAGATCGTCGTCGCTGCCTAAAATATTACGTTCTCCCGAGAAATTATGTCAGAATATTTGCTAAAATTTGCCTGCAAGTTCAAGCATTTCAGGCGGAAACCATCGACCCAAACATGTGCCTGTATGGGAACATCACCTACCTGAAATACGCGAAAGGTGCTTGACGTCACGGCAGTAAGAAAATACAGTTTGACAGGGTAACTAAGCAAATCATCCCTGTGTAAGCGGCGACAGCTGTTGGTGGAGTTTACAATTATTCTGATACTCTTACCGACTATACGTAGGTGCGAGGAAATTTATGAACATAGCTATGCTAAAGGATAATTGGAGTTGCAGAAGATTGAAGAAATGCTTCATCTATGCTTGTGTACGTAGCCATGTCGCTATGTTTCGTACAACCATAGTCAAACGTACAAATGTTTCGTACAAATGATGAAAAAAAAAATTGTTGGATTTTTGCTAACCAAAACAGGGATATGATTACGAGGCACGCCATAGCAGGAGACTAACGAACGATTTTTAACACCTTGAACATAAAACTATCGTATTCAACCCCAATTCTTGCTCCCTATCAATTCGCTGCACCATACACTTTTTGAAAACTACTCGAGAGATTTAATTTTCGAAATGCAACATACACGCATATATCCTCAGCAGACTATTAAATAATCCTGTGCACTAAAAAGGCAGTTTAGATGAAATTATGCGACTCATAATTACTGCGTGCAAAACCAGTTTTTGGTTTCATTTCGAATTGTTCAGTCGTAAAACTCTGTGTTTATGCTTCGCATTCTTTTGAAAGAGTTCATTAGCAGTAACCTTTTGATAAATTCTTGTATCCCAGCAGCACTGACGCAGGTATCCGTCTTATGTACTCGCAGAGAAACGATAGGTGGACTATCATATTTAGCTGGTCTAAGAAACTAATGTTAACATAGCTCAGATATAGGTATATTATTAACTCTATCAACTGAGACATATAAACCGTCATTCGTCGAAGAAACATTGAAATGTTAAAGCAAATAGAATAAATGACGCAGCAATTAGTTCTCCGCGTGAGATTATCGCCCTTTTGAGCCGCTCTTAACAAACAAAATATAAATAATACGTGTTAAGTCGATTTCACATACGTTCAAATTGTTATTTTTGATTATTGTCTCGATAGACAGCTGTGCTGATAGCATTTATTTTGAAACGACATAACTGCTTTCAAATATTTCACACCTATATAAGCGAATCACTTTAGAAAGAGACAAGAAACTGAAGAGCATCTCACACTTAAATCATGGCACAGCAGCCTCTCATTTCTGTTTTCCTGCTTGTACAATGTATTTCTGTGGTATTCTCTGATTACTACGGTACCACTGTAGCGGATTACCAGTATGAGGATTTTGCATTCGACCAGGTAATGAACTTTATTTCCTGCGAAATTGGCGCGTAAGAACCTCATTTATGTTTTGTTGCAAGAAATATCCTAGTGGATAAAGACATTGTAGAAACAACAAAACTTGAAGCATGCTTTAACGAACAATAAATGCCTAACGATTGCTCTTCCCGCACTAAATTTACGATAGAGAATCCGTCTATCCGCCAATAATATTGCGGCACTTTCACTATATTACCGGCTTCTTTTTCCTTGGATTTATACTTTTTTCAGAATATCGGAATTCAGTCGGTTAGTGCCAAAGAAATGCCGACAGGATAGTTAATTCCGGGTATTTGAAGACACATTGAATCTGCTATTGCCATGTTAGCTGGCGCGTTTTCCTGGAAAAATGTATTGCCTTTATGGATATTACAAATTTCTTGTGCAAGCTAAGCGATGCCACATTCCGGGTGATGAAAGAAACTTTGATTCTGCTATTGCGTTGTTAGCTGGCGTGTTTTCCTGGCAAAATGCATTGCCGTTATGGATATTACAAAGATCAGCTGCAAGCTAAGCGATGTAACATTCCGGGTGATGAAAGACAATTTAAATCTGGTATTGTCATGTTAGCTGGCGCATTTTCCTGGCAAAATGTATTCCCTTCATGGACATTACAAATTTCATGTGCAAGCTAAGCGATGCCACATTCCGGGTAATGAAAGACACATAGAGTTTCCCTTGCCATGTAAGCTAGCGTATTTTGCTCGTAAAATGTATTGCCCTTGTGGATATTACAAATTTCATGTGCAAGCTAAGCGCTGCACCATTACGGGTAATAAAAGACACATTGAATTTCCTGTTGCCAAGTTAGCTGGCGCGTTTTCCTGGCAAAACGTATTGCCTTTATGGATAATACAAACCTAATGTGCAAACCAAACGGCGCAGAAAATTAGTGCCTTCGCTTGTGAAGTCCGCCTTGTGCAGTTACACACAACACAAAATATGTATACACACATATATACTGTCCTCCGTCATATATAGCCTTCCATCATATATATATATATATATATATATATATATATATATCATATATATATATATGTCATATATAGCCTTCCATCATATATATATATATATATATATATATATATATATATATATATATATATATATATATATATATATATATATATATATATATATATATATGATGGAAGGCTAGTTTCACTGTTAGACACAACCTAACGAAACCAAATGACAATGAAGCTAAGGAAGTTGTAGAGTACAATATTTCTAACATTTAACTGCTGTATAGTAATTGCGGCATATATGACAATGATTTGAAGTGGATCAAAATGAACTTATGAACTTGACGCAGGTAGAGACCACACATACAACCATCAGATAACGCGTTCGATACTTTAGCAATTGAGCTGCGCGGTGGTCGCTTTCCCATCCACTTGATTGGGCCTTTATGTAGCTCGCGTCACCGTTCTGCGTGGCCACGCGATCAGATGCTGTTTCGGGGCGTCACCGCGGGTGGTGACCGCACGACCGCGCTGCCAGAGCTCCAAAGTAGGGTGCATTGATGCGCATTTTGTCCGTTTTGGGGGCGCACACATCTAGGCACACTACTGAAAAGTGGGGGCTTTGCATTCATTTTGAACCGCGTTCGTTACTGGTCATACTAACAAATGTTACGGATATTTCTTCACCCCCCCATGATATCATTAGTCGCGGATCGTTGCTATGGGGTCGATAACTAGACGTGGACGCAAAGAAGGCGACTAGCGTTACGTTGATATTGTCACGCGGTCGTGACGTCGACGAAGAGAGCAGTCAGCACGTCAGAGATGAAACTCTTTATTTGGCCGAACTTGTGGCCGGGAAACTGAAAGTCAAACTACAGCAATACACTGATAGCGGCGAACAGAGCGTCGACCGTCGATCAACTGACAAGCGGTCAAGCGCGTCGGCTTTTATACAGGCGCTATCGAACTTTCCAGCAATATCGCTGGTGGCGGCGTTATCTCTCGACAAAGCTGGGACATTCGCGTGCGGCGCGCAATGTTAACAAAACGATCTACCAAAGTCGCGAAGCTTCTCGAGCACTGCTTCGCGGCCAGCGTCGAACGTTGATAACCGTCCTTGCTGGTCAAACCCGAATACAAGAAGTGGGCGTGGCAATATCACTGCTCCTCTAAAGACGATACTTTATTGGGCGAACTTGTGCCCAGGAAATGAAAAGTCGAAGAACTACAAGCAATTAATGCTGTACACTGATAGCGGGGATCACCGTCGGAAGCCGTCGGTAATCTGGTCATCGGCGAAACGCGTCGTCTTTTAGGCATGACTGGTCGAAAATTCCAGGGTTGCCTTTGAGGCTGGCGTTAGCTCTAAAGAATCTAAACTACACATGTCGTGGGCGTAATCTTGTCAGTATAGTCGAAAACAATTGAGTAGGTTCCGAAACATTAGAGTGATGGTAACAGTTTTATATGGGTCTAGCCCTATCACAGAAATTAAGAACTAAGCGCGCGTGGAAATATACGTACCCTTCACTTTTCAATCATGTTCGCTGATCTGTGCAGTGTCTAATAATAGTACTCATCTAAACGAAAACATTAAAGGTATGGAATATATAGTAAACAAAAAGAAATGAAGATTAGCAGCATTTGGTACTTCCCCAATTTTACGTAGCACCCTGCAATCATAATCCACAGAGTGTTGGTCCTCTATCATTGAAGACCAGGATTTGCACGAACTCCTCCACCATGGCAGTTCCGCCCTTGATGGATGACATATGCGATGCCAGAACATCGCCCCTATCTGTCACGTCTTGGCCTTCTAGAGTATCCAACTAGTGAATGAATAATTTAATAGCTAAGTAACTAAAGAGAATAACTAAATAAATAATGTAGCTCCGGCATTGAGTGTCGATTGAAAGGAGCCAGGCAGCAACCGCATGTCGATACTGTGGTCTTGATCGTAAACTCGTCGCGGGGGAATGCACACTTCCTTCATGGTGCCTTAGCTTTTTGCAGTCGGCCATTCATGAATTCCTTCCAGAACTGTGTGAACAAAATTTCTTATTCTACTTTCAGTTCATGAACACAACCGAAGCGATATGGGTGGTTAACACAACGCAACAAAAATCTCCCTTGTGCATAAAAGATGTGAACAGTAATATGACGACAAATAATGAGACATTCTTTACAAGGTCTTACAAGAACAATAGCCAATAGTAAGTGCATTGTAACTACTGAAGGGAATATTGCGTAATTTGGTTTTATGCCTCTTTATCAGTACAGAAAAGCAGCTGAAAGGAGAGTTTGGTTACCATGACCAAGATGCTGCCAAATTATTTGACAAGATGACTGTTTATGAAGGTGCGTATATCAATGTATATATATATATATATATATATATATATATATATATATATATATATATATATATATATATATATATTACACATAACACACAAATACATGTTATTACAACAAGTGATTAGAAAACTTTCTGCTGAAAAGAGCGAGTGACCCATGCCAGATTGCAATATTGATCGACTCCAAATTTTGGAAGACGTTAAATGTGTTCCTAATTCATCATTCGCAGTTAGACCAGGCATCAAGAAAGGCAAGGAGGCAAAAAAATGACAACGGAATCTTCGCATTTGTATAATCCTTTCATTCACTTGAATCTAGAGCCTGCTTCTCTTGTATGAAACTGCAATATTGTAAACAATTTTGCAAAAGCTGGACGTGTTCAGTGACATTGTACTCGTGTTCTGTGCGACTGATTCCTGGGTCGCCGTACAGTGCATGAAAATGCAGTTACACTGCTCCTGTTTATCATTAGATTTTTAGGAATGAAACAATGTGTAGCGATTACTTACTACCGTATAACTTAATTCTAGGCTTAACGTTAAGAGATAGGTAGACAGAAGAGTCATACAACGATTGTTATCTGAGTTTCTATCTGATGCTTAGAAGCCAATGAACCAGGGCCAGCCACATAATTCGTATGAGAAATAACCGGTGACCAGTGAAAGCAACGTACTGGATACCAAGGCACGAGAAACAGAGCCATGAATGGCAGTGTTTGGTGCGATGATGGAATCACAAATTCGCAGGAACAAAAATGAATCACCTTACACTACCTTTACTGGGTGTTCAAAGTTAACATTGACGGCTTTGTTAAAATTCAGCATTGGGAAGAACGTGATCACCACCTTTGCAGATAAGTTATGTATCCAGAGGGACACAAAGTGAGACAATCGTTGTTGCTATCCGACACCGTATTAACTAAAATTGAATAATGCACTTTTAAATGAGTGCAGCAATCGGGCATATTTGTAATTAAAAGTTGGAGGCAGTCGCATTTCTACGCAAATCAGCTTGAGAAAATGCTTTTAGCACTCATTCTAAAAAGACAGGGCGTCCAAACACGGACACAAGAAAGAAGTCAGGACACCACAAACGCCGACTAACAACTGAATAGACGCACAACGGCGGAAAAGGAGGCACGAAAACTTATCTCCGCATGCCCATGTAGTAGACGAAGCGATATTATTCGGCACGCGTGGGGGTCCACGCAAAAGATAACTGCTAAAGTATTTGAATGCATCTTTATGCAAGTTAATCGACGGTTGGCTCACGCACGCCCTACAACTATTCTCTATATTCCACGCCTCAATCATCAGGCGCGTTTCTTAATTCCTATGCCGGTACAAAGCTGCGCATTCATCGAATTTCGGCGTGCACTTACATTCTCGACCATGTAAAGATAGATTAGAAGCTGAGCCTCCGCTTAGTGATCTTTTATGTTTCAACAGACTATTTTACGGACGGTTTTCGGTGCTGCCATGCTGGGCTGTTAACCTTGCCGTGTTCTACATTGAAAAACAAGACGAACAGTGTTACGGTGGGGGTATACACATGAAAAATGTTGGGTTGGTGCATTCGGCGTTTCCTGACTTATCAGTTCGCGTCAGGGGATAAAAAATAACAAAACATTCGTTTAACTGCCCTTGATGGCGCCGCCCATATGCCTTACGTAACATAGTATATAATCTCTGGTTAACGCAGCGGCCCGTCTGTCTTGCGTAGAACTAGCCGGAGCTCAAAGGGACCTTATACGCCACACTTGTGCGGAAATCAGTGAAATTGTTGGTGTGTTTTACCAAAAAATATCGGTCCGCTTCTAGTCTTTTACTCGCGCATTCTTCCTCTGCACAGCGGCACAAATCTTACCTAGCTTATTGGCAGCCGTGAAAACAACATTAACGCCGTATCTACTTCCTACTTTATTTAGCCTGTGAGATACGCAATGAATGTATGGTATACCTACGACACGTGTCTTCCTGTCACTTTCTGCAACTATGCTCGGACTTAACATAATGGACTTCTTTAAACGTTCAGCGACAGCGGCCTCCGCATCACGAGGATAACCTACATCTAAAATACGCGTAACCTGTTCGTAAAGCTATCACTCATTTTGTGCTCACACGACTTGGCGAGGGCAGGCTCAAGGCAACCTTCGAGTGCTTCTACGGAAAATGAAACGTTAAGGAAATGTCTAGACATTGTATTCCATTGTTCTGAGGCAACCCTTTAGTAAAGCTCAGCCCTGCTGCATTTAATACAAATATTTCGCTCACTGAGGTTACCACGGTTTCAAAGTCCTCACCACTACAAAAAGTGGAGTAATCGTACACATAACGAAAATCCTTAATAACAGAATTACCTAAGGCGCCTTTCAAACGTTTGTCAATCTTGCTAAGGTATAAATCACTAAGAACCGGACCAACCTTAGAACCAACACATATCCGTGATTTCTGCATGTAAAGGCCTTCATTCCAACCTACCAGCGTCGACTTCAAATACATGAAAAGAATTTCTAGAAAGGCCCGGTAGAAACACCACATTTATCGGTGAAAACCGTCTCGTGCCGTCGTTCGTCCATACAATTATTAACACATCCTAACATGTGCTCATGTGGCAAGTAGTAGTAAAGGTCTTCAATATCCATACTAAAAGCTTTTCAACGGCCGAGGTACACATCTGACAGGAACTGAACTAGCGTCTGAGAATTACGTATGCGAAAAGGGCGTGGAAAACTCAAAAAAATTAAGCAGTTCTGCAAATAACTAGATACAGCGACTTGGCAAGTGCTTTTCTCTGAAACAACTGCTCGAAATGGAATCTCGTTGTTATGTGTTTTACTGAAAAAAAAAACAATTCTAAAATAAGTGATTTAGCTTTCTTGACATTACAAGCTATTTTCTCAAGGTTATGGCTTAACAAAAGGTCGAGCAGCACGTTGTCTAAATATAAATTCTTTTCTATGGCTGCTAATTATTTTTCTGAGAACAAACTGTCCGGCATAATCACAAAATACCCTTCTTATCTGAAACTACTGGTCTGAGTTTCTTTTCCACACATTAATTAACCAAAGGCCGGATAGGATCAGGACACTTGAGATGCATATTAGATCCCTTGATACTAGCAACGCAGTCTGAAATGCAGTGGGAGCGCTGTTCTTCAGGAACTACTCTAGTGATTGTACGCGACAAACTTAAATCGTCTATTGGTTTCGGGTTCGGCTTCAAACAGTATTTGGGACCTAAGGTTAGGGTTTCGCAGTGACTATCATCTAAGGCAGTTCCTCCAAGGATTAGAAAGTTATTTTTCGGCGACACAGTAGAAAAAATCTTCCTCTTACATGGTAGAAGTTCTCGAAGTTTTGACCTTCGATACGAATTCCGCATGCTGCTTAGCTACCCTCATCCTGTCGGCGTACGGCTGTTTCTGGCGGCGATCGTCATGCGGAGTAGAGCAACGGACCTTGAGGCATTCCTTTTAAAATCTGACTTGACGCCGAGATTCCGCGGTTATTATGACACACATCTCCTGGCATGTACTCAATTTTTCCTTCTTTTTAGAATTCATTCTTTTTATTGTATTCATTCTTTTTTAGAATGAATACTTACCAACTAGCTCAGCTCTCTGTAATTCTAAGCTTCTTTTAGCATGTCTTGTTACGTTTGACCCTGAAAGTCATCGTGGCAGACACCATTGTGCGTGCACCTGTCGGCCTGAATGCTTTCTCTCCGGCATCGACGCTTGGACGGAGGTAGGCAGCCCCGCGTTTTTCTGGAAGTGTGCCTAAGCAAACGTGGTCAAGCGAGCCGTGAATGCCGCCGTGGACGGGTTCCGAGGAACACGACGGAGGAGTCGCGGACACCCCTTTCTTGCGCGGTGTGATAGCGTGGGACAGCGCCCGCTGGAGACGCCCTCATCAATGCAGGTGTTTTCGCCTGAACGCAGCCATTAGCGCCTGCCATCTCCTCAGAGGTCATCGATCCCCTCCCCCCAACTCTCACCCCTCCTTCGGAATTTACCTCCTCTCCTGGCATTCCCTCTATGCGAGTCGCCGAGGCGTGGTGCCGGCACATATTCATTGTGTGGCACGCTTGTGAACGTCATTGGACATTTCGGCCATGTTCCTCAACAACGGATGGATTGTGTGGACCATTTCATCCTTTCTGGGGGGCAGGGCACTGCGAAGTCAAGACATTTGAGTGGTGGCAGCTGCTTTCACTGCTTCCCGAGCGCCTGAGTGTTGGCAGACGCTAGGCTTTAAAATCCGAAGACTTCTGTGCAAAAATGTGAGCTCTCTGTTGTTACTGTGTAAATATACCTACGTCAGGCCCATAGCAAGGGGGGGGGGTAGGGCCCAGGACCCCCCCCCTCTGAAATTTTCCTGAAGTAGGTGTTTTTACCATAAATAAATAGTGAAAATACTGCAACAATGCTTGTTCGCGGCCAGTTGGTACATCTTGAACATAAAACAGCGCGCTTAGACAGAACAGAAAGTTACAAGAAGCACACAGACACAGCGCTGACTAACATCTGAGGTTTATTTTCACGAAACGTGAAAAAAGGGGGGAAGAAAAAGAAAAAGAGAAGAAAAGAAAAGGAAGAAAAAGGGAAAAAAAAAACACGTCGCAGCACCATCACGGCGAAGCGCCCCAAAAGCACACAGCGCTGTGTCTGTGTGCTTCTTGTGACTTGCTGTCCTGTCTAAGCGCGCTGTTTTATGTTCAGTGAAAATGCGTGTTTTTCTCCAATAGTCAAGGTTTCAGCAAGTGCCCCTCCCCCCCCGAAAAAAATTCCTGGCCACGGGCCTCACGTACGTTCCTCCTTGTATGAACGCGTCCTTCTCACTGGCAAACATCGGCTATGCGGTCCGACGGCGGGAGCGAGGTACCTTAAAAAGACCCGCCGAACCACACTCCTTACAGTCTGTGCACCTAGATATCCCACTGCGAAGTTTAATTGTCATTTTCATGATTACGCATGCAAGACGGTGAGGATCGGCGCAGTGTTACTCACTGATGTGACGAACAGTCATTGCTTGCTATCGCCAGCCGGTAGCAAAAAGGTAATTGTTGTCATCTTTGCCTATGCCTTCGATCCGTTGTCGGATTAAACGGCGCACGCAACTGCAGCGGCACATCGAGGAGGAGCTTTGCGCCAAGGCTCACTGTCTTGCATGCGTAATCATGCAAACCGCAATTAAACTTTGCAGCGGCATATCTCAAGGCACGTCAGAGTTACACTGCGCTTTAAGCGCCCTTTGATAAGATGAAGAGAAGTTTAAGAACGAGGCATAGTGTGCTTACGCAACAGCGGGAAGTGACACCGATGCGAGCAACACCCCTTTGCCTGCACAAAGATTTAAAAGTGCGAAGAACACTACGATTTAGAAAAATGGCTGTCGCTGTAATATGAAATACATGTACTTTTGCACCAATTCACGGTCACTGGTTAAACATCATCAATTACATACGATTCAATTTTAAATATACCGGTCACTTACATATGATTGTGCTGGTTCAGAAGAGCAACTTATCCGCTGTGTTAAAGTAAATAAGCTGTGTGTTTTCCCACTTTTCAGTCTTAGCGCAGGCAACGGGGTGTCGCATGCATAGGTGTCACTCCCCACTGTTGCGTAAGCACACTATGCCAGCGTTCAATGGACAGTTGTATGTGGTTAAATGCAGTCTAGCGGGGTTCGTATTTCTCGTTCACTCAGGCCAATACTGGCTGGTAAATTATTCAAGTAAGCACGGCAAAAGATGATTACGTTGTCCATCTGATCCGTGCTGAACCTCGCGCCCACGTAGGTTGTATTACTGCTAGACGCGTTCCCGCGAAGAAAAAAAAAGACACGAGCAAGAACAGACCCCGGCAGAACGGAACTTCAAAAATATATTTCTTGCCTAAAACAAAAAAGTAATTTGATAAAACTTTCTCAGTGAGTACACAACTAATGTTGCTATTAAATGCGCTATTTAGCATAATTTTACTAAGACAACCTCAATGTTAAATTTACGACTAAACATGTGCGAAAATGAATTTATTGCAACTTCGTCGACAGCTGTACACACCATTTTACGCCATATACGTATCAAACTATTCGTTGGCTTTCAGTTAAACTTCCTGCGGATCCGTTAATACAAGACATTACATTTCACTGAATGTCGCCTTTCTAAGAACAAATCCCCAATATAGGCCATATTTTCCATATTTAGGCCGGATAAAAAACCCACGAAACCGTAAACGTTTGCGAAACTTATTTAAGTGAAAAGCCTACGATCGTTTTGCAGGAAAAATTTTGTTCGAGCCTAATTAAAAAACAAGAGATTTATTGAAAACGTGTTTGACGGGCCATAATTTCAAGCTTTCCGAAACATTTCCCATACGGTTTGCGGCACTGCAAAATTTTTTTCACCAGAAATATTTTGGCGGAAGACTTCTTGCTTTACATAGATAGTCCTAGATTTTTTTTTTCATTTAACTCGCAGATAGTCGAGAACCAAGGCTGGGACAGTTGGCGTAGAATGACCCAGAGACGTTCGTTTGACAATATGTGCCGAACTTTGTACGTGGGGCAACCTGCCTTCTCCTGTTCTATGACACCATGATTTTTTCAATATATCACCGTGGCACTGAAAACCCGTGGCTTGTGTAAAGGCAGAGAAACAAAGGCAGCGAGAGCAAATGCTATCCACCGTCTTGTCATTCCTCTTAGCTAGCTAGAATTTTCTAAGTCAACTCAACGAGAAAACTAATTCGAATTGCTACAGATAAAAATGAATCAATCATACTGTACTTTCAGTGTTGCGTTTCTAACCTGAGGCCCCAGCTCTTAATGCGGGTCCCTTACTCACTTAGCTGCCTATCCAATTTTCTTTTTTTCTTCCTTTTTGCAGAGAAGGAATAGAGGAAAGGAACTTAAACTAACACTTCGTGAAATAATAATTAGTATATTTCAGCACAAATCAAAGGCACGAATCCAGTCAAGAATTAACTAGAGCGTTCATATGTCCCGCGTGTTGGAACAATTTGGTTCTGGAGAATATTCCTTGCTGCTCGCGGAGCGGCCGGATCTATAATACCGGTCTTCGTCGCTAGAGTCTGTGCAGGCCAGTAAGAAGCGATCTTCTTCTGATGACATGGCAGAACCCTGCCAACGCTAGAAAGATGAAAGCCGTCTTGCCGATGCCGCCCGAGATCAACCTTCCAGGGAAGACCGTAACCGCAGAGTTTCTAACAATCAACTCCGCGCTTAAGCATCCCTTAGACAAACACAAAGCCAATTCTTCTCGTGCTGCATTTCTTTGCTTCATTTCTTCAGGTGCGTGCGATAAATTGTAACCAACTCCTCCAGTAGCAAGTCTCAATCACGAAAAAAAAAGAAACAAGGGAAAGCAGGACTGCATGCAATGTTTAGGGCGATAGAATATTATTTTCTTTTACAAAGCAATGTTTAAACTCTACGTATACATGGCGCACACCAAATCTCCTTAACCAAAACTACACAATGTAACAAAGTTTCCTTTCATGGCTATGAACATTTATTTGTTTCATTATACAGAACAAGTCTGCGAAAGTGATCTTTATGCATTGAAATGTTGATTACGCCATTTTTTTGTTTTGTTCTTTTCAGTGAACGATACTGAGGAAATAGACGAGGAGATATTAGAATACCTAAGCGATGGCAAGAATTGTGCCGTGGTTACAGTATTGGATCACAGTAACATTGGTAAGCCTTTTTCTGCACTTTCAGCAATTTACAGGCTGGTCTATTAATCTCAGGTTACGTTATTAATCTCAGGCTACGTTTGTAATACTAGCGTTAGCATGTATAACGTCACTATGGCTCATTCTACGAGGGGTAGCTTAAGAAATAATGAAACTAAAATATGGCGCCATTATTCGTTGCATCAATATGTACAGAAGGGCAAAACTAGAGCATCAAGTTTCTCTTTATGACTCTACCACCTTCACATAGTTCCTTCGCTTGTAGCAGACATAAGTATACGGTACAGAACTACACGGCATCTAGTTTTAGTGCAGTAACAAAGCTTTTTATCTGTAATGCGTATTAGCATTGCAATTTCTCTAGCCGTCTTTCTCAATTCGGCGAGCAAATTAAGCACCGGCTTTTGGCACAGGTACTGATAATATTACGGGAGACGTAATTCAAGTTTATAAACGTAATACTAATGCTTTTTCAGCATTCTCACCAATGTGAGCCTATCTGTATCCCCTGCAACATGAGGCTACAGATATAGCACATTCCTTTATCTTGCTGAAACTGGTTTAGTTTCATGACTGCAAAATTTCATTATGTTTTGAAGCCCCCCAAGTGTTCTGCTGTTCGAGCTTAGCGGATTGGGTGCGCCTTTGATTATCTCGAGGATTCGGCTTGGTTCCTTGCGTCAGGTACCGAAACCTGATGGCGACGAAATGAGAAAATGCCCGCGTGTTGCACAGAAAATGCACAGTTACATTCAGGAAACTCTGGTGTTCAATCGTCGGTGTTTCCAAATACGTAAGGGAAATACTAGAAGTCCGTGTACTAGACTTAAGTGGCCGTAAATGAACCCCATGTGGTCGAAATATCTGGAGACGGCCACTACGGCGTCCCTCTTAATTATATCGTGGTTTTGTGGCATACAACCCGAACAGTTATTATGCCTCATACATGACTTGCTTTAGGATATTTGTTAACTTCACCGTTTGAAGTCAGCATGTGCTTCTAAAGCAAAATAGAATTGCTGCACAACTCTCTTTTCATGAATAACGTTAAGCTGTATGTCATGATTTATATATGTGTGATGTACTCCCTACATTTAAAGTTATGAAGGCGGCTAATTTTTTATGCTGGTGGCGGCAGAAAAAACGTCTTGGCTACTTGTCTATTTTTCGCTACTTTCTTGCTCCCTCGATTTGAACCAAAATATTATGAGGTTCCTACGCCATCGCTGCAGGAATTGCAGCGATGGCGTAGTTGTAGAGCATCAGCTTCGCATGAAGAGGTCCGTGGTTCGAATCCCGCTGCCGGACAATTCCCACCCGGACAAAAAAAAAATCCGCGTGACGATGGAATTGTGTAAAAATGCTTGGGGTCCAGCCTCACTGGCGACCACAGCCATCAATGCACTCCCTCACCAGAGCAGGATTGGCCACCGTGGTGTAGTACTTGGCCACTACCTCCCACATGAATACACCAATTAACCCTCCGCCCTCATTCCCAAGCGGCTGCGAAGCAACTTACCAAGGCGGTGGTCAGACCTGCGACGCAGCAGATGGTGCTAAGAATCTCTGGGTCCGGACAGGCCGCCATTGGAATCTGAACTTGGCTACGTATAACGCTAGAACTTTATCTAGTGAGGCGAGTCTAGCTGTAATATTCAAGGAATTAGAGGGTGTTAAATGGGATGTAATAGGGCTCAGTGATGTTAGGAGGCCACATGAGGCTTATACAGTGCTGAAGAACGGACACGTCCTGTGCTATCGTGGCTTAGCTGATAGAAGAGAGCTAGGGTCGGGGTTCCTTATTCATAAAAATACAGCTGGCAATATAGAGGAATACTATAGCATTATTGAGAGGGTGATATGTATTGTAATTAAGTTTCATAAGAGGTACAAGATGAAGGCGGTACAGGCCTATGCGCCTAAATCCAGCCATGGTGATGAACTGGTTGAATGCTTCTACGAAGACGTAGAATCAGCAATGAGTAAGGTAAAGACACAGTATACTGGACTGGTGGGCGAATTTAATGCAAATGTAGGCAAGAAGCAGGCTGGAGATCATGCAGTTGGGAAAATGGCATCGACTCTAGAAATGCCAGAGGGGAGTTACTAGTAGAGTTCGCAGAATGCAATAATTTACGGATCTTGAATACCTACTACAGAAAACGGGCTACTCGTAAGTGGACGTGGAGGAGTCCTAATGGCGAAACTAAAAATGAAATTGACTTCATAATGTGCGACCACCCAGGCATTGTACAGGATGTGGAAGTAGTTAACAAGATCCGATGCAGTGACTATAGAATGGTAAGATCTAGAATTCAACTAGACGTCAGGAAGGAACGGCAGAAACTGATACGCAAGAAGCCGATTATTGAACTAGCTCTGCGAGGGAAAGTACAGGAATTCAGAGTTTTACTTCAGAATAGGTACGCGGCTTTAACCGAGGAAACCTACCTTACCGTTGACGCAAGGAATGATAATCTGACTAGTTTCATTAAGGAGTGTGCAGTGGAAGTCGGGGGTACAGTCGTTAGACAGGACACTGGTAAGCTATCCCAAGAGAAGAAAAACCTCATTAAGAAACGTCAAGCCATGAAAGCCTCAAACGCAACAGACAAAATAGAGCTGGCGTAGCTTTCGAAGGTAATCAATAGGCTTAAACTAGCCGACATAAGAAAGTATAATATGGAGAGAATTGAGCATGCTCTTAAGAACGGAAGAAGCCTCGAAGCTACGAAGACAAAACTGTGCATAGGCAAAAATCAGATGTATGTATTAAGGGACAAGGAAGGCAAGGTCACAACCAATATGGATAGAATAGTTGAGGTAGCGGAAGAGTTCTACATAGATCTGTACAGCAGCCGAGACAGTCAGGATGATAACATAAGAAGCAGTAATATCCCAGAGGAATCTGACATCCCCCCAGTATTTACAGGAGAAGTAAAGAGAGCCCTAAAGTGAATGCAAAGAGGCAAAGCCGCTGGTGAGGATCAGGTAACATCAGACCTGTTGAAGGACGGTGGAGAGATTATGTTAGAAAAACTGGCCACCCTGTATACGAAGTGTCTCTCGACGGGGAGGATACCAGAATCTTGGAAGAATGCCAACATCATCTTGATCTATAACAAAGGGGACGTCAAGGACCTGAAAAATTACAGGCCCATCAGCTTAATGTCCGTTGTCTACAAGCTATATACAAAAGTAATTGCTAACAGAATTAATAAGGCATTAGAGTTCAATCAACCAAGGGACCAGGCAGGATTTCGTACAGGCTTCTCAACAATAGACCATATACGTAATATCAATCAGGTGATAGAGAAATGCGTGGAACACAACCAACCGCTATACATAGCCTTCATAGATTACGAGAAGGCATTTGATTCGGTGGAGACATCAGCAGTCATGCAGGCACTGCGGAATCAGGGCATCGACGAAGCCTATATAAATATAATGGAAGAAATCTACAGCGGATCAACAGCCACTATAGTCCTCCATAAAGAAAGCGACAGAATCCCAATAAAGAAGGCCGTACGGCAGGGAGACACGATCGCTCCAATGCTATTCACCACCTGTTTACAGGAAGTTTTCAGGGCCCTAGATTGGGAAGAATTAGGGATAAGAGTTAATGGGAGAGTATCTCAGTAACCTGCGATTCGCTGATGACATTGCATTGATGAGTAACGCGGGAGACGAATTACAGAAAGTAGAAGAGTAGGTCTGAAAATTAATATGCATAAAACTAAAGTAATGTGAAACAATCTTGGCAAGGAACAGCGCTTTGCGATAGGTGGGGAGACACTGGAAGTTGTTGAGGAGTACGTCTTATTAGGACAGGTAGTAACCGCGGAGCCGAACCATGAGAGAGAAATACCTAGAAGAATAAGGATGGGATGGGGCTCATTCGGCAAGCATTATCAAATCATGAATGGTAATCTACCACTATCCCTCAAGAGGAAGGTATACAACAGCTGCATCTTACCGGTAGTTAGCTACGGAGCAGAAACCTGGAAACTTACAAAGAGGGTTTAACTTAAATTGAAGACGACGCAGCGAGCGATGGAAAGGAAAATGATAGGTGTAACCTTAAGAGACAGGAAGAGAGCAGAGTGGGTCAGGGAACAAACGGGGGTTAAGGACATCATAGTTGAAATCAAGAAGAAGAAATGGATATGGGCCGGGCACGTAGGACGTCGGCAGGATAACCGGTGGTCATTAAGGGTAACCGACTGGATTCCAAGAGCTGGCAAAGGCGTGAGGAGGAGACAGAATATTAGGTGGGTAGATGAGATTAAGAAGTTTGTAGGTATAACGTGGCAGCAGAAAGCACAGGACCGGGTTGATTGGCGGAACATGGGAGAGGCCTTTGCTCTGCAGTGGGCGTAGACAGGCTGATGATGATGATTATTATTATTATCAGGTGGCGTCGCAGCCGCTGGCGCCAGACTATGTGGTGTGAAGACATGGTAGCTAAAGAGCGTTTCCAACTCCCAAAATGG